>NW_024884911.1:7870797-7952177 GCF_019232065.1 Centrocercus urophasianus | reverse complement strand
GGCTGCGGGGGGTGGCTGCGGAACAGAACTGAGCCCCTTGGGTTGGGGGGGGCAGTGAGGTCGGATTGGGTCGCGCCGCTCATGTGGCGCCTCCATTTTGTGACTGCCGTTCCTTGGTAGGGCAGCGAACGGGCGGCATGAGGCACCTCCTGTTGGCGCTGCTGCTGCTGGGCGGCGCGCGGGCGGACGATGAAGAGAAAAAGGAGGACGTGGGCACGGTGGTGGGCATCGACCTCGGCACGACCTATTCTTGGTGCGTAAGGAACCGTCTGTTGTGGGGACGGGCATCGCGGACGTGGGGATCGGGGTGGGGGGGGGCTGGGGTGAGTGGCTGGGTGGGGGGAAGAGGGCGGGTGGGAGGTAGGGAGGGAGAGAGAGAGGAAGAGATGAAGGAGCTGTGGGCTCCGGGGAGGGGACTGGCAAGAGCAGGGTGAGGGAACTGTACTCCTGTGCCGTCTGACTGCTCCATTTCTCCTTCAGCGTGGGTGTCTTCAAGAACGGCCGCGTGGAAATCATCGCCAATGACCAGGGGAATCGCATCACTCCATCCTACGTGGCATTCACGCCTGAGGGGGAGCGCCTGATAGGGGATGCGGCCAAGAACCAGCTGACATCCAACCCTGAGAACACTGTGTTTGATGCCAAGCGGCTCATAGGCCGCACCTGGAATGACCCCTCGGTGCAGCAGGACATCAAGTATCTGCCCTTCAAGGTGTGCCTCTTGAATAGGAGTGGGGTGGTGGTGGCAGGGTTCTAGCTTTTGTGGTCAGGAGTGGGCTGCAGGAGCTGTGCATCTCTCTTGACTTGGGGGGGGGAGGGGAGGGGTATGGTTGGTAAATAGCAGTGCCGTTCTGAGCAGTCTGTGGTTTTATAGCCTTCTTAAGAAGGGCTGTTGATGTCTAGAGTACAGACTCTATGCTTAAGAACACCTGGAATATACCAGTCTGTTTCTCATTTCAGGTTGTTGAAAAGAAAGCTAAGCCGCATATTCAGGTTGATGTCGGTGGTGGACAAACAAAAACATTTGCTCCAGAAGAAATTTCTGCCATGGTCCTGACAAAGATGAAAGAAACTGCAGAGGCTTATCTGGGGAAGAAAGTAAGTTTGAATATTTATAACAGGAACTTAAAACAGTTTTAAAAAAGCTAAGGATAACCTTGCGGTCCCAGACTTTGTTCAGTGCTGTTGGCTTCTTAGGCAGCCCAGTTGGCTGGGCTCAGCTAAAATGATTTCTTGCTATCAGAAGTGATAAGATTATTTCTAAGGTATATAGCTTTCCTTAATCTAATTGTTTTATTTTCTGCAGGTTACTCATGCTGTTGTTACCGTGCCAGCCTACTTCAATGATGCTCAGCGTCAGGCTACAAAAGATGCTGGTACAATTGCTGGATTGAACGTGATGCGCATTATTAATGAGCCGTAAGTAGCCTAAACTACCTTGCCTGCTGGTTATTTGGGAATGGGGTTTGGTAATCAAAAGTTTCCTGATCTGGTTACTTCTATACAGAACAGCTGCTGCCATTGCATATGGATTGGACAAGAGAGAGGGTGAGAAGAACATCCTTGTATTTGACCTGGGTGGTGGAACTTTTGATGTCTCCCTCCTGACAATTGACAATGGAGTCTTTGAAGTTGTGGCTACCAATGGTGACACACACCTGGGTGGAGAAGACTTCGACCAACGTGTTATGGAACACTTCATCAAGCTCTACAAGAAGAAGACTGGAAAAGATGTCAGGAAGGATAACAGAGCTGTACAGAAACTAAGACGGGAAGTAGAGAAAGCAAAGCGAGCCCTGTCATCCCAGCACCAAGCTAGAATTGAAATAGAATCCTTTTTTGAAGGAGAGGATTTCTCCGAGACTCTTACTCGTGCCAAATTTGAAGAACTGAATATGGTAAGGTTACAAAGCTAAAGCTACATTCCCTGAGCTCCAAATTAGTGACTTGCTAGCGGTGGTGTGCTGTTTCACCTAACTTAGTTACATTTAAACAGAGTAAAAATAACTTGCTACTTGAATAAAAAAGCAGGAAGTTACTTCCCAGGGTGTTTGGGACTCAGCATGTTACTGACAGCTAAGGTCTTAGGAAGGCTGACGATGAGCCTCTTGATGATCACTCTAATTCTTGGTACCCTAAGGGTGCTTAGTTTTGAAAACGGGCGTGGGAATGCGATCTTACTGTTCTAACTTTCTTCTTTCTAGGATCTGTTCCGTTCTACAATGAAGCCTGTTCAGAAAGTTCTGGAAGACTCTGACCTAAAGAAGTCTGATATTGATGAGATTGTTCTTGTTGGTGGTTCTACTCGCATCCCCAAAATACAGCAACTTGTTAAAGAGTTCTTCAATGGGAAGGAGCCTTCTCGTGGCATTAATCCAGATGAGGCTGTAGCCTATGGTGCAGCTGTTCAGGCTGGTGTTCTCTCTGGGGACCAAGACACAGGTAATGACAACAAATAGTATTGTTGGCAAGTGATAGAATTGAGTTTTCACAATCATAAGAAGCTTAATGTCTCTAACTCAGACTGCTGTTGCCAGTGATAGGCTGTTATGCTTCTGCAAAGAGGAGCTGAAGTCAGTCATGCTCTGATGCACAATCTTTTTTACAGGTGATCTGGTGTTGCTTGATGTGTGTCCTCTGACACTTGGCATTGAGACAGTTGGAGGTGTAATGACTAAATTGATCCCAAGAAATACTGTTGTTCCTACAAAGAAGTCTCAGATCTTCTCCACAGCTTCTGACAATCAGCCAACTGTGACAATTAAGGTCTATGAAGGTAAGTGCCCTAGAGCTGAACTTTCTCATTCAGATTTATGCTTGCCTTGTCAGAAGGCTGTGTGGTGCTGTCAAGAAGCTTATGCACATCTCCATACAGAGAAGCTTGATAACAGTGTTAGCTCAGACTGTTCACCAACTGAGACAGCTTGAACTCAAAAGCTATTCCTGTGGTTCTTTTCAAATAGTTTTTCAGTAGTTGTGATTGAAAGGGCTTCTCTTCAGAGTAAGGTACTGTAGGCATCTAAGACAGACATCAGGTTGGAATTAAAACCTCAGCTTTGGAAAGCATGCACCTCGAGTCAGGTGTTGCACAAAATGCAAACAAAGGTTAGTGCATGAAACTGTATCAACCTGTTGTTTTAGGTGAGCGTCCCCTCACCAAGGACAACCATCTCCTGGGAACTTTTGATCTGACTGGAATCCCTCCTGCTCCTCGTGGCGTCCCACAGATTGAAGTTACCTTTGAAATAGATGTGAATGGAATCCTTCGTGTCACAGCTGAAGACAAGGGCACTGGGAACAAAAACAAGATCACAATTACAAATGATCAGAATCGGCTTACACCAGAGGAGATTGAGAGGATGGTTAATGATGCTGAGAAGTTTGCTGAGGAAGACAAAAAGCTTAAAGAACGCATTGATGCCCGGAATGAGCTGGAGAGCTATGCGTATTCTTTGAAGAATCAGATTGGGGACAAAGAGAAGCTGGGTGGCAAGCTGTCCTCTGAAGACAAAGAAACGATAGAAAAGGCAGTGGAGGAAAAGATAGAGTGGCTTGAAAGCCATCAGGATGCAGACATTGAAGACTTCAAATCAAAGAAGAAGGAGCTAGAGGAAATTGTTCAGCCAATTGTTAGCAAGCTGTATGGAAGTGCAGGCCCCCCTCCCACTGGTGAAGAAGAAGCAGCAGAGAAGGATGAGTTGTAGATACTGGCATCTCTGAATGTTGTGTGTGTATATATTGGACTCAGGAACACTTGTTAAAATATTGAACTCTTAATTTGGAATGTAACTTTGAATCTTCACCTGTGAGTGGAGCTGGAAATGCTGGCCCAAAGTGGCTGTTTACTGCGTTTCGTTAGCAGTTGCTTGATGTCTGGGGAGGGAAGGGTAGCAGGGGTGGGAATGTAAATGAGAAATGGGTTTAGAAATATTGGCCATGGAAGCATTCTATTTAACAGCTCGGTCATGTGAATTTGGTGTAGAACTTTTCTACCTGAAGTGACCACAATAAATTTGTTATTTACACTGGATTTTGTTGTAGCTTATAATTTGTATTGACTGAGTTCAGGTTAGCTGTCCTAAAGGCTTAATACAAAGAAGGCTGCAAAAGCTTTCAAGCTCAACTATGCTGAATCTGCTTGGTGCTAAAAGATGGTTCCAGTCCTCTCCTTTTTTGTAGATTTTTTTTTTAACATCAAACAGGCTGTAGCAAACAGCTCCAGAAGCGTGGACTTGGTGCCATTATTGGAATGAGAACTACTTACAAGCACTGCATTGTTCCTACAGTGTAGCATTGTGCTCCCAGCTAATTACACCATACATTTGTTACAAAGCAAAAAGCCGAGGGGTTAACCTGAGCACCCAAGGGTTACAAGCGCTTGTAACAGTAACCTGGAGGAGAGAAAGGTACCCTGTTAAACCTGAACTGGTAAAGCGGGGACAACGCTCATCTATCAATTGACTTTTCTGAAGGGAAAAAAAAAACACAGCCTGCACCAAAAACTGGAAACAGCCACCTCAAGGTCAGTCTTTACACATGAGAACAGTGGTTCCCAAATGCAGTAACACAAGTAGCAAGTCCAGCTCTCCCTACTTTGAAAGGTGGCTTTTCTGATGCAGGAGAGTCAGGGGTTTCTCATTCACTTCTTTTCAAAATAGTATAAGACAAATGCCCTTAATTATCTCCCAGATCTTTGCAGATAACCTCAGTTTTGCAAGTGGAAGTAGCTTTATAGTCAACTAGGAGCATGTGAGCTTCAGGGAGAAAGCTGCCCAAAACCTCTGCAACCCCCAGCTTTTCACCTTCCAGCAACACAGAAGCCAAGAAGCTGCTGAAACCACAGCAGCTGCAGCCTTCCGAAGGGGCTGACGTACCTACTTGAAAGCATGACTGCACACAGAAAGCAGGACTGCCACCCTTATGAGGGCAAGAATTTGTTTATTGGAAATAGTGAACTTAATCAGACACTGCTACAGAAAACTTGTAAGGAAAGGGATGGTGCTGTGAAGGGCTGCAGCTGGACTATTCAATCAAACTTACAATGCAGTCCCTATATATCTCTGCTTGAGTATCCATCCCACCAAATATTAACAGCAGATGCATCACTGTGTCTTCAGTACGTGTCTTCTCATCCTGGCCTCTGCACAGGTGGTCAGCTCTGTCACCAGCTGATGCAGCTGGCTCAGCTTTACCTTCCCTACTGACAGCTCCTGAGTCAGCGTTGTTGCCAGCCCGCCAAGGAATGACACACATGGCATGATCCAGTCTCCCAGCGGGCAGAGGAGAATCAAACTGCAGGAGTGTCCACTGCTGCTCCTCTGCAGTACAAAAATACATTCACATCTTAAAACATCACTTAACACAATTGTTATTAACCACAATGTATTTTCAAACAGACTGGCGTTTACCATTACAAAGCTGAGAGAAGTCTCCCTACCTATATGGTACTTGTATGTAGTATCCAGTGTCCCATCTGGACCTATTCCACCAAAAATGTATAAGTGGTCTTTAAACACAGCCGACGAGTGGGAGGCCCGTCCTCCTGGCACATCACCAGTGGCTGCTATCTTAACCCACTTCATGTCTGCTGTTGGACAAAAAGAACAGTTATTGGTTATGCATTATTAAACAAAACAAAAAGAAACAAACAAAACAAAGTAAAACACATCATAGCACAGCTATTGTTCTAAGATACTTATGGCCCTTCTTACTTGTATCAATGCAGAACAGATCATTGTAAAAAATATCACCAGCTAAACCTCCATGTATGAAAAGCTTGGTCCCAGCTGCAACAACAACATGTCCATGCCGAGGAGAAGGGGGATCGCCGTAGGTTTCAGGCTGAGTCCATGTCAAAGCAACTGAAAAATGAGAATGTGTGTGTATGAGGAGGAAAACTGATAGCTCTACAAACCAGTAGCCCCTGAGTCTTGCTGGGGCTCCCTTCTGGTGCATGCAGGACCATAGGAATGAACAGAACAATACCAACAGTTCACGAGAAGTCCCACAGCATTCTCCATCCCAAATCTTTACACTGCCACTTCGGCCCAAATTTCCCATCACAGTACAGAGGTGAGCACGCATCAGCAGCAACCTTCACCCCTCCCTTTAAACTTGCAGCCAAGGCTGACAAAATCTGGGAGGCAGATCTCCAGTGCAGTGGGCAGTTCTTTCCACTGCTGGCACAGCCTGGGACACACAGAGGTACCTGTGTCAAAGACGTGAAGCTGCTGGTCTTTAACCGGCTCTGCTCCTTTGTCTCCCCCTCCGAAGACATACAGACAGTCCCCTACAGCTGCCGAGGAGGTGTGGAACGTCCTGGGCAGCGGCGGCACACCCCTCACCTCGGGACTCTCCCAGGTTCCTATTTCTAATTAAGAAAGCAAACACGGCGGACACGCATGAGTTCCGCGGGGCCGCTCCGTGCCACGGCCAGGACCCACACCCGCTTCGCCGAAGTCCGCACTCACCGGGGTCCAGCACTTGGACGCAGCTCCGGTTCCCGGCCCGGTGCGCGCCGCCGAACACCCAGAGGCGCGGGGGACAGCAGGCGGACAGGAACGTGGCGTGCTCGTAGCGCGGCCGCAGTCCGGTCCAGGCAGCCGGGGCCCAGAGATGCGCGCCTGCGGGCCGGGCGCGGCGCGGTTAGGGGGGACAGCGGCGGCCCCGCGCCCCGCCCGGCCCGGCCCTCACCCAGCTCCACGAAGTGGGCGTCCGCGAAAGCGCCCGCGGGGTCGGCGCCGCCCAGGAGGAGCACACGGCCCGGCCCGCCCGGCACGAAGAGGCAGCCGTGGCCCACGCGCCCGCGGGGCCATTCACCGCGCGGTGCCAGCCGGTACCTGCGGGGAGCGACGAGCGGTGCTCAGCCGCGCCGAGAGGCAGCCGGGACCGCGCCGCCCCCCTCCCGCGGCACCCCCCGCGCTCACCACTTGCCCGCCTGCGGTCGGCAGCCCGGCTCCAGCAGCGGCAGCATCCGCGGCCCCATGGCGGGACCTGGCCGACCCGCTCTGAGCTCAGCCCTTAGCGCGGGCCGGCCCCGCTCGGCTCCAGCCGCCACCTTCCGGTGCGCGGCCGGAAGTGCACGGAACTTCCGCTGGCGTCCGAGACCCGCGCCGCTTCCCGGAAGTGGAGGGCTTCGCTTCCGGCTCCGAGCTGCCGTCCCAAGATGGCGCCGCTGGACCTGGATAAGTACGTGGAGATCGCACGGCTCTGCAAGTACCTGCCCGAGAATGACCTCAAGGTGGGCGCGGGCGGGGTGGGGCGGGGTCGGACGGGCGGCGGCGGACGGTGCCGGTGCCGGTACCGGTACTCTCCCGGTGCTGCTGGCGGCGGCGGTGGTGGTGCTACCCACTGTGCTCTCGCAGCGCCTGTGCGACTACGTGTGCGACCTGCTGCTGGAGGAGTCCAACGTGCAGCCCGTCTCCACGCCCGTCACCGTCTGCGGGGACATCCACGGGCAGGTAACGGCGCGGCGCCGGGACACGCCTCAGTGCTCGGTGCCGCTGCCCGCGCTGACGTGTGCCCCATTCCGCAGTTCTACGACCTGTGCGAGCTGTTCCGGACCGGCGGGCAGGTGCCTGACACCAACTACATCTTCATGGTACGTGCCGGTGGCGCCTCACCCTCGCAGCTTGCGTCGGGCCCGGACCTGTGCTGGGTGCCGGCCCCGGCGGCAGCACCGTGCCTTCCCAGCCCTGGCTGCTGCCCGCGGGGGGAGCTGAGGCGGGCGTCCCGTGCGGCGGCTGTGCGGTCGGGGAGCAGAGAGCGCGTCCTCCCTGGTGGGCTGCAGGCCTCCTTCGGCATCAGGTTTCTTCTTGCACCGAGGAGTTAAAGCGACTGTCGCTTTGCATTTTTCAGCTTTGGTGTTTCTTTATTTATAATTTTGTTTTGACTTTGCAGGGTGACTTTGTAGATAGAGGTTACTATAGTCTTGAGACTTTCACTTATCTTCTCGCACTAAAAGCTAAATGGCCCGATCGTATCACGCTGTTACGAGGCAATCACGAAAGCAGGCAGATAACGCAAGTGTATGGATTTTATGGTAAGAGTTTACCCAAGTGATTTCTGAATGGGGGGCAGCATGTCATAAACAACTGTCTCATATTTCCCTTTTAAAATCTGCTTTGTGTGCAGCGCTATGTGGGGCTTTCCTAGAACTGGGTGGGAAATGGTCTCAAATGTTAACACTGTTGTTGTGCTCAAGAAGTAAAGGTGTTTTATTCCATCTCTAGCCCATCTTTTCCTCCAGCATCTCAGTTTTTCTTTGCGTTTTTTTGATGATATGCTTTGGTGTCTTTTAATGAAAGATTCTACATAATTCTCTTTGGGTATAACTGAAAATCATTGTGACATACAGGCTTCAGCCTGCTTTCTTCTGGATAACGTGCCATAGTGTGTCAACAAGAGCATATATAAACATTTATAAGCCTCATGAGGCTCCAAAGAAATACTTGTCCATCAGTTTTATTGATATATTTGTATAGCTGTAAACGAAGCTACCGTAGCACTTATTCATAGTGAAGAGGACTTTAATTAGCCCTAATGGGTTCCCTGTTTCTGCCTCACATCTCTTGCATGAAGCGCGATCATATAATCAGTATAAACACTGCTGGGTGAGCTGAGGGGCCGTTCCCAGGCAGTCGGTGGGAAACTGCTAAGGTGCTGTCAGTTGTGTTGCTTTTTTCTCCGTTGCTGAAGTAAGAAAAAGCAGTAGGTACTGAGGTCCTCTCCCTGCTGGTGGACCACAGAAACAGTGAAGAGTGCTTTCCACCCAGCGCTTACTGGTTGCTCCCAGCTGTTTTTTATTTGTTTGTTTCCTTTTTGTTTTACATCTGCCTTTTCAAGTCCTGTTCTGTTTGACTCTGATCATATTGTCTGAATTTCTTCTGGTCTGCTAAGAAGAAAAACATTCTCTATTTAACAGATGAGTGCCAAACCAAATACGGGAATGCTAATGCTTGGAGATACTGTACCAAAGTCTTTGACATGCTCACAATAGCAGCTGTAAGTGTGAACACCTCACTAAAAAGATGCGAGTAGATTGTCTAAATATAACGTATAGAATTGGTGGCCTCTA
Source organism: Centrocercus urophasianus (assembly GCF_019232065.1). NCBI lineage: Eukaryota > Metazoa > Chordata > Aves > Galliformes > Phasianidae > Centrocercus > Centrocercus urophasianus. The sequence goes on along the minus strand of NW_024884911.1, from coordinate 7,943,101 downwards.
AGGTCCTGCTAGAGAGGTTCTGGGTTGGGCTGAAATACCCAGTGTTTTGTGTTTTCTCTCCAGTTAATAGATGAGCAGATTCTCTGTGTGCACGGAGGCTTGTCTCCAGACATCAAGACACTCGATCAGATTCGAACCATTGAACGTAATCAAGAAATTCCTCATAAAGGCGCCTTCTGTGACCTGGTTTGGTCTGATCCAGAAGATGTGGACACGTGGGCCATCAGCCCGCGAGGAGCGGGTTGGCTGTTTGGTGCCAAGGTGACCAATGAGGTAATGATGTGATTCTGTGCCGCGTTCCATAATTGCAGGTGTGAGACAAAGCTTTACTGTAGTGATGGGTGGATTAAGGAACTTTCCTTGTGAGGGAGCTGGGAGTTGGTGTGGAGGTGAACACTTATTGTTGTCCCTTGAAAAAGTGCCAAGTGAGATAATACACAGATCTTGATTTTAAAAAGTATAACTAGAATTACTAGGCTTTATGTAGAATACTTTTCTAATGATTTGGAAGAAGAAATACTATTTTTGTTAACAATCTTTGACTTAATTTGTGTTACTTTGCAACATAGTAAGCAGGCTTCTTGAGGCTAAGACCCATTGAACTTCCCAGGCTTCTGAACCAGCCCTAAGATGAATTCCTGAGTCATGCTGTGCATTGTTCTCTGTGGTCCTCTGCAGCATATTCAGGAAGGACTGAAAGGTGTGGGCAGCACAGGCCCAGGCACCACGGCTGTTTCTCACTGTTCAGGTTTCAAAACCCAAAGCTGCCTTTTCTGTGCTCTGAGAGGAGAGGTTTGCTTCCAGCACCGTCCGCTCAGTCCCAGCTCTGGGGGTGCTGCTGGGGGCGCTGGGCACTGGGGGATCCTTGCATGTGGCTGGGGGCAGCAGCGCTGCACTGGGAGCACAGGGAGCGTCCTTAGCACAGCCTGCACCTCAGTGCTGCAGCCCACAGATGAGCCCAGCAGAGCTGCAGGAGGGCTGCAAGGCAGGAGCTGCTGCTGGGCCCTCGCAGAGTTCTGACGCACCTTTTTTCTTTGCAGTTTGTCCACATCAACAACCTGAAACTCATCTGCAGAGCACATCAGCTGGTTCACGAAGGCTATAAGTTCATGTTTGATGAGAAATTGGTCACGGTGTGGTCTGCTCCCAATTACTGCTATCGCTGCGGAAACATTGCTTCAATCATGGTCTTTAAAGATGTAAATACAAGAGAACCAAAGCTATTCCGCGCAGTCCCAGACTCAGAACGAGTGATCCCTCCCAGGACAACCACCCCCTACTTCCTCTGAGCCGCCCCCGCCTGCTGCCCCCGCCCCTCCTTCTGCCCCTTGACAATATACTTTTTATTGAGCACTTTGCTGCTGAAATGCTGCCTCTTGCCTTTTTTATTTTTAAATTATCTAAATTTATTGTGCATTACGGTGTCTGTAGCGATTTCCTTTTTTCCCCTCCTCCCCTGGATTGATTTGGGCGGAGCTGCACCGCGCCTGCGGCATTCCGAGCGCCGCACGCCGGGCCGAGACGAAGCGTTTCCGTTCGACGGCAGCGGCGCCCGGGGCCGCGCTCATCCCTGAGCTTTTTTGTTTCCGGTAGATTTCAAGAGGTTTCAGCAGCAAAGTTCCCGCAGCCGGGGCCGTCGGGCCGCATCGCCGCGCGCCGCTCGGTGCTCCGCCGCCCCTCCCTTCGTACATTAAAGGAATCGTTCTGATTTTTCAGTCGCGCGTCCTCTCCGTGCGGCGGGTGGCGCTGTGCGGGCCGGGCCGGCGGGGGGCGCCCTCCGCTCCCTTCTCGCCCCGGGCGGGACGGGGCGGGCTCTGCGCTTCCGGTTCCGGCCAGGCGGAGCGGCGGAGGCGGTTCCGGTTCCGACGGCATGGCGCGGAGCACGCTCTCGTCCCGCTTCCGCCGCCTCGACATCGATCAGTACGACGAGAACCGGTTCGTGGAGGAGCCCGAAGAGGCGGCGGCGGCCGAGCCCGACGCGAGCCCCGAGGTGGAGGCGCTGCTGAGGCAGTATCCTTCGGGCGGGTCCGGCCCGGCCCGCGCTGCCGTCGGGAGTCCCGGGAACGTTACCGGGGCGGGGGCGCGGCCTGCGGCTGCCCGGTGCCGCCCTCCGTACCGCCGCGGCCCCGTCCCGCGCCGCTACCGCCCGGCGGCCGCAGTTTCGGCTGCCGCTTCCCCCTGGCCCGGCGGCCTCCTCCCCTCCCCCCTCTCCGGGTCGCGCCGTGTCCGGGGCTCCCGGTGCCGCCGTTACTCCTTGACTCGCGCCGTAGAGGCGAAGCGCTGCGCGCGCTGCACGCGGCCCTGCGGAGCGCCCCCGCCCAGACGCGCAGCGCGGCCCTGAAGGTGAGTGCGGCCCGGGATCCGCGCCGGTAATGGGCGGCGTCCCGAGGTGCGGGGAAACGCGCCGGTAGCAACCGATGGCTGAGAGAGGAAGTCCTGAAGTACCTCCGAGGGGGTCTCGTAGTGTGCTGCAGAAGCACGACATTAGTCTCAGACTGTAGATTTGTTGCAGGCAATTCTGCAGTGCGCTCCGGGTGGCTCTCCCGAGGTAGGAGTACCAATAAGTCCGGTTTTAAAGAGCTCTTCCCTTCTGTCTTCTCACTACGGAAACTTAAGGTGCAAAATGTTCTCCTGTTTGGCTGCAGCATCTTCACCACCGGCAGCGCAGCCGCTGCTCCGGGCGCTTTGCTGCACGCGGCTCTCGGGGTCGCGTCCGGCTTCGCTGATCCTAACGGCGCTTTCCTTTCTGTGCAGGAGCAGGCGCAGGGAACCATGCTCAAAGTCCTCACGTCTTTTAAAAGCAGTGAAATCGAACAAGCGGTGAACTCCTTAGACAGAAATGGTATTGACTTGTTAATGAAGTATATTTATAAAGGATTTGAAAAGCCGACAGAAAATAGCAGTGCAATATTACTCCAGTGGCATGAAAAGGTGAGTGCTTGCTTTGGGCTCTCCAGTTGCCATCAGTGCTTTCAGGAGAACCCCCCGAAAGAGAGCTGTGCAATGAGGGCAATCCTCCCCTGAGGAGCAGTGCTTGGTGCTGCCTTTTGTCTTTGGTCTCTTAAGGTTGGGCTTCCAAAGCTTCTGCCAAGCTTCTGCTGGTACTGCAGAGCTTTCCTCAGCCAGGAGGGGTGGGGAGTGGCAGAGCAGTGTCTGCTGCAGGAAGCATTGTGCGTTCTGTCTGCTGGTGGTTTCCCCCAACAAGGAGCAAGAACTGGAAGTGGAGGTGTAATTGTTTGAAAGGTGCCCTTGGGCTCATGGGATGCCCAGGACGGCTCAGGTGTGACATTTTTTATCAGTGAAGTGCTGTGACAGAGTACATATCCAAATTTATCAGGATATAGCAGACCTGTTTAGTTTGCACAGTAAAGTCTTTGGATGTCTCTCAAGGTTCCAGTGGAACCCACAGAGGCACTCTGGTATTTCTGCGGAAGGGTCGCAGGAAAGGATGTGCTGTGCTCACAGCTGGCTGCTGGTTGGTTGTTTGCAAAGGTGTGCTTCCTTCTTGTGAGGAGTTAAGACAGAGGTTGTGCAGTGGTGACTCCAGCCGCTAGCAGCTGTCCCCAGCCTTGTGGAATATTGATGGGCAGGAGGAGGAGAAAATTTCCCAGGAAGGAACATACTTGACATTTTGTGGCGTTCTTCCCACTGGAGGCTGTTTTTGGGTCACCACAGGTTGATGCTCCCAGTATGTAACATTACACAAGACTGCCCTGACTGGAAAGAAGTCAGTGCCCAGAACATGTAGACACATGCAAGCATCTCTTCGTTTTGAAAGGAATATGACAGGTTTGCAGTGGGCTGGGCGCTGCTTTCCAGCAGCACAGGTAGGACACGCAGCTCAGCTGCCTGTCCCCTGGAATGGCCCAGTGCCATCTGTGTCCATCAGGTCTGGCACTGATCTGAGCAGTCCTTGCATCCTTCTCCTTGACTTTAGAAAGATGTTTCATTTACATTAAGGATGCAAATGAAACCACACCAAGCCCTTCCTCCTTTCCTCATTCAGGAACAGAAGGGGTGTGAGGCATTCTGCATCATCAGTGACACCCTGTCCTTCACTAGATGCAAGTCATCTAGATGCATGTAAGGTTTTGGAGAATGTACAGGTTAAAGTACACACATTTAGTGGGATGTTTTGCCATGTTTTGTTTGCCCTTCGTTTCCTCGCTTCCTGCATTTATAGAGCAGTACTGCCTACGTACCGCTAAGACCTGGGTCAAAGGCGGCACTCATCTGTGTAAGTCCACAGAGGATAGGGGGCATAGAGTTCCCAAGATCATGGCACAGGACAGGAACAGGTAAGGAGCTGAACATGACAAAGGAATAAGCGTGTGGACATAGAACTTATTACCGAAGGAAGCTGAAGGTGTAAGCCGTGCAGAAGGCACCTGCACAGACATGGAGGGGTGGAACAACGTGAGAACTGAATTTCCTGCTCTGGTGGTAGCAATTAGCATAGAAAATTGCTTAGGAGTTAACCAGCACAGCGCGTGTTTCGTGTGATGGAACAGTCGTACCGGCAGAACCACTGCCAGCCCTGCAGGCTGTGAAGAGCAGTGAAGGTTTTATCATGGAAACCTGATGCTGTGCAGTGAAGTTGAGTATCTAGAACTATTTGAAACATGTCTAATGTCTGCATGTTCCGGGAAAAAAAACTTCTTTGCTTTCCACAAGTAACTGTTGTTAGGTTTTGAGAACAAAAGAGTGAGGCACAGCCTATGAGAGCCACTGGCTGTGCGACTGTAACACTGATCTTGTCTCCTCTCACCCACAGGCATTAGCAGTAGGTGGACTAGGTTCCATAGTAAGAGTTCTTACAGCAAGAAAGACTGTTTAAAGACTATTAATTCCAACCAAGACAACCATCGGTTTTGGACCCAGAAGAAGAAGTAGCTGAAATGACGCTGGTCCTTCTTGATTAGAGATTGCAATCTACTGAAATACTATGGAAACCTCCTCTTGGACTGCTTTTAACACTGAAGTGGGAAAAGAGTAAAGGTATTCCTGTATATTCTGACTATCACATACAGGAGCCAAGACATTCTCCTGATTGCTTCTTTTAAGGCAGAGAGAAGGCAAACTCCTGCCTCCTACTACTGAAAGCGAGCAGGTATTTTCAGATGTCGCTTTATCAAAGTGTGGTGATCCAAGATCCTGTCTGTACTGCTTATTTAAGAGGGAGCTATGGTCTTCACAGATGCAAGGTTCTGACGGTTTATGAATGGGAGAAGGGTTTATTAGCAAGATGATTTTGTATATATGTGTGTGTGTATATAGAGAGAGACAGTCAGAGGACAGCTGGACCATGGGGTTGGTTTCATTGTAAAGTGCCTGCTGCATCAATAAAGTTCTTGGATCATACAAGTTAAGGCAGTTTTTGGCTTACTCTTAAATATGACACTCAAAAATCAAGCCTGCAGTAATAGCATTTCTAAGCTAAGTGCCCACCTCTGCATGAGCACTCACTTCCAACTCCTTCCAAACTTTGTCTTCAAACTGAGCTGTGCTGGCTGCTCCAGCAGCCTCGCTCAGTGCTCTGGTTTTGGCTGCACAGAGCCTGGGCCCTGCTTCCAACTGACACAGCTGCAAAGGGAGGCTGTAATCCAGCCAGCCTGGATTTAGCACCTGCTAAGAGCACAAGTAGCAGCTGCCCCTAGAGATGATTTCAGGAGGCAGAAGCACCCTACCTCATTCCTGGCCTAATTCCCTATGAGAAACAGGCCTTAATCTCACAACTACAATCTTAGCACAGGTCAAAGATAAGTTTTGCTTCAATGCTTTAAAACTGTTTCAAACAGCTGTAGCATCCCAGTGGACACAATCAGGACGACAAAGAAAAAGAAAGAAATCAAGATTAGAGTTTTAATCCAAAACATATTGCACCACAAATTTCATAGTGTTTCATAATACAATCCATATTTACAGCATAGAAGGAAAGAAATTCAACAGCCATAGAAGGGATTGTGTATACCACTGTTTTTATACAAGGGAAAGTGCATTAGCTTTTTTTTTAATATATATGTACATATATACATACACACACACACCATTCTTGCTCTGATATCTGAAGAAAATTCAACACTTGAGAACTCATTTATGTTAAGTTAGTGAGCTTTGGGTAAGTATGAGCTTTGGGATGCTAAACTGTTTGCATTAGTCAATATATAATTAAAATGTATGCATCACTCTGTCTTGCAGGCTGCCTGCACTGCATTTGTTACTGTACAGCAGTAACCGTTCAAGCCAGGCACAACTGAAACCAAATTTGTCACTCAACCTGCAGCGGTGTGACTAGGGAGAATCCTACCCTCTGGCCTCAGGTCACACAGAAGCAGGTCAGGGCAAGGAGACGCTCCAAAGAAAGACCCTTCTGAGGCCCAGGAGGGTTATCCTGCCCCTGCTTTGTTTCAATACAGGAACAACCAACAAATCTACTTTTTGATTGTCTATTTTCAAATTAGAGTTGCACTCTTACCCTAAACTTCCCTATTCTGTACAGTTAAGTGTCACGGATCAAGTCTCAGTGTACGAGTGCTGCTGATGTTACTGAGTGTACTTCAGCAGATCAGCAGGTTGGGCACGGCTGCCTCAAAAACAGGCCCGGCCCCTAAGGCAGATGTGCCCCACGTTTGCTGCTCTGCTGACCTCGTGCAGAACGCTTCTATCTCTTCACAGCAGCTCTGCTGCAACTCTAACACTGTATCTCACCTGCCACCACCACCCAGGTCGCTCACGTCTCCTGTCAGCAGAGCTAAGTCAGACTCTGAACGTGACTGCATCTCCACTACAGGACAGGTAGAATTTTTTTTTTTAACATATTGAATAAAAACCTTTGTTAGTAACACAAATCTCATTGTAAAAGAACTACCAGAATAGCAGCATTGCATTTCTTATATATAGATATACATCCAAGTTTTAAGAAGTAAGCCTGATTGCTGCTTCCTATATTCATCTAGATTTTGTGGTGGCGTTAAAACTGAAGGGCAAAACTGTCAGCTGAGTTCCCTTTTCCTAAGGCAGAACCAAGACTGATTTGTGAAGAGTTCAGTTTTGCCCTCAAAAACAAAAGCCTCCTAAGCCGTGGTCTTTTGTCAGGTAGTCAGACACAGGTCACACCACTAAATGTTCAGAACAGCTTATAAGCAACAGCATCTGAACTACAAAACCACAACAAAAGATACTGGTTATGAAAGCTTGTTGCTAGCAGACTTGTTAAGGAAGAAAGCCCAAAGTGCTTAGTACCAATATTATTCACGCTCTTTCAAGGTGTATATATATACATACAATCTTTTTTCTTTTTTCTTTTTCATTATAAAAAGTATTTTCAGTGTATACTTACAATACCTGGAAATCAGTTTTAAAAATTTAAAATGGTTTACTACCCCTTCTTCCCAGTGCTAACAACCCATGGTACAGACTAACAGATTGGTTTTCAAGGCGACTGAGTATTAGGTACTATAATTAAGACCATTTTAAATATTATTTTTCTTTAAGAAAAGTAAAATCAGTAAACAACTCTAAAGTTGTGCTCTCAAATTAAATAATCATGATCAACGTGCAGCCTTCAAGACTGCAGGCCAGGATATATGCACCTTATATTACACAGTGATATGAAAAGATGCAGACTATTAGTTATGTCAGTGTAACAAGGCAAGGCAAACTTCTTTTTTGGTTAAAGCTCCTGCTCCTGTCCTTTGAAAGTCATTTCAAACTGTCAAAAATTCAGCACAGTATTGCCAACAATTTTTTCCCCACCGCTTTCCACAATGAGACAAGGAAGCTTTACTGTGTCTGGAGTTATTCAACCCTCGCACTCCTAACATAAGCTGGAATCACCACCACAGCAGGTGCGTGCGTTAGAAGCTCCAACTGCCTGCACCCACGTCAGTGAGGTTAACATTATCCTTTGGTGCCAAGATAACAGGTCTGGTGAGCACAAGGAGCTGACTTCCATTGAGAGACCATCCAAAGGTCCCTGATCCCAGCCCGCAAGAGGTGTCAGTTTGTAGTGAAAGTTTCTCCTTGCACAGCATTACTTTTGTAAACAGTGTCAAAGTTCTTGTACAAAATACTGCAATGACAGTGATTAAGACACACCTGAAGTGGTGTGTCCAGTGTTCTTTTCACAGAAAAAACAGTGGCTAGATGCTGACTGCCCATTTTCAGGATCCCTTAAGACCACAGCGTCCTTGGGCTTGAGATAGAGGGCCGGATACTGCCTTTAGGAGATGGCTTTGACCCAAACCATGACATCTAGGACAGGAAAGCACAATACATATCATGCTAGGTTCACACTTACAAGAAGCTGGAGACTGGAACAAGAGTACAGTGTATCTGAACAAGAGTACAGTGTATCTGCATCTCCCCACCAAGTGACAGAAACTATTTATAAAACAGAACTCTGCAGAGTTCAGATTGTGAAAATGCAAATTGTTTCACATGATTAAATCTGGAAGGAACAGCTACTTTTCAGCACCTCCCAGCATCTAAGAGCGTTCACATCTTTTGCTGCAAATCCAGTTATAGGTTACAGGCGCAACAGAATCCTTACCTTGTACTCCAATGTTTCTTTAAGCATATTTTCTTCCTCTTGGGAAAAATTCAGTAAAACAGATACAGCCTTAATAAGATGGAATGCCTGAAAGAAACCACAGTGCTTATGATGCTCTCAGCCTCTGTGTTCTGGACTACAGTGCAACACTTTTTCTGCAGGCTTAGTCACAGACTTTTTAGTTACAACTGCAAAGAGCAGAACAGTAAAACCTTTCCCTATGCCCTCTTACAATGGACCAGGGCAGCCTGTATCTTTCTTCTTCTGATTGCATTTCCTAGCTTTCTTCAGCTTGCATATTTCCCCTACAGCATCCTGTGGTAATTGTTTGTTTTTAAGTTCTAAAAAGTTGTAGCAGCATGCACAGGTCAGAATCATGCTGCTTTACATACACAACGTACCAACTGCGCAGCACTAGGATACATCATGCAGAGCTACTAAAGGAGTCAAACACTCCGGATACCACGGAGCTGCACAATTATTTCTTCATCCTACCTACTGTCTTGACCTACAGTTAAGAAAAGCATATTTTGGCATGACTTCTTTCTACCTGTAACCTTTTCAACACAACTTAGAGAATATAAAGGAGCTTCAAGTGCACAAGGAATTATCTCTTATGACACCTCAACAGCACGTGCTTTATGTCCTTTCTGGTTTCTGTTGCTATCTTTCTTAAACATACAGCTACTTTATAATCACATATACTCCATATGCTTTTTAGAATAGTACAGAGCAGCTTCAGCTCTTTAACTTCTAGACATAACTACCTCCTACCTTTCACTTAGTTCCTAATGATCTGTACTCCCAAACATGCTGCTGTTTTGCTTTATTGTGCTGCCTCACTCAGTCAATTTCTTTTCACATGCAAAAATCCTCAGCTGGCATACAGGCATTCTTGCCAGGTACCAGAGATGAGAAGACGAGCGTACCAACCCGTCCTCCTAGGATGCTTTACCTCAGACTCCCGGCAGGACATGAATTTTAGTACAACATGTTTAAGGTACTCAAAGTTTATCTCCCTTGAGTCATTTAAATCAGAGTTGTTTGTGACAGTCACAGCAGCATTAGGCACTTCAGAATTTGTTTTTTCACGTACTTCAGGTACCTCACTGTCTGGCCTTATTTTCTGAAAGAAAAAGAGAAGAGCATTACAGGTTGTGTCAGTTTGATGCTGGGAGAAAATGTGAATCTGAGATACCTAATGCAGAGCATTTGTACCCACAAGATGGGCATCAGCAGGACAAGCTTCTCATCCTTCAGGGGATGACAGCAGAGGTGCATATCTTACATTTCTTGAGCCTCCAGGAGAAAACCCAGCTCTTGTTAGAGTTACATCCGTGTGACCAAACCAGCAGAATTGGCTCCATACTAGAAACTGACATCATTTTTCTTTCACCACTAATCTGCTCTGTGCTCTTCAGATGCACAGAATGCAATTCTCAAGTTCAGAACAAAATGAATAATTTTTTTTTTTTTTTTTTTTTTAATCACAATACTTGAATATTTTAAACCCTCTTTTAAAATGTTTAAAATATGAGGGCTTTGTCTTAGAGTGGGAAACTATTTTGAGAAGAGCTTTTTCCTGTGGCTGACATCACTGCCTGGGAAATTTTAGCTGAATGACTGCTGAGCAGCAACCACAAATCTCAGTCATCCAACATACAGAAACATTTAGATACCAGACACTACAAATACAAGTCCATACCTAAAATTCAGTGCTGCAGTATCTGAATAGCGATGGCTACCCAGCACACCATCTACTCAGTAAATACAGACCCAGAATTACACATTTCTTAAAGTAAGGGTTCACAGATTTGTCTGCAATCACAAGGAAACTGCGAGCATTCCTAGTAAATAAACAAACTGCAGCTTGCAATCAAGTCTTTGGAATTTCTACTGTAAGTAACTTCCAGCAAGTGCCAGCTGGAGAGACTGAGGAACAGAACCCTTACCAACTCCTTCTGGAGAGTTTTTTTCAGTTCTGTCATTCTCTGCTGTAGCTGCTTTATCATCTGTAAGCAGAGCAAAGGACGGCGTTAACACAGCATTCAGCGTTAGGGCACATACTGACACAGAAGTATCTGAAGAGAAAACATGGGAAATGAATGCAAAGAATCAAGCAAACCAACTGGCAGCTCCAGAGAAGAGATCTGGATGTCTCACAATTCTGGCTGCAAATGTTGGCACGCGCGTGACAGAACACCTGAGAGAAATTAACTGAATTCAAACTGGGATCTGCAGGAAAGCTGTAACTGGCGTCATTTGGTGCTTGTTTTCTCCAAAATAGGTAAGGAGCAGAAGCAGAATTGTGCCACAGAGATTTCTCTACAATTCTGCTGCAATTTTCATTCTCTATTGCTACACCCTTTTACAGTCTGCGGTGGGAAAATACTCATAGAAAGTTGGATTCAGATTGGATCTCTCATGTTTGTAAGCCTGTTCAGGCCTTCCTTTCTAAGGCTCTGGCACCTATTATTAGGCTTCCTAATTAAAGCAGGCATTTCTGTTGTTTAGTTTACCTTGTTTTTCTCAACAATTTGCTGTTCCAGCTCTCTGTTATCCTTCTGAAGTTGAACGACATCTGTAACTGTTACCTCTCCATTCTGTTCTGTCACACGATTTTCTGGAAGATCCAAGTGCTCATTCAAGGCTCCTGTTGATTCTTCTAGTTCTGAAACCTACACAAATGAAAACAGCAAATTGCAGAGGTGTGATACTTGCAGCCTGTTAACAGTCTTCAGAGAGAAAGCAAGATTTTATTGCTTTTGTATGCTTTTGCTTGCTGTGGTAGTGGGAGGTAGTGGAGGTTTTGGTTCTTTTTTCATTTAGGCCCATTGTTTGTTTGTTTTCCAAACCAGAAAGCAATAGTGACAATCTACTCCACATCTCTCAGTGGCCTGTTTGGCACTTTTGGGTCTCTGCCTCCTTCAATCCCCTTCATTATAAGTGAAATAAAATAAGGTGATGTCCTTCACAAAGCAGTCACAGCTGTGACAGCAGACAGCTTTCAGAGTAGCTTTGCAGTTGGCACTCACATTTTTCTCATGTTCTCTGGCCAATAGGAACTCCTGTATCTGCAGCTTCAATTCTTCTATTTCCTTCCTTGCTGCTGCTTCTTTCTCCACTGCTTGGCTATTACTTGCCTCTATGTCAGATCGTAGCTGGTGCATTTGCAGCAATGCAGCTTCGTGATCTGAGGATGAAGAAACTTGCTCAGTACCAACCTACTGAATCAAATGAGATTTTCTCATCATTTCCTATTTGTCTACACAAAGACAGAAGTTACTGCGTGGTAAACCCTGACCTTTTTGCCTTGTTCTGTCACAAAGATGTGACATTTAAGCCGCCCAAGCTCACATGTGTATTTTTGCAATGGAGCAATCTCTCTTTAAAAGTCAGAGTCATTTTAATACTTGAAAGCTTAATTATCAACTACACCTCTTCTAATAGAACACAGGCCTCCACCAAAAGCTCGTGTGACTTTTTCTCTGACTGCACAGGAACACGTGGGGCTGTGAGCACACGTGGCAATGGCACAGACAGCTGCTGACAGCCAGCCAGCCACAGAATGGTGCAACAGGAGGCCACCCTTGGGGTGCCTTTCTAGGTAAGGGCAACACAGTAGGAACACAGAGGTGTTTGGAACTGAATGAAGATGAATGCACTTCATTTTTTAGTGTAACTATGGAAAATCAGCTTACAACTGATTTAAGAATATAAATGATGTCTTTCAAGCAAGAGCAGTTTTTAAAGTGGTACAAAATAGCAGTCATCAAACTGGACCAGTTCTTCATTTCCTGTGTTTTGCACTATATGTTCACCAACAGAAAATACAGTAAGATATGTTATTTTCTGATAAAACACTGCAAAACAATGATTAAGAAAGTGGGTTTTGTTGTTGTTTGTATAGAAAGAAACAGAGACTGACACTGAATGACAGAGGACTTTCAAAATTCAAATAGATTAAGTATGGAAATAACAGAGATCTAGAATTATTACCACCTACACATAAGAAAGCCCACACCTAGAGACTGTATTCAGTTAAAGCTGTCTGGAATACAGTAGATTGGTTTCATCTAACCTTGACTGAGCTGGTTTAGTTCTTCCTTCTGTTTTAGAAGCATACCAGATTTTTCATCAATTAGCCGGTCTTTTTCCTTTATTAAGGAAGCCAGATGTGAAACCTTTAAAGCAGTCAAACAAACAAAATTAAGGATATACACTTAGAAGAGGCCATGGAAAGATTTCAACATACCTCAGATTTTTTTTTGTGGCAAGAACTGAAGAATTCTTACATGAGTGGAAGGCAGTGGATGGTATCTACAACTAAACAAGGGCCTGAGCTATGTGCTGGGCAACACAGGACCTTGAGAAAGTAGTTGACTGAGCATTATTGTTACAGATAGCACAATATGGATGTCTACATTCAACTCCAGATTCATAGAAGGAATCACCTACACAGTGCTTGTCTCATTAGAAAGTGCTGAAGTAAACATATTGCCAAAGCTAAAACACACTTCAGCTTCTGATAAGTCTGAGGCACAGACTGCCTCATAACCAGCAGGTGGCAGCTGTAAGACGACTGTGCAAGTCTGGTAGCTCTTCCCACAGCTAGAGCAAGCAAGCAAACATACACAACAGTTCCAGAATAACAAAGATACTAAAAGACAGAACTAAATTCAGTCCAATTTGCTCAGATGACAGCTCCCAGTTAAAGAAAACAAACGCTCACATCATTCACTATGCTGGTTTTAACAAAACAGAAGAACAAAATAAGGTTACCCAGAATTCATATTCACTTACTGGATACAAACTCCTTCCTATCAAGAAATTTAGGATTCTAGAACTGCTGTGCTTCAGAGGGACAAAGATACGATATAAACTCTGAAAGGAACACAACAGAACAGATAGCTCTGTGGTTGTGTTTGCTATCCTTGTTTTTTGTCTGATTGTTTTTATAGAAACCAAGCCACAAACTCGTGAATGCCTTGGGATGGCTGGCCCACCAGGACAGCACATCTTACAAACTAAAGAGGTCTGCAATACCAACCATCTTCGTTCTGAGCAAATGTCTTCATTCACTACCAACTGGTCTTCCTCTCAGTTTATACTCAACTACCAAAACCTGCCATAATCCTTCAGCCCACAAACTTATGAGTATCTCTAATTTTGCAGCTAGCCGTATTTAACACTTTTGTACTGATTACCTCACATAAACTGATTAGATTCCTGTGAAAGCATTTATATATACACCTTTATGTTTACAGAGGCAACCAAGGCCATCTTCCATACTGAAGATGATTTCATTAATTATCATAATAGTCAGGAACATAAGTCCAAATCTCATCTGATGTGTGGAGTCTTGGAGTGTTTGTACGTATTTTAGATTGTTGGTATTAACCAACCTGCTGTTGCAATTTGTCCTTTTGTTTTTCTGTCTCTTCCAATGTGTTGGCAATTTCAGTATTGACAGTCTCTCTGTTGCTCAATTCTTCCTGCAAACCAAAAGTAATTTAGAAGTTACCTGAGAGAACTACAACCTGAGTTCCACTTCACTATTCGATGTTGGAACTACTCTGTACTGCTACTGCCAGCAGGATTTAAAAGCCCTTCACGCGTGACAATAAAGGAACATATTTTTAGACAGCAAGCACTCTGCTTCAGGAAAGAACCACAAGTTTGCAATGCTTCTCAGAGCACTTCTACTGAGTATGAAAGAATTTAAAGTACACAGAACCTGAACGTAACGTGATTCCAAGTACTAAGAACATAACATTCTCTACCAGTAACTGTTTCTCAAGTTAGGCTCCATATTTAACCAGTGTCACTGACTAATTAAACTCTTACCTTCAGCTTGTTCAGTACAGATTCTTGTTTTTTTAAAGAACTCTCATACTCTTCTCTGCTTCCACTGAGATTTTCATTCTCTTTTTCCAGCTGGCTCTGTAAAATAAAGACTGCTTAAGTACTAAGTACAAGTGTTCCAATGCTTTGCATAAACAAATACATTCAATTCACATTTTGTTTTTCAAAGTATTGGATCTTCTACTGTAATGCTGGGAACTCTTAGTAAGCACATGCAGACAATAAGCAAGGTCCACTAGCTTTGATAAAATCGTTCTGTGAAGACCTGGGAGCCCCACTCAACAGTTTCTGTACTTACTATCCTGTGCTGAGCAGCTGCTTTATCGAAATCCCACGCTGTTTGAAGAGCAGCAATTTGAGACTCTAGCTCAGAAGCCTTCTGCTCATACTGATGTCTCTCGCTTAAAACCTGCTGCTGTAGTTTACTTCTTTCACTTTCTAGATCCATTTGCTTATGAGAAAAAGAAAACAAAGTTAAACAACTATATTCTGAAGCTCTAATAAGAATTGGATGTATTTGCACATCACACTCAAACTTCAGTAACTGAGTTTCTTTGGTAGCAGTGCCAGGAGCTCTCACACAAACACTACTAGTTTAGGAGACAAACAGTAACAAAACAACTGAGCAAATGGAACACAGAGAAATGGTGGAAATGCTGAAAAACTGGCTCCTCTTGGTCTCGCAAACACAGTGCAGTACACTCACCAACTTCTGGATCTTCAGATCCTGCTCACAAGCTTCCTCCTTGCTCGTTTTCAATGCTTCTGTTGCAACCTGTAGTTTCTGTTCCAGTTCTCTATTCTAAAACATAACACGAACTTCCTTATCCACTGACATCTACGCTACTAGAAAGAAAAACAACGTACAGAACGCAGGATGATGTAACAGGGGCAGGTAAACACTGAAACTATGGAACTACACAGTTCAAACAGAATGTCTACTTGACACATCCTGCTTTCTTTAAACACTCTTCATCATTTCAGACTTGCTCAGCAATGGTTCCAATTTAGCTACTTGTTTCTTACAGCAGGAAACACAAGCAAGAGAAGCCTTAACTTCAGAACCTCTGGGCACCTCCCCATCTCTGCAGGTGGAGAGATGAGCTGAGCCGCTCAACGAAACCTTCCTCTGGGAACTAAGTGGGACACATAGCATCACCTTAGGTCAAAAACACAAATGCAGAGACAGTAAAAGCTACTGGGTGTAGAGAGGATGGAAATAGTTAGGAATTCGTAAGGGGAAAATAAAAAGTAACTTACCTGTGTTTCTAACCGGTTCACAGCATTAACGTGATGCATTCTGTCTGTTAATATCTGTTGACTGGCTTCATCCAGTTTCTGCTCAAGAGAAGCTTTCTGAAGATTATATGGGGTTAAGAACAGAGGGTAGGGTGGACAAAGAGATAAGATTCTAATTAAGAAGTTTCTTTGAATTTCATTAATAACAATACTAAACTTGAACAGTTTCTTTTTGATCCAGATAGGAAAACATTGCTCCAAGGTGACTCTAAAATAGGAGCATCAGCTCTGGAGAAAGATCAAGTAGTGGAAAGAGCACTAAAGAGAAGTAAATCTCTTCATGCTTTCAGCTGTTTCTTAACAATTCTGAGGCTGAAGTGTTGAACATGCAACATTCTGTTTATAACCTATGTGCAAACCAGCCTCCCACTCCCGTCCCAATGCTTTGGGAATCATGGTGATAGCAGACGAATTCCAAGAAACAGAGTGAGCTGTTCTCTGTAAGGATCAACCAATAACATTCTCCAGTTGCTCTGCCTTTTGTGGGCATGCTAAAAAACTTCTCTTTCCCTTCTAAGCAGACAGATGCATTGCCTAAACAACGTGCAAAGACCAATGCAGACATCTATGCAGCATGTACACACATGGGCCCCGTGCAGCCACCCACACAAGCTTGTCCAGCAGTGTGTCAACACACACCAAAGAGACAAACATGCCTGCACTACATCATCATATACCCTTTCCATGCCAGTAAGCAATGTATATTCTAAAATAATTCCTTACAACTGCACTTTTTAATCAGTCCATAAATGTAAAATTACCTCCTTGAGCAGTTCCTGTACATGTTCAACCCCTGAAAGATTTCTTTCTAATTTCTTTTCCAAGGAAGACACTTTTTCCTGCAACTGTTCAATAAGTTTCCTTCTCTCATCAAATTCAAAAGTCATCTGCAGGAAAAAGAAATCACAGAATCCCTTTTCATAGCCAAGCTCTTGCCTAATTCATTGTGGTTTGACTTGAGAAAAAGCCATTAGTTCTGTTTGAAAAGACAATATGATGCTAGAACACTTAACAGACACCAAATTTCAAACTCAGAACCAGATGCATCTGCAAATTCTTAACCTTTAGCTTGTGTTGTTCATATTCCACCTTCAGAGATTCGTGCTCTGCCCGTAATGTTTCTAGTGTCTTCTCACATCCAGAACCAGCAACTCGAGCCTAAAAAGAGGAATTCCTTGCTCTGAATCTTAAGATTTCACAAACAGTCAATATGCAATCTAACTTCTGTAGATGAGAAGCTCTTCCAATCAAACCCTGATGTGAAACTTACATTTTGCAAGTCTACAGAAAGGTGCTGAATGACAGCTTGTAGCTCCTGTTCTCTCAACTCCAGAGCAGTGATCTTATTTTCTGCATTCCTCTCAGCTGTCATCAGTTCATCTCTTCACAGAAATAGGAAAAAAAAAAAAAAGTGACTGTTCCAGAAAAATAGCATTTGGCAGAATTATCTAAGCAACATCAACCAGATTTTCTTGTACTAAAACCAGCCACTGTATTCATTATACATCTTCCAATCTTCCAAAGAGGTAGTGTTTAAGTAACCAAAAAAAAGAAACATAAGCTTGCAAAATCCTAAATGAGTACTGCTTTAATTGGCTTGTAAAGACATACAAACTCAGCCTTTACATCCACCCTGCCATACTAGCAGCAATGAGTCAGTTTGTTGCATATATAAACACCCCCCCGCCCCCCAAAAAATAGATTTGGACAAATACAGGAAAACACACTCGTCACGAAAATGCATCCATACCTGCGTGCCTCCAGCTCCAAGAACTGCTCCTGCAGCTCCTGAAGATCTTTCCGCAGGCCTGACGACTCGCTGCTTGCCTCCTGAAGCATCTCCTTGGCATGGATCAGCTCTCGAGTGCGTGCCTCCAGCTGCTGCTCTGCTTTGCTCAGAGATTCTTCCTTTTTCAAAAGCTGAATACCAGAACGTCAGTAAGAAGTAAGAACTGGTAACACTGATAATCTTCTCACCTGAACGGCCTCCCTTATCACGTTATGAGATGAATTAAGTGCAGTAACTCCTAGAACAGTCCCTGCTGAAATACTCAATACAACCCCAGATGTACATACTACAGTAGGATTTGGACATGGAGCCACACTGGACACAAGCATTAGGGCTAAAAAAACCTAACGCAGTACTTCCACTGCGTGTTCTAACAAGAAAAGAAGTCATATTTAAAATAATGTTACCATGTGTTTAACTTTGGCCATTTCTTGCTGCTGAAAGCCTTCCAGCTCATCAATTTCATCTCTCTTTTGAAAAAGGTTCAAACTCTGCTCCTTCATTTCTTGTAACTGTGTTTCGAGCATTTTTTTTTCCTGATAAACAAACAAAAGAGGAATCCAAGAACATCTGCAAGTTAATCTGAAGTCAGTGGGAGGTCAATTAAATTCTCTGGGAAATAAATCTGCCCTGCATCCCCGAGGCTCTGCCACGGTGCCATACGTAGAATCAGAACTTCCTCTGATTCAAATTGCAGGAGGCAATCAATGAGTTTCTGAAGTTTCTCTTTAAAAGCTGTCTTCACTGCCATGCTCAACTCACAAGCAGATGGAACCTATCTAAAAAATTAACAGCGAGCAGCAGCATGCTCAACATCTTCATAATAAGAGGTACTTTAAAGTTCACCTTCAAACAGCTACAGCAAGACTGAAATCCTACACTGAGAAAATTCCTACCTAATAGATCCCTTTCTCTCATGAGACAGATGACCAACTAGTGGGCTCAGACCAAGTCACCGCCTCTTTCTGCATCCCAGCTGTCTCCTCTGTGATTAAGGAAGCTATGATTCCACCGTGTAAAACCACAAGATCTTTGTCTTTGCAACCCACCACTCTTCCCTCCCACGTTAATGAACACTAATTCCAGAAGTATCTCCCAAAGCATTGGCACTGCTAATAAAGGCAGATCGTCAGCCCTACTCACTGACCAACCAGCAAAGAAGGGGCTGAACAGAGTTGTGCTACGGAAAATATGTGGGGCACTGTTTAAAAATATCAAATGAACCGAAAGCTTAATTACCTTTTCAATGTGAGTCAATTTTTCCAACCACTCCTGAACAAGAAAGAAAGAATTAAAATCACAATCCAGCTGCAGACTTTAAAGTATAGCAATTAAGGAGGAAAAAAAAGAAAAAGAAAGAATCCACAGTGATAACAGGAATATTAAGATGAAGAATTATGAAAACAAACAATTACCAAAATAAAAATAACACATAGTGTTTTTATATACGAAAGCTATGGAGTAATTTATGTTATCCAAGTACATAAGTATTATTCAAGTAAATAAAACAAAAATGACAACAAGGCCACAATGGAACCTTATCAAACATGTGCAGACTTCATACCAGAAATTTTTGTGGGCTCTTTTTAAAAAGATTAAGATTCAGAACAATTACGAGCAACCTGAATATCCCTTCCTTTGACTTTGACACACTAAACCAATGCAATGCAGGACAGCTACTTTAATTAATGTACACAGATCTCCACAGCCAGCCAAAGGCTGAGTTGTTAAGCTCCATTACCTGGTCCTTTTTCTCTAAGGCCAAAGCCATTCCTTCAGCCATCTTGGCTCGGTTGGCCTGGTGCGCTTCATTCTGCTCTTGAAACTTCCTCATGGAAGCTACCAACAAAGAAGCACCAAACTGTATTAAAAATCCATATTTTAAAATTGCTTCTGAACTGCTTCTGTTATTTATACATTTATAGAGCTGCTTCTTCAAGTATTCAGCACCATCTCAGCTCCAGCACTGACTCTGTGCCACTCACCACACAGCACTGCCTGCACACGACAGAAGCGTCACAAGTAACAGAAGATGTCTTCTGTTCTTCACTGCACTAAACAGAGCCGTAGGTTTCAACAGAGTCCCTACTGCACATCAGCCCAAAATTGGGGAACAGCATAATAAGAACTTTACTCAACAGCCAGCACAATACTGCTGTTCACATCATAAGGCAGGGGCCTGTTCTACCTCTTTGCAACTTGCATGTATACAGTTTGAAAATAAATGTTTAAAAAACTGCATGTATAAATTGTTTCTTTCCAGGTATATTTAAATCATAGCAATTTTCAACTATAAGAGAGATTAAAAATCAGTACGTACAATCTTGATGCTTTTCTAATGCATTTTCAAGCTTCTCTTTTATCTTCTGCAAGTTTCGGATCTGATCAGCATAATCTTGTGTTAGGAGGGAGAAGCACAGACCAGGAATGGACAGACACAGGGGAAGGAAATCAGGGAAAAAAAAAGGGGGGGAGAGAAAAAAAAAAAAAAAAAAAAAAAACCATGAGTGGAAAACAGCAATGATTTTCTCAACTAGAAAATCATTTCTTCTGAGGAAAACTTGGATGACTGTAATGATGAAGACAAGCAAGTAGCTCCTCACTGCCCATAGGGTAAATGGATACAAACAAGAGGGTCTGTCCCAGTGCTACAGGAGAAGTTCCACTCCATGCAACAGGGATGGGAAGGAGCATCAGAACAGAACCCTCACTGACAGCTCTGCAGAACAAGGTATTATCTTAGAAAGCAAAACAGCCTTGAGAATGTTTTGTGCTGGATTCTTTCCTTTTTCTTCATTTCACCTGCGTTACTGTCAACATCAGAAGTCTTAACTCCTAAGAGAAACAAACCATCACATACACAGAATAATTACAAAAAAAAAAAAAAAAAAAAAAAAAGGGGAAAAGACTGTTTGAAGCATGGGGACAGAAATGCTACCTAGATGAGAGCAACAGGGACGCACTACAAGTTAACTTCCTAAAATAAAACAAACATTTTTCAGAACTCTGAACACTGAAGCTGAAAGGAAACTCTTCTAAGCAATCACCTTTTATATGTATCAGGACACATACCAGACAGCTTGACTTCCAGTTTTCTTATTTGTTCATTTCTTCTGAACAACTGGGATGAAAGATCCTCTCTAGAGCTGCTTCCATCAGAAGCCTTGACAGAAGAACAACCACGTAACTTACAAATTGCAGTCAAAATAATCCTGTTACATACTAACCCTACGATGATAAACATTGCCCAGCCTAGGAATGATGCAGGGGATTCTTCTAAAATAGCCTATAGCAGAAGCATTTGTTCTAACCCATCACTCATACGACAGCACAACAGAATGGCTAGGAAAAAAAAAAAAGACATCAAGCTCTAACAGTGAAGAGCTCAGAATGGATGGGTCAGAGAAAAAGTCTTCTGGAAAAAACAGAAACGAGGAAACCAAAGCAACAATATTTACGTGAACTCAGAGCTCTGCAGTCTTTCCACGCAAAATCCAAAGCATAAATGGCACATGATTCTCTATGGCTTTAAGGCTGTACAAAATCTGCATTAAGAGCAGTTAAACGAATACTAAGTTTTGGGATTTTGAATTCTTGCCTCCCTACTGCCTCAGAAATTAGTTCCACAACTAGACATCTTACATACTTGTTCACTTAATATTCATTCAATGTCCCATGGCTGTTTAATCACGTTTTGTATTGAGATAGCTTTGTAACTAGTGCTTACACGAGTAAACGAGTGACTCTCATAGTAAAGAGACAAATATTTTCCCTTTGGTGTTTAAGCTGACTCAAGCTATTGATTCATCTGCACATTAAGACATACACCACAGAGCCACCACAAAGCATTCTCAACTCACACAGCACACTTAAAATGGTTCCTGTAAAGCAGTGACAGAAACACGGCTTAAGAAGCAGCACTCAGAGTAAGGCAGGACTCACAAAGTCGTCTCCCGAGTCCGCTCCCACGGAGGTGATGGACTCTTTGCTGATGGAGCGCGGGATCCTGGCCGCCCCCCCGGGCCTGGGAGCAATCGCTGCCTCCTCTGCGATCTTCTTCTTCAGTTTTGCAAACATTTTCCTATACTCCGTAGCACCGGCAGAGCCAGGTGCTTCAAGAAGCCGCTGCCTGCGATGCGGCTTAGCACACCGACGTTCTGCTTACAGCTTCCAGATGCCCAGACGTAATTTTGTGCCTCATCCACTCAGCTTTATCGCATTTCTCGTTCCATTAAAGCCTTCATGGCCTAACGATTCCTGCAAGTCAAGGCGATAAGGCTTCCGCGCCAAAGACATCCATCCCCGCTGGAGATAGCTAAACGCTTTTGATGTCACCCGTCACAGCCCGCCCCGCCCCCTCAGGTGCCCCAACCCCAGAACCGGGCCCGGCCGCGGCAACGGCGGGGCGACTTCGGGGGCGGCCCGGCAGGCCGTTCCCGGCCGCTGCCGCCCGTTCGGAGCCGGCCGCGGTCCCCGTACGAGCCTGCAGTGCAGTGCAGTGCGGCCCGCTCCCGCCGCCCCGCCCTCACCGCCCGCCCACCGCTTCGCCTCGTCCGCTGCCGCCAGGACCGCGCGCCGCCGCCGCCTCCGGCGCTGACCCGGAAGTGCCGCGCGGGCGGAAGCGCCGCCGGGCGTTACACATGCGCAGTGCGCCCGCCCCACCCCGTCCGGTCCCGCCCCGCCCCGCGCGCCCGCGCGCAGTGCAAGAGGCGGCACACCGGGTGATGGCAGCAGCGAGCAGGCCGTGCGTCGTGCGTTTATTGTCATTGCCAGTACAGATCAGCGGTAACGAAGGTGTTCATCGCGGAATGGACCGACACCGATTCTCGCTTCCATCTCAGCTTTCCCCGACAATTCCAGCAGCAATACAAACACACTTCTTTCCTCCCACAGACACCAACAGCGTGGGCAGAGCGCGCTCTGGCATTACATTGCTTTGGCAATTTACAGATCCTTTGCAAAAAAAAGGCTATTTGCTCCAAAACTTTTATTCATATATCTCTATTTTAAGTAAAATATCTGTGTGTTTTTATTTTTTTTTTTTTTTTTACCAAAATACGATTTACAGGCACACGGCTGTCAAATAAGTTTACTCATTATAAAATTACTTTTGGTACCAAAAGGTCTCATTTCTCCGAACGCTCCCAGCCCCGCCCTGCTGCACAGCGGCTCCTGCTCCGCTCCTAACGAAGCCCCGACGGGGGAGCGACGAGCAACGCGTGCCAAAGGAGACCTGCAGCGCCAGGGGCCGACAATAAGAGCGGGCCTTAATGCTCGAGCCAACAGCTGCCGCTGCATCGGGCAAAGCTAGAGGCTCCAGGGCTCCTTTGGGAGCTGCAGTCTGCTCTCAGTGTGAAACCAGGAGCTTCAAGAGCAAATCATCTCTGCGTGCATCACCGTACCGACAGGAATGCAGAGATGCTCTTCGACATTCCAAATGATCCGATTCGGAAATCTCAAACTAAATCTCTTTTGTTTTGGCAGAGGAATGGTTTAGAGTAAAAAACAAAAAACAAAAAACAAAAAACAAAAAAAAAACAGAAGAATAACTTTTAAAAAATTGCCTGATGTATTCCTCCTGTTCTAGTTGCAGACATCTGAATCTTCAAAGCACGTGCAATAGATTTGGTCATAGAAACAGAACTGCTCTAGAAGTCAGAGACACTAGAAAATGTCAGAGAGCCGTCTCAGCAACATGCAACCTCTCCACTTCGCAGACTTCTGCCCCACCCTCCGCACCAACACCCCTCACACAAGCTGACAGTGCTGCTAGGCAAAGTCACCAGGGATGTGAACAGCTTCCAGTCTGCGGAGCTCCCTCAGCCAAAGAACAGCAGCAGCCATCACAGATCAGCCGCTGACACCTAAGCAGCCACTTGGTCCAGAAAGGGCAGGACTAACCGAGGGCTCTGCTACTGCCATCATTAGTGACCTGTAATACGAACACCTACTGAAGAATCTAACATAGACAAAGCTGTTACAAAAGAAGCCTCAAGACAAAACAAAACAAAACAAAAACCAAAAAACAAGTTCAGACGGATTCCAAGCTTTTTAGCTTTTAGGAAGAAGCAGGCTTCAGGCATAGCATGGAGTTACAGTGTAAGGATGAAGGCAGAGCAAGGGGAGGCACTTCACAACAACATGCCTGTGGATGAGCGATGGAGCGATACTTTCATTCCCAGAGGAGCTGCCTGATCACAACTACTCACACTGCACCTTATGAAGATGATTATCTGAAGCCTAATTCCCCGTCTCCATCTATTTCCTGCGATCCTTAAAAGACATCGCTGCACATCTCCCTATGGAATAGTCTTGAGAGCTTTAATAAGTCATAACCTGACAGACACTGTTTGATAAACTATCCAAACAAACCGTCCTGAAACTTCTTGAGAAAGGACTCCAGGGAGCAACTCCAGTTTGCAAAGCTCACAGAGCTGGTGCTCCATTTAGTTGTGAATGAAGAAAATGAGACATCACATCCCAGGAGTAGTTAAAAACACAGCTGTAAAGATTCATAACCTTTTCTTCCCTTCCCACTGTTATTCTGACAAGTCAAAAAGGCAAAAAAAGAAGGCAGCAACACTAACTGTGGCTAAGATGTCTGGAACAGAGGGGGAGGAACAGAGGTGCCTCCTCTGAAAGAAGGATTAATTCAAACGTATTACATGCAGAAGAAATAGGAAGCTAGGCAGAAGCTGTCCAATACACAGACATCCAGTACAGTTCACATTTTCCTCTCATAGTACATAACATACAGCATTTACCCTTGCCTGGTGATGGCAAGTCTTCTCTATTAACATGAGCGAAGGGTTAGCAAGACGAGAGGGAAGGCATTAGGCCTGAGAAGAAAGGGATCTGTTATCTTCTCACTCGGAAATGGTTCAGTCTTCCCCTCGCTTCCAGTGAGGACTGCTAAATACACAAAGTTTTCTTCAGTACCTACAAGCATACACAGAGAAGGTACCTATGACCATAGCACACAGCACACAGTAGCACAACTTCAGAATGACTCAGTAAGTTCAAACAAGACAAGCTTTTACTTGGAGAGAAAATATCAGTTTTCATCTTGAAAGCAGTTGCTTTGGGTCAGAAGGGAGGGGGCTGGCTCAAAATCCAAGACCAGATACTTATCCATCTACAGCGAGAGCAGACAGAAGGTATCAGCCTTTTTCTTTGTAAGGTACACTTTTGCACTCTTTCTAACACAAGTGAAATCTTTATCTTTGAGTACCCTTGTCAGCAGCAGTCCTTCTGAACCAAAGATCAGAAGGTAAGAAGAGAATGAGGGACCTCCAGGAGGAATTTTTGACTTGGACGGTCATTGCTGCTAAGAAATTCAACATCTGAACTAATTTTGAAAGTTTCAAATTCTCCTCCTATATTCTAGCATCTGCAGCTTTTCTGTTCGTTTTGTTTTCTTAAAGACCTTTTCTTAGGGCTGCACAGTGGAGTAGAAACCTGTAAGATCACAAGCAAAGACTCCTTGCTTCAGCCCAGCTCAAATGAAGACTGTGTCTGCCAAGGCTTTCCCATTCAGTTCAACACTTCCCACAGAAGTTCACCAGCTCACGCTAATGGAACCATCACTCCTATCCTCAGAATTCGCATACTGACATCCAGGTACATGGAACCAAAACGAGAACAGCTTCATCAAAGCAAATGCTAAAGCAAAACAAAAGCATTTGATTGGAAGGCAGTGAGCTTGGGAAATCTGAATCCTTCTCTCCTGAAAGCTGAACGCTGCCGGAGGAGGAACAGCAGGCAGGGTAACAGAAAATCCCTCTCTCTCACTTGCTGTTGCATTAAAGGCCTTCTGCTATCTTTAGCTTCCAACGCAGAATCCCATATTTTAATAAATGGAGACCTCCTACCAGAGGTAAAGGCAGATCATTTGCTTCACAGTTCAGAATCTATGAATCTAATCACTGTAACACAGAGAGGAGCACTCATTCCCCCGGCTAACTGAGGCTTCCTGCATCTGAAATCACTTCTGAATTACTTCAAGGACAAACTGCAAGTCCCTTAAAACAGATTATTACAACAGCAGAAGAGCCGTAACTGTTACGACAACCACAAATGATCTGGAATACTTTGGGGAATGCACCCAGAATGGCGTATGTGTGTATATATAAATTTTGTATATAGACATTGTACTGTTTCATACTTTTTAATACATATACAAGTACCTATACATATATACATATTTACAATTTACACCAGCCAGTAGATGTATGCGTATTGTACATATACACACAGACGCCTAGAATACACATGCACACACACAGACACGCACACTTTAAAATAAACTCCATATCCCATGTAACAAAGTCCTGCCAAAGTCCAAAGAACAGCACCAAGTGGTGGGGGCCCAACACAACAGCTTCAAGACTGCTTAGAACAAACACTACTATTTTTTTTTCTTTTTTTTTGACTTTTTTCTTTTTTTTTTTTTCACTTTAGAAATTAAAGAATGGGTGGCATCAGCTGCATCCCAGATAGAGAGGACCATCACAGCAACTTCCCACCTTCACTCGAGCAATTCCTGGTGTGCCACACCATGCTACCCACGAAGAACATGCCACTGAACTGAACGAAGGCTCATCAGTGCTGAACTGCTGCCCTCCACTATTCCAGCTGAGAAGATCACACCTTGTATGACAACACTTGCAAACAGGTCTACTGTGATAACTATGGTAGCCACCAAATTTTGCATTTTTTTCCCCCAACAGAAATGGAGACATGGCTGAGGTTCAACATAAAAGCACTGATCATCCTCATTCTTCCACTGCCTTTCTAGTACACGGAACAGTGAACATCAACTCATTTAATTAAAATATTTTCACTTCCTTCCCCCTGCTCAAACCGTTACTACCAGGAGTTGCAAGAGGTCCTCGAGCTCTGCAAAGAAGGCAGTACAGTCTAAGAGAGTCAGGCAAGCACTTTTCTCCAGAAAGAGCCTTTGCAGAGACTGCTGCACTCCTTAAGATCCCTAGGCTGAGGGATACTACAGGGCTACCAAACACAACCACAACCTCTCCTACTGGCAGGATCCACACTTTAACTCACGAGAGGAGCACTGGCATCTCTCTCTCAGGGCACAGCTCCAGCACAGGTTGGTCTAATAAATGGGGGATAGGAAGGGCTTGTATTCAGCACTCATGGGGCAATCTTTCAACTCCAGTCAGGGAATGGTAACACTGTGGGAGCCACACATTTCATCCACACAAAGAAAGGAAGATAAAACCTGCTGGAAATTAAAGAATATCTGACTAGTGGCTCACAATGAAGAATGCTATCTCCTAGAAAACTGTGGCAGCAACAAAAATGGCAAGATGATCCTTATTACAGTGCGAGAGGGGTGCTAGCTTTCTTAGTTTTTAATTCACTAATTGCTAACCGCGTATCCCATCAGACAGAGGGGAAATTGTGTCCTTGGCCAGCAGTTCAGAGTTTATACATGACATTGCTGTGTCAAATCTGTAGGGAGCATTAACTTTCTTTACAACTTCATTTCAAACTCGTTGTCTCCAAATGCAACTTAATCTTCCACAGTTTTGTCTACTTACTTGCCTAAGACTGAAAAAATATATTGGTTATGAAGGACTTTGTTTTATTGCTGTTGTTGGCTTGCACTGGGTGGTTCCATCTCTATCATTTCAAATCCAGACTCTTTGGGGACAAAATATCATTTTTCTATCAATTTTTTTCCAATTTCTTAAAATTGTATAAAAATAAAGGATTTCCACAAATGTGGGATAAAGGTAACCAATAATACTTCTATGCTTAGGATCAGCTGTTGGAAATGTGGTTGACAGCCACAAGACCAGAAATAAACCTCTAGCAATTCTTTAGTTTAACATTTAAAAGACATGAAAACTTCTTATAAAATTGACCCCCCCATACAGAATGGAACAGCTAACCTAACAGCTGTTTATTATTACTTTTTAAAATAATGGTCCTAAGTTTAAAAATAAAATCAAGTACTTCCTTTTATGATTTTCACATTAGAAAACTGCACCATTCAAAATCTGTGGCCAGGGAAACCCCTTTGCAGTAAGACAGTTTTTCTCAATAGTCGTCAAGAGTGTTTTCCAGGAAAACATTTCTAACATCCAGTATGGAAGCCAGCTCCAAAATGTGCTTTTGGAGGTGAGGGTTCTCCACCGTTTCATCTCTTGGCAGCTGAGGGTAAGATTCTGGATAATTCCGTGTTTCCTGCTAGATGACAGTGAAAACAAAAAGAATCAGACATTTTTTTTTATAGCTTTTCAGAAGAAGACTGCACAAGTCCAATTTCACATAGGAGATAACCCAATCTGTTTAGCCTGCCAGAGAGAGAAAAGTTTCCATCAGAAATGACGCCACTTCCAGTTTTCCATTACCTCAGAGTGGCTCTACAAACCCCCGTTCGTCTAAGACGGTTAAATCATACGTTCATAAAAGCTTTGCCATATAAAACAATGACAAAGATTAAAACAAAAAACAAAAAAAAAACCCCAACCTGACCTATACTTACCTAATAGGCCAGAGTTTATTTCTTGACACTGTAGACATTTCAGCATCTCCACTGGGAGATTTCTCTCATCCTAAAGGGACCAATCCATCCCCACTCACAGATGACCTATTTTTCTCCAGGAAGCCTAGCAGCTAACTTCGGTTTGGAAAGCTACGAGATATCTGTTACATGAGTTACATGAGATGAATACTGTATACTTCCTATGTTTTGACTTTTTTTCTTCTGTAATGTTTAAAAATAGAGTAGGCAGTTGATATGCCAACACACAGAAATATAGAATGGTGCAGATCCAGAAGCAGGATTTCATTGTTGGTACAATATTAACCAGCAGGGAGGGAAAATACCATCTTCCTGCTTAGTTTACTCATTAAAACTTCAAACACCTTTCAAACTCCAATCCATGTTAGAATACATTCCAGCAATGAAGTTCCACTCCTTTCTACTTTCCTCTCATATTCTTGTTCTACACCTTTTTAGCTGTGTAGAAATAATAGTTCTCACTATCAAAAGGAATTTTTTCTACCAGACAAAGCTGTTTAGAGTGACTCAGAACATCTGCTACTGACATAAAATATTAAGAATGAAGCAAGACAAAGGCTTCATGTGTGTGGAGAGGTACAAAGACACAAATCCAATACAAGCTAAAGGCATTAGCACGTGAATATCAGCTCTCTTTCTGAGGTCACAACTATATGTTTAGCCATTAGGCCCTTCCATCCTGCAGTTCTATAAGCACTCAACTGTCATTCTCACAAAGGGACAGATATCTCTGCATACCCGGAAAATTTTGTGCATCCTCATAGTAGCTGAACAGAAGATAAATCTTGTTAGAAGCAAACGAAGAAATTCATCCCCAAAAAACTGAAGAAAGGATTGATCTATAAAAAAAA
Organism: Centrocercus urophasianus; assembly: GCF_019232065.1. Classification (NCBI taxonomy): domain Eukaryota; kingdom Metazoa; phylum Chordata; class Aves; order Galliformes; family Phasianidae; genus Centrocercus; species Centrocercus urophasianus. The sequence goes on along the minus strand of NW_024884911.1, from coordinate 7,914,191 downwards.
AAAAAGGCAACAAACAGAATCAATTCAGAAGGGCTTTAAAAATAAGACCTGAGGAAGCCACAAATACTTGCGCACCTCCTCCCTCCTCGTTTGCTACTCTGCCCCTTGGAAAGGCCGAGCAGCAGAAAACAGCATCACCTGAATTGCACCACGTCTCCACCGCAAGCCCGCGGCACGTACCGATGGAGCGGGAGTGGGTCAGCAGCTGCGCGATGTCTCGATTGATTTTCCTAAGATAATCCTGACACTTCTCCCACAGCCCTCTGCGCATGCTTGATAATCCAGAGACAAACAGGAATGCCATTAAAGGATTGTTCAGAAAGAGTGTGAAGAGGCTGCCCCGCTGAGACTGATCTAAAAATCAATAGACAGAGATACATTTGGCTCATAAAGCAGAAAAGCTGTCCTTGCCTCAGAATGAAGCTGCTCACCCACTGCATTCTCCAACAGCAGTTTGTTAGTTTCACGTGCTTTCGTAACCTATCTGCCCAAGGCAGCACATGAGCACAGACCCTAACAGCCCCAGTGCCAGGCTCTGTACTGTACTCCAGTGCACCATACCACACCCTCACAACAACAGCAAGGCGTTCCTGACTGATCAGTGAACATCACACAAGCATCTAATAGTTGATAAAGAATTCAGCTCTATTTTTCAAAGTCCGTTTAAATTGAATTATTACAACACTTACTTTCTACTTAAGTTTCTGCTAAATAGCAGAACTAGTTCTGAAACTAATGAAAAGTGTCTGCTTCTTGCACATTTGCTCATGATGCTTGCCTAACACTTCTCTACATAGCTTAAGCTAGATGCTCATACTTGTCTTTGTGGTGAATAGTAACCTTAATATGGCAAATTCCAATAAGGAAATTTTAAATAGAATCATAGAATCATAGAAAGCTTAAACTTGGAAGGAACCTCTGTAGGCCATCCAGTCCAACTCCCCTGCAATGAACAGGGACACCACAGCTAGATCAGGTTGCCCAGGGCCTTATCCAGCCTCACCTTTCAAGTCTCCAGGGACGAAGCATCCACCACATCACTGGGTGACCTGTTCCAGCGCTTTACCACCCTCACTGTAAAAGATCTTTTCCTTTTACCTAACCTCTTTGAGCTTGAAACCATTTCCCCTTGTTCTATCACCTCAGCCCCTGCTAAAGTCTGTCCCCTTCTTTCCTGTAGGAGAATAGTTATTATTTTATCATAATCACATAGACAGAAAAATGATGTTTCTTCTCCTGATCCTGCTATAGACCCACCTTCTCAGACAATGCAAATCCAAGTTTTCCTAAAGCTACCCTCTAAATCAGAGCCAGATATGAGAGGATTTTGCTTCAGATTTGACATTTAAAAGCTGATACCTTAATGCATTCTGCTGACCTTTGGGTACTAATAAATCTATCTCAAGTGCTAATAATAACAGCAATAATAAAAATACAGTAAGAATCCCAGCACTGTGCTAGAAAACACCATACTATACTTTATACTATACCTTGTAAAGCTTTTGGATATGCTGTTGGAGAAAGCAAGCACACCAATGGTTGTCCAAATAAGTTGGTAAAATTCTGTAACAGATAAGAATTTAGAAGTATTGACTGTTACTCTGCTTGCTTTTGAACATTCGACAGGTTAAGGGTACAAAGAATTCTCAGGACATAGAACACGCTAACTTAACTGCCACACAGTTAAGATTGGTTGTAAAACTGACAAACTGACTGACTTCTAGCTCGCAGCACAGAAGAGATATAATCCATTATATTTTTAAGGCTGCTTAATCCTCTCATTTCACTACAATTGATAGCAGACACTAATTTCATGGAAATACGGCTTTCATTAATAGGCAAAACAAACAAACAAGAATGATATCCTGCAATAGCAGTGAAAGCCAATGGCATTAAGGTCAAAAAAGATGTAGTGTTTCTCCTCAATACCAACAAAATTATCCCATTAAAGTGCTTTCTTTACGCTTTTCTTCCCAGAAGACCTCTGCCTGATGAAACAGAAGAGCCCAATGGAGAAAAATTCTAAAATTTGTTCACTTTAAAACAAGCAGGTCACAACCTTAACATCTGCTGTATGGAAGCCACGTTGTAAAATATCTATTCAACAGACCTTCTACCAGCATTTTAAGGATTGCACAGGTGTTCTGTTGCACACAAATTCCTCCAGAAACCTTAAAAGAAGTCTTTGTCTTGTTTCACTACCATTCACCTGGTAATAATCTTTTTACGTATCTAACAGGCATATTAACTGGCAATAATGATTACCACTAAAGAAACCCGCAATGAACTTCCCCACATTACCTGTCATCTGACTTGTCAGCAACAGCTTTCTTAAAACTGCAGGCTTGCAAATGCAGAGAAAATGTAAATGTTTATGTCTACATTCCTCCTTACGCACCCAGAGCTGAAGCGCAACACACGCTTCTGCAGATTATATTCTTAAAACTGGCAGGATGATGTCAGGCGTAAATCACCACAAGCACTTGCTTGTGCAAAATCATCAAAAAGATAATTTTTTAATTCTTCCTGCTTTCTGCATAATTCACTTGTAACATTCCTTTCCAGGCAGCATATTTCAGTTAAATTAGTTTCACCAAATAATTTCATCCAAGTCTGCTAAAGATAAGAATCCAGTCCAAAGAAAATAAAATACTACACATACCTGACAGAGTGCTCACTAGTCCTAGAAATCTCTTTATTTCAACAAGATCCTGATGGAGATTTATAATGCTAGATATTAAGGTTCAGTCTCTAATGTAGAAACAAAAACTACGATCATGAAGACGCTATCTGCAGCCAGCTCAGCAGTTAGCAATACTGAATGATAAATAAACATTCAAAAATTCAGGAGTCACTTCAGACACCGACAGTTTTGATGAATAGGGGCTGGCAGGTCACACATTCTCAACATGCGTGCTCAGTATTCATGAGCAGATTCACATGTTGAACTCAATCTTCTATCACTCAGTCAGAGGCCAACATAGATTTCACAGAATCACAGAATGGCCCGGGTTGGAAGGGACCTCAAGGATCATGAATCTCCAACCCCCTGCCACAGGCAGGGCCACATCACTTCTTGGCTTCTGGCTAAGACCAAGTGTAATGTCATGTAGATTTCTGACATGTTCCCTCAGTAAAATGAATACTGCTATTAAACATTGCCTATAGCCATAAAGTAAAACCAAGGTCAGTCACACATCTCAAGAAGGGCGTTGTTCCTTGACAGCATCTGTGAACAGTATGGATTCTAAATGTGCCAGGTGGTTAGGTCAATATAACTACTAAGTCCTACAATGGGAAAAACTACCCAGTTTACCCTAAAATAGAACTCTTTGGAAAATGGCTGCTTCTTCTTCTACCAGCTGCTACATCTAAACTGTGGATCCAGGAGAATGAGAGTCTCAAGATTCCAGGCACCTGCCTCAGCTCTCGCCCAGACACAGCTGCTAACCACAGCCCAAGCGAACACCAGGATTCACTTTCCACCACCTCAGCTCCCGAATTCTACAGGGAAGAGTCGTGTTCAAGCACACAGCAAAGGAAAAGGAGCAGGTAACAGCCATGGCTCAGGGGAGGACCACACCGTGCACCACAAACAACAGCAGAACTGCTGACAGCAGGTCTAGATAAGGAAATGCCCTGCCTTTCAGTGCATGGACAACTCTAAAAAGGATAAGCCACACTTTTGGTTCAAAATTGGCTCTTTTTTTTTACTTCAGTATTCAAGCTTCTCAACAGAAGCGCAGCTTTTAAAAACACATTTCACATCTCATAAACATTTCTTACCAAAAGAGAACAACCTGTGATCTCCAAAAGAGGTCATCTCACACGTAAGCTCTACTAAATTGAGGGTTACATCACATCACTGGCAAAGGCCTTGCATTCTTTCTGGCTGGAGCAATACTCTTTAAGACTCTGCATTTGACTGTAATCACACACAACCACAGCTACCTGAAAGTAGTGATTTCAAAATATTATTTCATCTACATATACAGTGGGAACCTTCAAGAACGCAGCCATCTGTATTTCAGTTGAGGTTCAAAATAAATAAATTTTAAAAAGATTCAAATGGACGTGCTTGATCTGCGGTTATCTTCCACTTTCAGTTAAATATACAGGGAAGTAAATACACAATCAAGTAAGCGCTGGTTGTCTGACAAAGTGGGCAGGACGTACTTTCAGCCATCACTATTCAAACCTTCAAGGAAGGTTGTGAGGATGGGAGTGCACACAGGAGATCAGAAGTGGATTTTAGAAGAGGAAGCGCGAGCAGTTGCTGTTACTGCTGGTGTTGCCAGTCGTGACATTTAAATGTCAGGATAGCTGCTGTCTTGTCAGAAAAGATCACAGTGACTGTGTAGAAAAAAAGTCAGTACACTGACCTCAGCTTTTCACAGAATTGCACAGAACCTCTTTGCGCCAGTGCTTAAGTCTACAAAACACCTTGTAACACACCGAGGGAATATCTGAGGACAGCACTGTTAAGATATTCTGCTACATGAAACCAAGCACGTAAACACATGCAGAACAACAGACAGGAATTTACAAGGGCTAGGAAATACTGAGACTGAGAATTCTGTCACTGCCCTTCAGTTGAAAAGAAAACAAAACAACTATATAGGAATCAATGTCAAGAAAGAGCAGAGAAAAATGAATCTCCACCACATTCTCTTCTCAGAGTAAAGCACTCTAATTACATTTCTCTCCCTTTAAATGGAGAAGAGATTTAATAAAAAACAAATTTATGCTGCAAGCTAGCGTGGTGAAGTTCAACACAGCAGAGGTTAAAAAGCCCTCTGAAATGCGCTACAATGCCACGAACAACACTCTACAGAGAGGCCAGATCATTTCTAAGACTGTTAGGTAAGAATTACATGGCTCAATACAGAACAATTCCGAATCACCTAGTCACTAATTTAATAACTCATTAGCCAACACAAGCCTTTAAAACAAACGATGCAGGCTGTGGATACGGAAACAAGAACAAGTTCATCTGGCCACTAGACGTCCCTACTCCGCCTCAGAAACACAGCTGTGAATGTTCACTTTTCTCACTGCAAATAATGGAGCTATAAAAAGCAAGACATAAGGAAGTGGCACTTTCCCCAGATATAGCACATTCATAATATCTAATTCATGACTGAAATAAGTGTCATAATGCTCTCCAGATGCAATAGCCAACTCAGATTGCAAATGCCTGCTTTTTTATTACCCGAACTGCAGATTCCCAAATATGATTTGGCATGGAGTAATTCTATTTTGAGTTGATAGCACCCTAGAAGGAGACTCATTGTCCAAGAATACATCACTCTACAGTAACAGCGGATGCTAACTTGAGTCTTGTTATTTCTTTGGTTGAGATACTTTACAGACACAGACACCCCATGTTTTAAAAGATTGGTCTCAATGCTTTGATTTGTTTCTGGTGGTTAAAGGCAACTGAGTGCTGGATGACTGGAAAAAAAAAAGCAGATTAATTAGTGCCCTCCCCCATGCACACACACACCAAGCTTTGTCTTTGGTATATAACAAAAATAAACCTCCCACCAGAGATCTTGGAAATCTTGAACTTTTATTCCCTCCAGGAGGATTTATTACTTTCCAATGAGCGGCTGTTCATGTGCTTCTCCTTCTTGTTCCTATTCATAGGATCAGATCCTGACTAGCATGCACAACCTCAAAAGAAAAGAAAGACTGAATACAAAGTGTTTAAAAAAATATCCTGTTAAAAGTGTAAGCTAACTAGGGGTTGACACTGTATCCTATCATGTAAATAGCTGTCTCCAAGAGCCTTACCTTATAGGCCACACTGTTCGAAGAATCCACAATGATAAAAAGTGGCTTTCTTGTGAAAGGGTAGAGATCCCCAGGGTGAAGGCTGAAAAGAGAAAGATGCTTCACAGAGCACTAGGATCGCTACGAAGCTGTGACAGGGCACGAGTTTCTCAAACACAGCTGCTCATGTCCAGATAAAAAGTCAGCAGTTCCCTCTTGCCTCAATCTTCAGATTCACCCTGAGAAAGTAACTGCAAAACTAACTGGGTATTCTCTGTAACATGGATTACAGGAATTGTTAGTTCTTTCCTAACAAGAGATGTAGAGATGTTTGTCTTCTTGAGAACTAATCATCCATTAACTTGAAACTTCCCAGTAATAAAGAATTTACCTTAAGTCACAGTAATACTTCCCATGCTTAAATTGTCATTTAGAATTGCACAGTCATTTACAATTGGTGAAGTTCAAGCCAGTCTACATTTATGATGTCCTGCCATGAACTGAATGTGTTTGCAATTGTCACACTCATAAAACTTACCAATGCATCTCCTTGTAAGATTGGTTTCGCTTGTGGATAGCATCTCCATTTATAACATCCCGGTTACTATTTGTCAGAACACCACCGAAATCATATGGACCTACAGAGGGCAAAAAGAAATTTGAAATTAACAGCGGTAACGAAGCTCTGTTAAGAACTTAATGAACACAGGAAAAGGAGGAAGCAACCAAAAATCCCAGAAACGAAGTGAATCTGAGCTACTATAGTTGTAGGGAGAAAATGGAGGAACGTGGAGACTTTACTGGCTACATACTCAATGTAACTCATATTCAGTAGTTTGGTCATCTATCAAAATAGAAGAAAAATGCAACATCATATTTTCTAATTTAGTCATTCACTATTTATCCACAGATATAACACAAAAAAATCCAAATACCAGCTCTCATTACACTAGATAGCAAAAGATTAAAATTCATTACTTATTTTGTGGAGAACAATTAATACCTTCGATAAATGTCTGCATAAGCTAGTATATCCTATAACCAGAATCTCACTAAAAACTAATGTTAAATCAATCAACCCCTTTAGCCTCTCAGAATTGATATAACATCTGCAATAAGTGCACTGCGAAGAGAAGAAAATGTTCAAAGAATGAATTTCAGTATTCCAGAAAGGACAAAACATTTTAAACAGGTCTCCAATCTGCAGCAAAGATTCATTTTTAATACTTCAAATACAGAATTCACAGTTCTTAAATGCTCATAGCTGAACATGTGCTCCTAAGTAACCTAAAGAAAGGTTCTGCTAAGCTCACACAACTGAGCTACCTGCCAGTCTGTTTGAGAGCAAAAGTGAAAGGAATGGCTGAAAACCACCAATTCCTACATTAAAAAAATCAAAAAATCTTGGGATACCAAGAAATATTTCTGCCATTGATATGAGTATGAAGCATCACTAACTTTAGCTCAAGACAGTATTAGGGTTTCCTAATACTGCTATACAGTTGCAGAGTTGGTCGACTCACATTTGGCCACCAACTGCAACCTTTTCAGGATTGGCTACATAGGACACTTTTCCATTTCAAAGGAAACTCTGGGGCTACAAAACTAGGAACAGAACATACATTAATTTAGCACTGTTAGAAATGTCTCACATGTGACCTGTCAAGAACAAATGGCTTACAAGCAACTGACAGTGCAACTTGCACTGCTCTCTCTTTTAATAAGGTGGAACTTTTTTGGGGGTCCATGCAGACTGCATCGCCTTATTAAAAGAATGCAGTTGTAATGAGATTCATTTCATAAAAAATTAAGTCTGATTATGCAGCTTTTCAGAAAACAGAGCTCTAATGGCAAAGTAAATGGTAAAGTACTGAACTGAAATAATACATGCAGTGAAGTGAACATAACACAAGCTGAACAGAACAGATCAGCTAGAACCCACCAACAGTCATAGCAAAAAGTAAAATGTTAAAAACATTAAAAAAAAAATCACTGCCACAATCAAAATTTGACAGGGATTTTTTTTTTAACCTTTAACATTTTGAGAGATCTATAAATCATGCATGGGAACGGACAAGGCATGCATCTCATAAAGGAATGCAAGTCTCAATCAGATGAGGTGTGTACAATATTTAGGATGTTAAAAACACTTTTTTCCTTAAATTATAAAAATATAAGTGGATCTTTTGACTGTGTTTGCTTCAGCCAACTAATTTTCAGCTTTTACATTGCAGCTGCATCCAAATGTTCTGCTCAATTCCAAAGAACAGGAGGATGAGGTGAGGGGAATAGTCAAAAAATCATGAAAAGGCTTGAATTGTCACATTAACAAGTATGCAAATAGAACAGTCCGTGCAGACACTTCAGCCCTTTTAGCACCCATCTCCTGACTGTACGCTCTCACAGTACTAGAGATTTGAAAGAATCACAAAGTGCCAGTTAGCTATTTTATAACGTTTGCACGGATGCATCCTTTGAGCCATGTGGTCTTCAAAATTGGTAAAACTTTTGATACTTCAGACGCATCAAAAACTGGCGATGTCCCAGGTTAATGCACACTAATTTAAACACAGAGAATTATCTACTGCTTGTGCAAAGAAAAGACTTATCTAAGTAAACAGTAGAATAAAATCAACTTGTCTTTTACAAGGAGCTTTGTGACATCTTTCTTGATCACTTGTCCTGGAACACAAAGAGAATTCAAGCCCTGTTCATGACAGGGAGCATTCCTTTATTGTACCTTCACTATCCGAACGACCTGATGGGAACACGCCCGTGGCAGACAGGTAGATCAGCAGCACGCTGTTTGCAGGCAGCTCCTGAAATTCACAGACAGAAGAGTGGCAAGGGGAGAAACGCAAAACACTCAACCATTAGATTAATAAAAGCATTATCATTGAAGAACGTGCTGCTCCCACTCCCAGCTGTCCTTCATGCTTTTCTTCTTAGGAGTACATACCACTCCCCACTACGTACACCCCTTTAAGCAGGTGAGCATACAGACAAAAATGTAAAGCAATGATATCAATACTGCTGTGTTTGTTCGTTTCCATGCAGACCTGTAGGCTGACCTTAGAAGTTCAAACGGCAGTTTAAAAAAAAAATAAGATTTGCTTCCACATAGAACCTGTTACTAAACAACCCAGAACTGAGGCTTTCCAAGATATGGAAACCCCAAGCTTTCAGGATGCATGTGAGCTAACTCCCAAACTATTTACATTCTGACAGGAATTTTTCTTTATGTCTAAATACTCCAGTGTGTGTAACACCTGCCTCTCCCCTGAATTCCCAGCTGAACAACAAAAGCAACACATCCAGGCTCCCACACAGACTTGCAAAATAAGCCTCTTTTCATCCCATCTAAGGACAGTCCATATGACAAAGCAGAAGCTTTTAAATTCTGCAAAAGGCTGAGCAAGTGGGGGACCAAAATTCACTGATTTCACAAACCTTAAATGATGCTGCTAAAAATGTGTACAGCTGGCTAAAAGTTGGTTTATAAAGCAGGTATTTATGAGGGTTTTCTCGCCTGGCTGGTTTCTCTGTTGACTCCTATTGAAAAACAAATAAATTTAAAAAATAACTTTATATTTACAAAGCAGCTTCATTACCCTCTAAATTTCTGCTTATTACAATGTTTATTTTCAACGTATTTCCCACTGAAATGGCTTGCCCGTGCAGCATTTCCTATACAGTAAAGTATGATGTAAAGTACTAGCAGCAGAACTTCACATGATCCCTCACTCTGTTATCTACAACATCCTCTCTAAAGCACAATCCACAATAACAATGGAAAACAAGTTCCCTATCTAAATTAAAAAATTAAAATCTAGCTATTTCTTTTTACCTACAGATAAAGTCGGGTGGGTTTTTTTGCTTTCACAGAAGGGGATATTTAACTTTGATATCAATTAGCAAGATGATGAACTTACGTGGCTCCATGACTGCCAGAGTGAAAGCAAAGCAATGGGTGAGCATACGTGGACAAGGACAGACACTCCTTCAGAAGTACCCAGGCTACACCACTGTAAACCACTTGTGAAATTATGTCCAACTGTTCATTTCTAATAATTTACCCACTATTGACATTTTTTCCCCAAGAAAACAAAACCAAAGGTAATGTGTTTGACACATTACTTGAGTCAAACTCCACAGATTTGAGCTACCCTCCATCAACTTCAGGTAAGAGCTACATCAGCCTTCCTAACTGGCTCTGCACAGTGACAGTACAGATAGTTTCTTTTCTTCTTCCCCTCCCCCAACCTGTTAAAACCTGCTGCTAAGTTTGTCACTGAAACAAAACTCACCTGCATTCCAGGTTTGTTCATCTGCGAAGCTAAATTCATTGGTTCCCTTTCAAGTGCTTGTAGCATTCGGAACATATCAACTGTCAATTCACTGAACTTCACCTGCGAAAGGAGACAAATGGTTTGCTCTGTCAGATACAACTGAAGTAGTCTGTTTTTCTTTGGAATTATCCAAGAGTCTCAACTACATCCCACGCACCACTTTCTGTCAATGTATCTCTGAATCTCAAAAGTCTGTGAATGACTTTGAGCTCATACAGGACGAAGTTTATTTACATATATAATACGTATATTTACATATAATATATATAATATATATACGTATATTTACATATTATATATATATATATACACATATATAATACGTATATATTTACATATATAATACGTATATTACAGTCTATTTACTACAGCTCCACCAGCGCAGTTTACCGCATTCACAAATTAGACTTTTCTGACTTGTTCACAAATCATGTGATGGAATACCCCATGTACTCTGTATTTAGACACTATTTGGAAGACACACAAACTCTAGTTTACATTCAGCTCTGCTGTTTACTGTAAAAAGAGTTCAGAGATAACGAAGTCTGCATAGTTTCACCACCATCATCATCTCAAAAACAAGCCTTTGAAAATCTCGTGAAAGCCCTTTCCTGTTGCAACTGCAGCTGGAACAAAACGTCCCGTTGAGACCCTTCAAGCACGAACACTGCTAAGAACAATCTCTTATATGAAAAATCAATTGTATCTAGCCTCTACTGCAATAATCTAAATATTCTGCTGCGTGATTAAGAGATATTGCTGAGAGGGAGAGAATTTGAGCTGTAACAATACAAGTTAAGACTTCATGATTACTTTTACCTGGTTATTGCAGTTCCCAATAATCAGTGCATCTGCAAGAGCAAGCTGTCCCACTATCATTCCCTGCTCCAGCAATGGAGCTCCAGTTTCAGAAAGCCTGTTGGAGGTGATTACAATGGTGTTGTCGTCATTTAAAACCATTACAGGGTCTGCCTAAAAAGGTAACCAGAACAAATTAGGAATTCAGCAGAGCACACAGGTTTGCATTTAGTGTACATAGAGAAGACAGCGTCTTCTCAGTCACAAACTTTTCAAAAATAATGCAGATTTTAAAAATTAGTTTGCCACGTTTGTATGAAAGCCACTAAGGAAAGGCACTCCAACAATCAAAGTACAACTCAGAGCACAAGAAAAACCTTGAGCAAATAGGAATGGCTTCCACAGCAGCAGAAATAAAAAGGTGACTGTGCGTGTCTCAGCTTCACAATTCTGTCTTCACTACATTGTATGACCAGGTCTGACTTTTTAGGCACTTGAACAGCTGTCACTGCTACACTACTGTAAACACATTTCAATGATTTAATTGGGCAACAACACAGTCCTTCCACATGGCACACCTGCTCAGCACAGAGGTGGTGTCACAGGAACACTTTGGTGAAGAAGCCAGAAAAATTTACCTTAAACTGACAGAAAGAAATGGTATTCTCACCTCAATAAAAGCTGCCACTTCCTGAAGAACCAGGTTCCACTCCACCTGATCTTCAGTATTAAAACGATGAGTGTAGTCTTCAATCTCATCTGAAAGCTCCTAATTTAAGAAGTTCAAATGCTCAGTTACTTCCTAAACTGAAAGCTTAACTGTCACTAACTTCACAATGTGCTTAGCTGTGCTGGCCTTTAAGAATGGAAGAAGAGTCACTTTGCTCAAGAACAGATGCAGCACACTTATGACTAACACGCCAGCCACAACAAGCTCCCTCAGGAGACAAAGTGCCAATGCTGCAGTGGGTTTCAGCAATGCCAAGTTACTTTTCAGCAGGTCTCAGTGTCTGGAATGTCTCAAGTGTAACTATCACATTCACATACAGCCTTGTTGCTTGTTTTCCCTTAACCTATGGACAACAAGGATTCAAATTTAATCTCACAAACAACTTCAAATACATTACGAAAGTGAACTGTGTGGCTTTTTTTAATTGCTGCTACTAATTCAAGTGAGCTTAGACAAAAAGACAGTAATGCAACTACACAAAACTGTCAAAACCAGAAGCTGCTTGCAGCAAGGTTGTCAGAGGGCTTTGGGAGCCATATACTGTTAGGAGAAACACACTGTTCCTTCAGGGCAACTAAAGGGTAGCTCTCAATCTCAGCAGTAACTGCTGGAATATTTCACTTGGCGTTCAAATAATACTATCAAATTATTCAAACATCAAGTGTTTGATCAAATGTCTGATTCACAGAAGATATTCATTGTGTTGGATGTCATATACATTACAAAGACCAGCACTGGTCAGTACAAAGACTTGAGTTTACAATTATTCAATACTTTATTCCCATAGCAATGGCATATGCAGATCCAGCCTCTCCAATTTCATGGTCACATTTATATCCTTTAGCAAGGCTTCATTCTGATGGGTCCTTGGGATGTGCAAAATATATTCAGGATGTATCCTAGACATGGGACAGAGTGATGGCAGTTTGGAAGGGAAGAGAAATAAGCTCAGCATCAAACTTGGAGACATGGGCTTTCACAGCAGTGAAGCGTCACGAAGACTTCCTGGGGGAGACTTCATCAATGTCTTCAATTACAGGAATGAAGAGGTGTTCACAGTCACTGAACGATTCCCACACTTTCAGATCAATAACGTGGATCTTACAGTTTATTTTCAACTACATCTTCTTGAACCAAATGTTCGTGTCATACTGATATCTCTTCACAGTTCTATCCATATTACCATTTCCTTCTGTGGCATCCAAATTCACAATCAAAAGAAATTAAAAAGGAAAAGCTACATAGCAGCACTATCAAATATCATAGATCTAATTAGTGATATTTAAGGTTAAATAGACTACGTTACTGAGTTCTGAATTAGGAGAAAAGCCCTGAAAAAACCAATGACCTCCCACTCTTATCACCGTTACCCTCATTTTAACATACCTTTACAAGGTCCTTTACAACATCCATTTTGTTGAGCAAGAGACAAACCACTATAAACCTTGCATAGTAACGCAGCTTCTTAACCACTAATTCAGGCCTGAAAAATACCATAGAGAAATTAGAGATCAGAATACAACACAGGTAGGCAAAGCATACAACGCAGCATACCAGGTCCCAGCACCAAAACTGAGCGGGACTCAAGACGTCAGAAATTTGGGGCTAATAACTTTCTAGCTAGGGCCACATAAGAATGTTCCTCCAGTCTTCCTGTAAAGCTCTTATTTATACTAAGGTATTTAATCATGGCAAAAGGGTTAACAAAGAAACTTCCTCCAACAACACTGACTTCATCTCAGTTATGATCCTATGTTCCAAATTACTTGCTACTTACATAAACTATTCTGGTCTTAGGAAAGAAAAAAAGAAGGGCATCCATTCAGATATACCTGTCTTCCTTGTTAACCTGGGAGTAGTATGACCTCTGCCTGATCGCGGAATAGAAGGAGAAAGCTTCATTGAGATAGCTGGTTTCAGAAGTGCGCAAGCTGTAGAGGAAGAATCAGATTAGCTCAGGGCTTCAGATGCAAACCCGTGCCAAACCCTCCCTTCCTGCCCCCTTGACCTTTTTGTGCATCAATGGCAAAACTCTCTCTTCAAGTAACTTTTAATGTAAGCCAGACTCATTCTTATTGTATGCTGGGAAGACAGATTTCAGAGCTTGGATTCACTCTCTGATAACAATAAAATCTGCCCATCTTGTGCCCATAGGAACAGGTGACAGGTTAATTCAAGAGTTTAAAGGTACATTAAGCTCCCAAACTTGTACATCACACTTTTGCACAAGAGCCACATGCAGCACACGTGGAAGACTTAGACACCTTGGAGGTGGGAGGTAAGTCCTTAGGCAGTCTTGATGTGACTCTAGGAATATCATAGCAGGCTCAAAGGTGCCTTTCTCTGCAGCACCCCCATGCAGCCCCAAGTGCCTCTCGTTCAGAGCTCATGACTCAACTGACATCCGTTTCTACCTCAGCATGCCCCTGACTGAGTATGCACATAATGAGCATGGAACTGCCACTAACACTGCATTTCCCTACTGAATCCTTTTCTGTGCTTACTTACTAATAATGGTAATAGAGCTGCCCAATCTTGGAAGCAATTTCCCCAATTTGCCACCGCTTCAACCCATACCGATTGTCCAATACTTGTCTATTTCGCAAGAGAGAAAAGAAAGATTAAAAGGCATTCCAGAATTTCTCAGATCATCACACCAGACAAGACAAAGAGCCGCTGTAGGGCCAAATTCAGCTTTTGTTACTGGTGTGGTACTCCCAAAAGCAGTTCCTCACAGAGCCAATAGCATTGCATATGCACACCAGAACATGGCCATTTAGGTTGCAAAAAAACTTGTGAGAGCTAGACATAAGTATGTTGCATGAAATACACGAAACAAAAAAGTCACCAAATCCCAGAACACTCAACTACACAGCCAACACGAGGTGTGAAAGATCAGAGCCCACACTGCAGCAAGACACTTCACACCACTCCAGATAGGTTCTGCACTGCAGAAGCCATCATCCCAGCTTCTCCTTGGCAATACATTAAAGCAGCATGCATTCAAGTAGAGCAAAAGGTTCTGTTCTACAAAAAACAAAAGTTGCACTGAAAACTCTGTAACATTTTAATTCATTAGACTGTGAGCACCACAGGAAGTGACTATTCCCTCCCTTCATGCTTGAACGACACAATGAAATTTCAATCTTAATGGGGGCCCCTGGCGTACCGTAATGCCAGAGATTAAAGTTGTCTTTAAATTCATAGAACAGAGCTGCCCACAACATTCCCTTACCGATGCTGCTGTTGAAACTTCCAGAGTTTGGTGTAAACATCAAACGTTCGTCCAAAATAGGATTGCCACTGCTTCTGCCCATACTGAGGTAAATCCCTGCAACAAGAGAAGTAATTTCATTGTTTTTATGTACAGAAAGCTAAACTGGGCCCATAAAATATGATCATTTAAAAAAAAACAACAACACAATAAGAAATACGTACCTGGAAGCGAGCAAGCGAGCAATAATATAATGGCAATTAGTTCCTTTGGACTAATTTAGATTGATGATATTTCTTTCTACTCACTCAGGAAATAATCGTTTTTAAACAAAATGGCTGCTCACTGTTTCAGAAACAGCCCTATAAAACATGTGTAAATCAGCTGTCCAAGCATCATCAGGCCAAGCAAGCAATGTAGATGCATGCAGCCAACATTCACTGGATCAGGTTACACCATCAGGGTAATATTTGTCACCCCTTAACCCAGAGCTAGCAACAGGGTGGAACCTGAGACATGTGTCTTTTTCATTATTGATTTCCAGTGCCATAAAGCAAGTTAGTCAAGCCACTTCCATTCTCCTTTCATTAAGTCATTTAATTTCCATGCTGTGATATATTTTCCTCCACCTTCGCCCTACAACTGCGATGCAGTCCCAAGGATTTTAGCTTTAAAGGTACATACTCTCAACCCTAGCAGAAGGCCTTCATCTGAGAGTTGTTTGGGCCTTGGAACAAACACAACCGAGAAGACTGAAGACTGTCAGTCTCACTGAATTCATGATGCTTACAAATCTGTACTGAAGTTGATTCAGAGGAGGCATACAAGCAGACGTGGAACTGGAATAGCATTTCCAACACGGCAAAGTATGTCATTTAATTCAAGAATTACTCATTCAGGAAATGCTCTCTCAAATCACTGTGCTGGTTAGCACACCACTCAGCATCTCACTCTTCCTGCAGCAGACCTGCCTGCAAAGGCTGCACCTCCAAGCCTGGGCTATCCAAGCTGCAGCAAATCACTACATTTTGGAAATCATGCCATGACATCTAGAGGAGTCAAACAGGCAAAGCACTATACCACAGTTTCCAGAGCAATGTGCTGGTGTCTTTCTGCTAACTACAATTGCTTTAACAGCACCCCAGGTAGAAAAGGAAATTAACGTTCCTTTGTATATCAGCCAATCATACTTGCCACTCTTCCTCCCTCAAATACTGAGAAGTAGGTGTGTGCACAAACTAAGAGACAGACAGCTGTTTGTGGATGATTGTTATGTATATGCCCCTCATCAGTAAGCTAAAATGGTCTCTGCATCTCACCTGGCATCTTCTATTGCATGACAGTCACCTCTCAGTTCTGCCCCTCCCCCTGCACAAGCCTAAGCATTCCTATGAAACCTCATTCAACTCACTGCACTGCATTGGGTGGGAATACAAGAAAATAGTGGCATTCTAAAAAGCCTCTGTTATGCAGCACGCACGTGCCTGGCCATTGTTGTCCATGGTCACTGCTGGGTGTCCACATGAATATTGCTCAAGCTGCACGCTCTCCTAATTGCAGCTGGCATAGCTGCACAGTGCCATGCGATCCCTGCGCTCCCCAGGGAACAGGGAAGATCTCCATGGAAACAGACAGTCGCACTTGTTCTTTTGATAGTATTCTGACATGGCTGTAATAAAACTTCATTTATGACAATACATTACCATGGCTCCCTCACAGATTTTTGCAGATAAGCCCTGCCATTGCCACCACCCATTTTCGCTCCCGTTTGCCGTGTTGTGTTCTCGTGTTGCTCCCACGTACCACAAAACCTTGCCATGAGAAAGCAGTCAGCATAAGTGAGTGAAGACATGTAGTGCAGTTTCTTTAATCAGACCAGAGAATCTGCCTTACTGGGTGAGAACGGTAGTCCAAGGAGCTCCTGCTTCAGGAGCCTAAGCAGTACTGGGATAACAGGCTTTCTGCATAGCTTCTCCCTTCCCCCTGACCCACAAGGACAGTGAGCACACCAGGAACACAGTATCCAGCCTCACCTGCCATGGCTGTGTGAAGCCTCTCAGCAAGAGACAGGGCTACAGCCTGCTGCAGTACCTGAAGCTAACAGGGCCCTGTCGTTTCTAAACCAGCAGCATCTCATAAAACTACGGTTCAATTTGCATCTTACTAGAAGTCTGAGAAATTAACAGTTAAACACTACCAGCTCTTTCCATGAAAGGAGAGCAGTCACAGTTCTCGCGGTTCAGCATTATGAGTAACAAGACCCTTAATATAGGAAAGTACAATATATGTGGAACATCCTCTTATTTAACCTTTAAGCTTCCATGTGATACTGAAAAATCTTAAGCATAGACAGCATCTTAAGCAAGAAAATCGTAACTGATGACAGTACGCCATAAGAAGCTGCTTCCTAACATGCTTCCTCTCCTCAGTATTTTTCCAAGAGAAAAACAAGTGGGAGTGGGAAGAGGAGGGAAAAGAGAAACTGGCACATACTTCATTGACTCAGAACTTACAGCTCAGGGTGCTCAAAAACAAGTACAGATACTAGAAAGACTCCATCAACTCTATTCTAAGTTGCTCTGGTAGGTACAACCACAAAGGGATGGCAGTGTGAGCATCAAGTACACTTCAGAGCAGCACTCTTGGCAGATCATCATATGTTTTCCTCAAATGCCGTATTTGGCATCTGTAGTGGGAAGAGAGGAAGGAAATGCTACTGAAACAAAGACGTGGCAGGCTGAGCCCTTGCATTTTTGGCAGCAGCAATAGTTAAGCAGCTGCCAACACAGCTATCGGCTCAGTTCCCTGTAGCTGAAGTGCCCAGAGGAGATTTCAGGAAGTCACTGCTCTCCTGTCTTTCCCTCATCACCTTATTTTTTCCCTCCCATGAAACATATTCCATATTATGATTCTATGATATTAGAGACAAGAGAATGCCATAAAATACAGCAATGAAGGCCATAATCATCTTCCAAAATGAAGGCGGCAGGCAGGTGTCAATCTATTTATTATGCAAGCAAAAAGCAAGCAACTGGGCCGTCAGGGTCTTGCCAAGTCCCTTCTAGGTAGAACTAACCAGAACAGAACAAGCAGTAACAGAGGAGATGCCTGAAAACTATAATGTCACTTGACTCCACTATTATGGACACAAGAATCTATGGCCTTGTTGGTAAAACTTGTAGGTGGTTAAGTTCAGTGCAAGAAAGAACTACATTAATTGCATTAAGTTACAGCAAGGACAGAGGTACATTCTCCTTTTCACTCAACGGAGCTGGCTGTTGAGGCTCATCTCTATTTTTTTATTGCCCAAATTCCACCAAAGGTATTTTCCATCTTCTTTTCATCTAGCTGGATAACGTTTCATTTTGTTGAAATATCATGGATGCACGTGGAAACTATCTCTCATCTGAAAATCCGATAGAAGCACTGCTTGCCTCCAAAAATGAAAGCCAGAATGACTGAAGGTATTCCGCCATCTCTGTGATCTAAGCTTGAGCATCACACATCCAGACAAAGACAGTATTAATTTGTACTCTTCAGTGAGTCAGGTCAAAATTTCAAGCCAGCTGCATCAGAAAGTCAATGTAAGGCACTGGAAACCCTGGCCCCAAGCTATCAGCCCTCTTGCACTACTGCCGGTTTCATACAGCACTGAATGCAATCACCAGAACTCCTTGCCTCTACTGCACACTCACCTTCCAGATTTTGGACCATAAAGTATTCTGGATTTGGTAATCAACTTTTAAACCACGTGAAAAACATTATCAATCTTTGGGGAGAGGCGGACATCTTTGCTAACCATCTGTGTTTGAATAACAGCAAGCTGTATGGGCCAAACACACAGCATTACTCAGAGACCAGTAAGAGGTTGAACTGCCAACAAGATATGAGCTGAAAAGCATGTCGCTTAAGAGACTCTACAGCAAAACTCAGAAATAGAACAGCTCTTGGAAACATAATCTTTAACTCAGCATACATTGACATAAACAGGAAACCTATATCACTGTTTCTAATTGGAATTATTTTCCTTAAACTCCTCTTTCTCTTATTCCCTTTCTTATTGGTGCTGACAAAACAGATAGACTTACCTTAAAAATGCTTTAAAGACAATGGCAGATGTTACCTTTCCCCACAGTCTATATTAAACACCTGTTTCACCAGACACAGACAAAATAGACTAAAATTTGGACGTTGCTGTTTATCACTTTTAAATTGCCTTCAAAAAAAATATCCCTGGCCACCTTCCCTCCCACCTAAGCCAGTCCTCCTCATCCTGGCACAGAGATGGGGTTTCTGTGGTACTGCCTTTTGCAGTTGCATGCAGCTTATGCTGTACAGTAACACCTGGTCCTCAATCAGGTGTTTCAAACATTAATTCTACAATTTCACGGAATTCACAACTTCTAGCTTACTGCCAACTGACATGACTGAGACATTTAACTCACATTTCCCACATCTTCCCTACCATCTCAGGAGAAGTGCATGAATCTCTACTCCTACAGACATTCTCACGTATCTGGTCCAAAATTACCCATACAGAAGCGCAAACTGCTCTCTGCTGAACAAACTTCCTGGTTTTGAGTTTAAATGCTAGTTACATATTCAGCATCACTCACATGCTCAAACACACATTCCAGTGCTCTTCTGAAGCAATTCTGATAACATGCACTAACCTTAGGCCATTGAATAGCTGTTTAGATTTATCCAGCAAGTAGCAAAAATCCGTAACTGTTTTCCTCTCTGCTTGGGGAATATCATCTTCAGCTCCTCCTGATGACATGATTTGTTTTAGGGCAAACTCAGTCCTATGAAGAAGAAAACAGAACATTACTCAGTAATTGAGGGCTACTGTGAATTCATCCAGATTGCATGCATGTTCCACAGGGATGGTGACAACAAGCATGCAATTCCCCCACAGGTTACTCTTTTGAAGAGTCTTTAACAGCTGAGAACCAAAGCATGGGACTAATTACTGCACAATGCAATAGATAACAAAGCAAAATGTAAAATGGCACAAGAGTCATAAAATAAAGAAACTGAGGACTGTACTCACGAACACAAAACTGCCAATAAAAGGATATTAGCATAAACAACACTTCATACATAAATAGAGAAATCTTCTCTAAATTTGCCTTTCTGCAGAGGTGTTTATCCCCTGCTGTATCTAGGCACTAGTCCCACTTCTGTTTACATTTCATTTTCTTTCTGGGACTGTTGAAAACTTTGTTTATGGTTTGAAAAGTTTGTTAGCTGTTATTGGTATAATGTAGCACAGTTGGACAGAATGGCTTTTATAGTCTGACTTACAACATACGTGCACAGAAGATTATCCTTTCTAACAGCCAAAAGTAAGCCACACGCATCTCAAAAGCAGCAGTTTAAAACTGCTGCCAGGTCTTTGGCTCTTCTGTGCTCTCAAAGAATTTTGGTGCAAGTTAAAACACAACCCCAAGGGGCCAATGCAGAGCTTTTACCTCCAGCAACTTCTCTACCGGATTGGTAAGCACTTCTATTAAATAAGTTTCCAACTTGTGCAAAGGCTCTGTTTGGACCTTGCTAGCATAAATAATTACCCCAAAGTCCCAATTCAAGCCAGAAAACAGCACAGCTAACTCCTTACAGTCAGTGGAAAGTACTCACAAGTATCTTCCATCAGTTGTAATGATAAACCTTCTCAACAACTAGGCAGACTTAAGAGAGAGCTCAGAGCATTTCATTCCCACCAAAAGCAGAAGAAATCAGTGGTTTCCAGCTGCTCTGGGGAAGTTAGCAAGCATGTGCTGCCACAATTCTCTAGGTCAGACAAGATGCAGCACACATTCATTTGGTTTTAAACACCTACGTGATCATGGAGCGCAGCATTACTGCAAGAGCATTGGATGTGCTGCACAAAGTGCTTGCTGAAGAGCTCCAGAAAAACGTAGCAAGCATCTCTGCAGGTAACTGCAACACAGGTGCCAATGTAGGAGTTCAACCAACAAGATGTCAAAACCTGTTGGTACAAGTCCAGCAAAGCTGAACATGAATATTGTGAAGCATCAGCTGGCATCTGAAATCTCTAAGCACTTACGGTCACACAGCATGAAACACACAACAGTAAGAACCAACACAGGAAACTGAGGGGAACGGGGGAGCTGACAAACAGAGGTCAGAAGTGGCCAGGAGGTGATTTAGGAGTTTCAGGAGGACAGACAGTACCCCAGGTCCCACGTGCTCGGCAGCAAGCTGGAGCTAAATCCTGCGGCGAGGCCCTTGGTTCCGCAGCGCTCCTCTGGGGCGGGCCAGACACTCTAGAGTAACTTCAGATACATTTTTAACAATTGAGGGATTTGCGTAAGTTGCAAAGCACATTTCATGCAGTCAATATACTATTCCCAAAATTTAATTCGATGGCACAGTCCATTTCATCTTATGCTGCTTTAAATTACACTATTCATCTGCCACAACTCTTGCCAACACTGGCTACCTGACTCTGCTGGCCCAGGAGCAGGCAAGTAAAACCAACTGCACGTCTCAGAATCCATCAGACCTTCTGCAAACAAGGCTGTTTCTGCAATCAATAACAGATAAGCCAGAGAATTCACTGCCTGCTGCTTTAAAAGGTATCAGGAGACAGAAGAAAATTCTTGCAGAGAAACCATAAAAAGCTGGGAAAGAACAAAATATGAGAATGATTGAATTAAGGAAAAAAAGAAAGACTTTTCAGATTGTAGGCAGTTAAGATGTACTTCAAAAGTCTGTGCCAAGCCCAGACAGTTCCTAATTATTTAGCACAATGCTAATTTGTGGGAAGACAGAAGAACTGGGGGGGGGGGGGAAACAAAACAAAAACAGAGATCAGTCAGCTGAATAGCTGA
Organism: Centrocercus urophasianus; assembly: GCF_019232065.1. NCBI lineage: Eukaryota > Metazoa > Chordata > Aves > Galliformes > Phasianidae > Centrocercus > Centrocercus urophasianus. The sequence goes on along the minus strand of NW_024884911.1, from coordinate 7,892,468 downwards.
ATATAAAACATTTTGGAGATTATTCAGCTTCATGACGTGACAATCAGTATGAGGATCTGAGCCTATCCATGAAGCAGAGGGCCAAAGTACCTTTTCTGTTCATTGGAAAAAATTATGAAAAGCAGAGAGAACAACCTGTCCTCTTGTCAGACTTCTGCTGCAGGGATCTAGGAAACAAACCACATGTAAGCACATTCTGACACTGCAGACCCCTTGAAAAATTAGTATGCCATGGAGATATTCCACTACCGCTTTCATTTTATTCCTCTATATACAGGTTCAGGAAAGAAAAAAAATCCATGTTGCAAACAAGCCACACATTGTATTAAGGCAACCAGAAACTTGAGTTTAGACTAAAAAGTGGTATTATAAAGCCAGGATTAGGAGTAAGAGGCAGAGAATGACACGAAGCACCACACAATCCCCAGCACTACCCCTAATGCCACTTAAAATGTTAGAAGGGCATCCATCTTTATCCAAGAGGTCGTGTTCACTCCACTGCAGCGTGCAGGGCAGAAGGGCTTGCAGGCACCCAGAGGATGCCAAGATTTCACAGAGAAGTTGAAGCTGAAAGGCAACAGGAAGGCTTGTGTGGGAAATGGATGAAAGCTTCACGACGCTAGCAAGTATTTACTTTATTTTTTTTAAGTTATGTGTCACTTACATCACACACGTTTCCACTTCCCTGTGGTTTGCTGTCTTTTGGCTAAAGTTTTCCAGGCTCAGTTGGAAGGGAAAAAGACTGCTCAAGTCAAAGACAAGCACTCCCAACCAGCCTGGTACTCAGGCTCAAGCCTGTAAAGCAAGGCATGCTTTGTGAATGGTGAAAGAACACCCTAGCTTAAATAAATCACGCTAACAATGAAAGCCAAGCACAGATATGTTAAATAACTGTATTACATGCACATCTCCTTAGCCAGATGTATTACTCAGCCAGGATTACTTAGCCTGCAATTCAGCTGTCTGCTGAAGAGGGTGGTCACAGCTTATCCACTGACACTTACAAGGAGACAAAACCTCATTCCATAGAAAAATTAGTGATCCCACAGCTGCATGGCATTCGGTACAGATGGAAGCTGAGGAGCATGTCACCTCTGTGCATGCAAACAAGGGGCTACAGCTACATAAGCAGAGCTGGCTGGACATGGTCCCTCAGCTCCTGACAGCTTTTGTACAGCCTCTCCTTTGCTAAGCCACAGCTCCTGCTCAGCAGCAGAACCACGAGTTCTGCCTTCCAGTCAGCCAGGACAGCCACATCGTATGAAAGTTAGGGGACAAAAGCTGTGAGTACCTATTAGTGCTTTCTCTACTTCACCGAAATGGTCAATCGAAAAACACATTCCTCTCACTAGAGATCAACACTAGACTTCGAACTCTCATCTTGTACTGCAAGAGGTGAGCAATACTTATACAGACATTTGCTGCACATTTGCTCTGCCCTTTAACAAAGCAATGTAAGCACACAGCACTGAACGTAAGCGATACGGAGCACTGACACTTCACCTGTGTGACAAGCAAACTGTCTTACTTCAAACCAGAACTTTGAATTTTAGACATTTGTACTTCAAGCCATCGCTTCCATAAGCAACCTTACGATTTCCTAACCATAGGCATGAATAGATATTTCAGAAGCAACCCTTCCAGAAAGCAGAATACCTCACATGTGTAGCAGGTGATTTTGTGCACTTTGCAAATACTCTCTGTGGAGTTCCAGCCTCTCATAGATAAAGTTGAGATGTTAAACGTTCACACTATGCAGATAAACAAATTTATTATTATCTGGAGAAGTAATCAGTGTGACCCAGTGAGGCTTCTCATCTAAAATTAGAACAAGGATTCGTATTTTATTTCAAGCTCCAGTTGTTTTCATCACTGAGCTTTCAGCTCTGTCCCTTAAACAACCCACACACAACCTTCAGAACAGGACAGTGAATGCAAGCCTAATACGACCCAGGACGCCTGATGCTGGGAAGGGGAATAGGAGGGAAAGGAAAATAATCTCTTCTTTGACAAAAGCACTGCTCCTGTGTTTATCAGCCACCTACCTGATGACTGCAAAGAGAAAACCAAGCAGTGAACGAGATTGGGTTGGGGTTGGCTGTGCTGATCAGCCTCTAACCTGAGTACCAGAACTCGTATTTCTGTGACAGATGTAACACAAGGCAGTACCTGTCACATGAATGACATCTCCCAAAATCTTGCCAATCTGGAGTTTCATTGCTTGCATTGAATACAAATGGCAGGACAGCAACACCCATCAAAAGGAAAAAAAAATCACTGCCTCTGCATTATGCCAACATTCTTTCCCACGTCACCCTCAAAGGAAAATCAAACAAAAAGAAGTTGCTGTTCTATGATGGATGGACCAGTGTCACACTGCCATCATTGGCCTGGAGAAATAAGAGTATCTTAGTTCACAGCACTTGCCTTTGTCAAGCAACACATCTACATTTGCTGTTTGCCTCTCTTTCCTTCTACAGACGGGCATTCTCAGCTCTCGTGTTTTCTTCAGAGCCACAGTGCATGTTTTGGGCAAACCAACTGCGTGTTTCCATGTCATCTGCTCCGTGCGAGCCCTGACGTGACACGACAGCAAGCACCACCAACCCGAGGTCCCATCCTGCACACCAGCCCGGCCCAGCCTCACCCTCACCCACTGTCAGCAGGAGCCTCAGGACGCCCAGCAGGGACACAGCCAACGCTCCGAATTCTGCTCCGCTCTGGCACAAACAAATCTGAATATTGAGAATGCAATGCCAACCGTATGATGTTAGTTTCAAATAAGTGCTTAATCTATTGGATCAGGTTTTGTTGTACGCTTTTTGTTGCTTACAGCACACCTGTTTGTATCCAGAACTGCGGCTGTGGCAGCTGTTCCTCCAGAACAACACAGAGCCATTCACCAATACCACACCGCAGAGACAGAAATCTGTCCCTGCTTGTCCTCCACATCCAGGGATCATCCAGACCCCATCCCAGCAGCAGCTTTCCAAAATCCTCTCTGGGCAGGCTCACTTTTACACAGGGCACCACCACGGGGTGCAACTGTCCTGTTCCAATTACCTTCATGACACAGAATTTTTGCTTCTCTCCTTTATGTTCTTGCCAGTGGCGATCTGTTCCACACTTGTGCTCTCCGTGCCCTCTGTGATCCCCCTTTCACTACAGTTCACAACCTCTTGTGTATAGGATGTTGAAAGGGCAAAGGCTAAAAATGTCCTCCCAGCTGGGCAGCTGCCCTCGCACTGACTTGTCTTGTTTGTGACCAAAGATGAGCTCAAGCTCAAAGTGAGGCCGAGGCAGAGCTTCTGGGCTATCAGAGTCCAGGGATCCCAAATAACAGTTCAGAAGGAATGTGGAGGAGGATGCACCTATTTCTAAATTCAAAGAGTGACTCTGCAGAGGTGCCTGCACGCCACCTACATGGTGCTTAGCAGTCATTTGCTCTGTATGAAAGAGCAGTAGGAAAAGAAAGATCAGGCGAGCCTGCTCTTGGCAGGGGTGGGAGGGAAAAGGAGAAAAACACCATCAGCTGCTGCAGGCTGAGCCGTGTGTATTTACATTTCACAAGCTAAACCATTTAGTGGTTTATTTACACATAATGTGCTTGGAGCAGCTAAAATGCCAGTTGTGTTTTATCTTGATTTTGTGGCAATGCACATAAGCCCTAAGAGCACACATGAACAGTCTGCAAATGAAACACAAACCTTACACATCTGGAAACATCCACAAACCAATACAACCCAGGGTTCAAAGGCAACCATCAAGTCACAATAAAGCAGTGCATGCTGAAGGAATTGCCCAGCCCCATCTAACTTTCATAACCAAGACAACCTACAGCAAGGCATAGGGGGCCCCGGGTCCCTCTGGGCTGCCCTTCCATGTTAGAGCGAGGAGGGAGCTGCAGCCAGCTCCATTTTATGCACATCTGATGGCAGGACGCCAACACAACTGTTGACTGAGCCAAATCTGGGCCCCCTTGAACTAAGCCATCACCTAGAGCAGTGTGGAAAAGCACATGCCTCTTGTGTCTGCAGCGGCCAAGTTCCTGAAAAGCATCCGAGTTGCAAGATAGCTGTTTTTTTTTCCCTTGACTCAGAAGAGGACTGATGTGTTAACTCTTTTATATACGCTCCCAGCTCAAAACTGAAAGGTTGCTATATGATGGAACCTGTTGCTATGAGATGCAGAGAATCAGGAGAGTTCCTCACAGTAAGGCCAGCCATTTGCTAGATAGCCCAAATGGCAGCTTGGGCCAACATGTGAACCCACGGGCAGCTGTCATTGCACGCTCCAGCTTGTCAGCGCTCTCAGCCAAGGTGCAGCTGGCTGCCTTCCAACAGGAATCTCATGCTGACAACAGAGAACGCAGCACAGGCGAGGGACAGCCTTTTGGTCAGGTTGCTTCTTACCCTCCTTCCAAACTGATTCTTGGCAGTGAGCTGCCAGCAAGCATAGGCACTGTACAGAGAGCATCACTGGGAATTTCTCCAGAGTAAAGACTGCTCCTGAACCATTACCTGGCAGCAGAGAAATCCCTCTGCTGACTGCTGCTTTAATTATATAGAAAATCAGCTTTTGGTCCGTGTTCCATTATAGTAGTAGCAATAATTAAAAGTACTTGAAGCGAGGAGTCCTCTGAACCTGCTGTTCCATCCAGGCTTCTTGGCATCGCACACTTCCCTTCTTGACTGATATCCTCAGGGAACCAGGCCGACGGTTATTCTGTTCTGCTCCTGTTACAGGACTGTACTGCGCTCTCTCAGCGCATGTAAGCTGCTAGGTAATATTTGTGTTGGCAGTTGACTCGCATACTTCATGGAACCAGACCTCCATCTGACCCTCCACACAGCTCCCACACGCAACTCGGTCCACTCCTTCAGACAGCTTCCTTCTGCTGCAACACACGCCGTTCCTGTGCCCAGCCCGTCTGAAGGCTACAAATCCAGAAGAGAGCTGATGTGCTCAGAACGAGCAGCCAGGCTGCAAGAGGCGAGCCTGCAGAACATCTTCACACAAACTGACTGAAGAAAACGAGGGCAGAAATTGCATGTAGATGTCCTGGTTTTTCTCCTAAAAAGCTTGCTCTAACTAAACATTTCTGTAAAAAGAAAACTGAATTTTCTGGAAATTCTGTGGAAAAAAAGACACCAACACACAGATTTCTGTGATAAAACTGGTAGCTGTATTTTGTCTTTTTCCTTTCTTTTTATTTCCAAGAATATAGCCCAGCCTTAAATATTTAGGCAGTAACATCGCCTCAGTAAACAGTTTCACACCAGAACTCTTCCTTCTTGCCTAAATGACACCATCCATAGCAAAATCAAACCAAAGTCATGTGTCCAGATGATCAGATTCATCTCTGCTACCCATTCACCCTGTGCCTATCAACAGCTCCATTTAAAGCCAGCAGAGCTAAACCAGAACAAAGCGATGCAGAGAACAGGAGTGCGACGGCCGCAGTCAGCCCAGGGCTGCAGGCACTGCACAGCAGAGGGAGAGACTCCGATGCCCCATCCCCCACCTCAGCAAATCCATGCCTTCAGTGCAGCGTTATGGAAAACATCTCAATGTAGAACTCACTCAGACTGTGAAGATTTCCAACGTTCTGAATTGGCATTCATCATTTTATTACTTCCTTCCACCAAATAATACAGTCATACGGAAGTGCATAACACAAACAAGCTGTACACTCTTTCCATTGGTGAATACTTGCAGCATTTTATCTCTTGTAAATTTAGATCCTCAGGTGAACTCGTCAAACAAAGAACACAGAACTGTATCATCCTTATAGGTAAGGGCTTTCCCCAGTTTGTCATCTTTGCGGGAAAAACTTCCAACGCCTGGAAAGGAAACGGATTGTCGACTGAATTTTGACTGCGTGTCGTACCTACATTTCAAAACCATACAACGATGACAACTGTGTAGCACAGTCAAATATTTCTTCTCTCCATCTGATTCCCATGAATAGCTTTTATATATCCTGCAGCAAACTCCCAGCTATCACATTTGCGTACGCTATCTGTATTATTTCAGCAGCTCAGACTGAATGGAGAATTATTCTCTTCTCATTAAGTGACTAGCCATTTCTCTGAACAAAATAGAACTCAGTTTATCAACAAACCTTAGAAGAGGCTGACTTACCCATTTCGCACACAACACACCTTTTCTCCCCATGAGATGAATTACAGCCAGGTGCCACACTCCTCGCTTCTCATCACTCCCAGCACCATCTGAGCGCAGCCACAGCAGTTATGCAAGGAGGTTCACCCAGGGTGACAGACAGCACCGCATCTGCATCCTTCCACAGCCACACCAGGTCGGTCTCCCACCATTCCCAACGACTGCTCCCAGCGCTGCAGCTGTGCCGCTTGTGGGAATGGTGGGAGGGCACGTGCATGCTGGGAGATTCACTTACACCAGCATCATCACCATCACACGGGCCAGCGGTGCTGCTCTGCATCAGCTTAGACACGACACCGAGATCCACGGCTTGCCTTTGGGCAGCTCTTGCAAAATCTGGCCTTTCTATGACAATGGCTCCATTTTGCAGGTCAGAGGACTAGGATTACTTTGCCGAGATAAGCTCAGAGCCCTTTTATAACACTACAGAAGCATAATTCAGACAGACAAAACCACGTCCTATTCTATGCGGCGAGAGATCGAGGCCAGACCTAAAACCCGACGACGGACGTTTTTCCAGGGCAGACTTCAGCGTTCGCGCCCACACGGGCAGTAACAGACCGGTAACAGCGGGGGTCGGCGGGACCCGCGCTCAGCCGCCGGCCGCGAGGGCATTCCGCAGCACCCGTGGCCCCGAGCCGCCTCGGTACGGCGCAGGAACGGGCGACGAGGAGCCGCCGCAGGGAGCGTCAAACCGGCACAGCTCCGCCACGGCTCGGGGACGGGATCGCGGAACCGCGCCGCACCCGGCGGACCCTGCGGAGGGGCGGGAGCGGCGGTGGGCACGGGGAAGTTCAGGTCAAAACAACTGCCATCGTTTTGCCAACCGAGGCCTAACCCCGCCGGTGTGGCACCGGTGCCGCGGCTCTCCCCTGCCAGACGCACAGCCCGCTGCCCCCACCCCTCCGCGGCGCCCCAAAGGGAGGTGATGGAGATGATGGAGGTGACGGAGGTGATGGAGATGATGATGGAGATGCCCGCGGCCCCGCCGCCCGCCGCCTCACCTGGGCTTCCGCTTTCGGCGGGGCTCCTCCGCCGGGCCGGCAGTTCTGCGGGGACGACACAGCGGTGAGGGGCGCGCCGCCGCCGGGCCTGCTCCGCTCCGCGCCGCCCGTTCCTGCCCGCCCCGCCCCGACCGCGCCGCTCCGCCCCCCGCACCTGGAGGCCGGGCCGCAGCGGGGCAGGCGCTGCCGGACCGCTCCTCTCACCATCCGCGCCGCCCCGGGCGAGGCCACCGGCGCCACGGCCACCGAGGCTCGGGCTGCGCGGAGCGCGGCCGCCGCCTCGCGCCGGTCCCGGCCGGCCTCGCCCCGCCCCCGCTCCTTCCCGTTGGGCGAACGGCCGGGCCGGCGGCCGCGCGGTCCTCCGATTGGCGGAACGGGCCGTCGCTCCGCGCGGCCCTTCCCTCCCCGCGGTACCGCCCGTTCGGCGGGAGGCGGCCGGCGCGCGGCAGCGCCACCCTGCGGTGAGGCCGGGGAGGCGCGCAGACATCCGGGCCGCTCCACATCCCGCCCCGCATCCCGCCGCGCGCCCCGCCCTCACGTCCCCGCCGCTCCCGGGGGCGACCGCCGCACCTCGGTCGGAGCCGCAAAGGCGGCTCCGCGCTGACGGCGACCGCGCCGGCACCGAAGCGCCGCCGCCCCGCCTTCTCCGGCCGCGTCCCCGAGGGGGTGTGGCGGCGCGCCGCCCCTCCTCCTCCCCCCGCCTATTCGCGGGCTCCGCCGGCACAGCCCCTTCCCTTTTCCGCCCGGACCGCGCCGGAGCCGCCATCATGGTGAGTGCCGCGGCCCTGTCCGCTGCCATCCGCCGCCATCCGCGGGCCCTTGGCCGCCCCCATCCGCCCCCGCCGCGGCACCGGGCTCGGGACCGCCGCTATTGCGGGGTGGGGGGGGACGGGTCAGGGCGGGCGGCGGCGCGGGGCCGTGGGGCGGGGGAAGGCTCGGGATGGGGCTGACGGGCTGCCCGCCGCCCGCAGGCCAAGATCAAGGCCCGAGACCTGCGGGGGAAGAAGAAAGAGGAGCTGCTGAAGCAGCTGGACGACCTCAAGGTGGAGCTGTCACAGCTGCGGGTGGCCAAGGTGACGGGCGGAGCCGCCTCCAAGCTGTCCAAAATGTGAGTGCGGGAGCGGACCGGGGGGGGGGGAGGGGGAGCGGGGCCGGGGCCGGGGCTGCTGTTGCTGCTGTTGCTGTTGCTGCGCCAGGCGGCGGAAGCGGCGCGATGCAGACTGGCTGTCACGTGGGCGCGCTGCTGCTGGGCGCTCCGGTTTGAAATGTCCGCCAGCCGCCCCTCTGAGCTGATCTGTTGTCATCCTTCGCAGCCGCGTGGTGCGTAAGTCCATTGCCCGAGTCCTGACCGTGATCAATCAGACTCAGAAGGAGAACCTGCGGAAGTTCTACAAAGTAAGTCTGCCCTTCTGCTGTAGTGGTCGCTGTTGTCTGGTCACAGTGGGGGCCTGCAGCGGCCTTCCTGTGAGGCACGGCCTGCTTCTGGAAGGAGCGGTTCCTGCAGTGCAGATACTATTAACTAAGTGTTGGTTATGCTGCAAGCGACTGAGGGATTCTTTCTCTCAAGGCTTTTTGGTTACTTTCCAAATGTTACTTGTTAAGAATTTGGATTGTTTGGAAAGGAGAGAAATAATGTTTCAAGAGGCAAGGTTCAACCTTACAACCAATTTCTCTGAGTCAAAGTTAATACAGCTGGTACAGAAGTTGGTATCAGCTCATGTTTTGCAGCAGATAGCTCCAATTAAAAGAAACTTGAGGTGCTGCTGTGAGTCTATGTGCAGCTTGGCTCTCTGTGTGCTCATGCTTCTGATCCCTGCATTGCCATCTCTTGACCTCAACTCTCATATGTTTTGAAAACAGGGCAAAAAGTATAAGCCTCTCGATCTGCGGCCAAAGAAGACTCGTGCCATGCGGCGCAGGTTAAATAAACATGAAGAAAATCTGAAGACCAAAAAACAGCAGCGAAAAGAACGTTTGTACCCTGTCCGAAAATATGCCATCAAGGCATAAGAGTGCAGCGTACCAGAAGTTCCTAATTGCATTGGCTGAGTATGTGTCATTAAATAGAACTTTGTTTGGAAGGTGTCAGTGGTGGTCTCTTGAATAGCAGTGAGATACAGATGTCATCAGTTTCGTGGAGAGAAACAGGATTCGCAGTGCCTCTCTGAGCTTTTACTGTTAATGAATCTACTAACACATTTTGCAGCTTAAGATTATTTTTTCTTTGTGAAGAGTGAACAAATGGATACAGATCTGTGGTTCAACTTAAAGTGTAAGGCAAAAAAATTTAATTTGAGGTTCATTTAAAATCGGAACTGCACAGTTTACAGTCAGCTGGGATTCATTGCTTAAGAAGCTCTAGAAAAAACATTTTTGTCTTGTGCCAGAAATTATGTGTTGTGGAGGTGAGCTGCTTTGCTGAGGGGTCCTAGTGGACTTCCTTGAAACTGAAGATTTCCCTGGTCATCTGGAAAGCTATGGTGTCACTTGCGCTGCAGCCTCTTCCAGCCGCTTTTTTTAACCTAGTATCTCCAGGGAGTAGAGCAGATACACGTGGCCCTCTGGTCTTGGAGAAAAGGAGACCTGGGAACTGCAGCATTGTAGCTGAAATCTTGTCTTTGCATTATTACCTAGAGGATCCAATCTGCTCTACGGAGTCTGATTAGGGGCATGCTAAAGGATGACGCATTTCTTTGGAGTTCAGCACATAAACACAGATTTCTGAGGTTGAGCAGTATGCTGTTCTGTGCTGCTGTCATTAACAGTATCACAGGCGTTGGATAGCAGATCCCAAGCCTCTCGCACATAAACCAAAAGGTCTGTTGTAAGATGTCCACGATAAGTTGTAGCAGTACTTTCCTTCCAGATGGTGCAGGGCTGCAGAGGGATTGCAGCAGGTGCCTGCAGGCGGATGCTGTGCTCACCCAGAGTTAATAGTATAAAGATGACCCATTTCTAATAGCATGCAGGGCATTTCTTTTGAATGAGAATTGTCCTGTCAGGCCATTGCTAGCATGCGAGATGGGAAAGGAGGAAATTTGGTTACAGTTGAAGAGTTAGGATGGCATGAAAGTTTCTGACCAAGCGTGTGCATTTGGAGGCTGATTGCAGTGAAACAAAATACAGCAGCCAGGGCAGAGAAAGCTGGTTCAACCAGAATATTGTTACCTTGAGAGTTTGTAGGCACTCCCCATCTCAGGGTTCCAAACTTTAACCTGTGAAGCACAGAACTGGTTAAGTGGATTTTCTGTCCCCTGCTGGAGTCTTTTGGAGCCCAGCATTCTGATTTTGCAGGCCTTTTTTGGTTCTGATGTAATGAAGAGTTGCCCAGTGCTGTGATGCAGCAGCGATGGCTTGTGTTAGTGAAGTTGATGTATTCAAATGGAATTCTGTACTCATCAGGGAGTCCTTCCAAAAGATTGGATCCAGATTCTGTTCAGGGAAAAGATCTTAATTCTGCCCGCTGAACTCAGCATACATATGAAGGATTTTTAAACCTCAAATAAATTGTAACCAGAGGTCTAATTATGTGTGGTAAAGTGAGTTTCCCATATATTGAGCTCTTAGGAGGGATAGCTTTGCAATGATGCTAAAATTGGCTGTGATCACTTTGTTCAGAGCTCAGTGTGGACCTGATATGAACATGTATGTTTGGCACTAAAGGAGACCCAGCCTGGCAAGCTGTGGGCTCAAGCCCTGCAGGGGTCCAGGCTGCTGAAGCACACTTTAAGATGGAGTATTGTGTGTGGAAGCTTGGGCTCCGTGAGGCTGACACATTGCCTAAACAGAGATGGGGTTACAAGGTAGGTTGCTTCCCATTTCTGAATACCCTGCAGTGGCCAGCAGCAGCCCGTTAGGAGAAACAGGAGCTTTTGACCAGTGCCAGGAGCCCGATGCCTGAACAGGGAAGGAAAGGCTGCTCCTGCGTCCTGGCAATTGGGCAGGCTGTGCTCAGGTGAGTTTGGGCTTTTCTGGAGAGGCGTTCTGAGCCCCAGCACTGCTAGGGGCAGCACTAAGCCTGATGGCTCTTGGCAGCATTCCTGTCACGGAGGAGCAGACACGGGAGACGTTGCCCTGATGGCCCACAAGTCCTGTCCTGAGCACTGGGGTGTAAATTCCAGACTGATGTATGATCCCAGGAGCTGACTGCCTGTTGAGAGGAGCACGAGCTGTGCTGTGATTTGAAAGAAGACAGGGAGAAGCTGAATGCAGAGCTGGAGGCAGCATCAGAGTACGCTTCATGTGTCGTGGCTGCTGCTGTCTGCCCCCAGCCAGGGATGTGACAGCAGCACTGCTTAGGGAGGATCTTTATAGAAGATCCAACGGGCTGTCACTAACACGCCATTTATTAGTCAGTAATGGGGAGAAAAAAGAAAAACAGAAAGAAACTTAATTACCAGGCACTGAATATCCCAGGGGAAGTCACAGGTTGGGATAGCACTGCTGTGCTCAGAGAAGACAACTTGCAGAGACAAAATTAACAGCAGCTTGAAGCTACCATCACTGAACGTCTGAGATGGCAGTGCAGTGTGCTGCTGTTTGTGTGTCTGCAGTTCCACGAGGTGCAGTTATGAGCAGTAACTCTCGTTCCTTCACTTCCCTGAGCACAGTGCTTCTGCTAAGGGTTCAGGTAGGGAAAGCATTTGTTGCTGCCGTCAGAACAAGAAGGATGTGCGCCCCCGGCCTTCGTGCGGAGCTTTGCAGGGCCGCCAGCAGTTCGTGCTCGTTCCCCCTTACCTGAGAGTCCTAGAGGACGGCTGTGTTGTCCCAGCTCTCTGACGGCAGCTGTTTGCCGTCGGGTCTGGGGCGCACGCACTCCTGCAGGGTCCTGTGAGGGCAGGCGGTGCGGCCCCGGTTGCGGTGCGCAGCTCGTGCCTGGACACGCGGGTCGGAGGCCGCTGCTGCCCCGCACCGCTCAGAGCGAAAAGTAGCTGCGCTGCGCGGCGGTGCGGTCTCGCGAAGCGCCGGGCAGAAGCGGCCGTCGGGGCAGAACCTGCGGTCGTTCGCGGGTCCCGCGGGGAAGGAAAAGGAGGCTGGCGTCGGCGGGGGATCCGCCGGGGTGGGGTTCCCTCTTTCCGGAGTGGAAGCTCTTCCGGCGGGGGCGAGGAGCGGGGCACGCGCCCACCTCCCGCCGTTCCTCTGCAGCCGCGCACCGGCCTCGCGACGAAGCGGCCGCCGCGCCGTGCCGGCTCTGACCGCGGGGCGGCACCCGCGGGGCTCGGGCGGAGCGTCCTTCCCGAGCGGCCAGAGCCGGCTGCCGCCCACGGGATCGCGTGGCCCCGCACCGAGCGAGCGGACGGCGGGCCCTCGGGGGACGGGGTGGGCGAAGCGGGAGCGGAGCTGCGGGCCGTGCCGGCCGTGCCGGAAGGCCCGAGGGCCGTGGGTGCGGTGGGAAACCTTCCCCGTGCCGCTGCAGAGGCTGAGCCCAGGCCCTCACGTAGCGGGGACGGTGCGGACAGAAGGGTCAGGGAGGGCAATAAAAATAGACCGCTACAGCTGGCTCCATCTTCAAAGCACGTTTGCAATGTGGGCACAGCACCAGAACACGCTCTCATCTGCTGCCTGAAGCACATTGCTCATTCCCCAGATCAGCAGCCCTGGCCAGATGTAAGAAGCAAGGGAAGGGCTGGTTCCCTCTGTCGAATTCTCCAGGTGCTGTGGATCCCATTGGCATGGCACTGTGGCCTCACAGTTCTCAGTGATGCCCAGAGGGGGGTTGTGTATGGCAGGTGGCCATGGAAGTGTGCTCTTTCCCCTACAGGAGGAGAAGCAGCCTTCCTCGTATGGCCTGGGGCTGGCACGGCTGGTGGAGCAGGAAATGGCAGCTGTGGACATGGAGCTCTGGAGTTGGAATGAGAGCTGAGGTGCTTGGCACAGGGCTGGTCCCCTCTAGGGGTTCCGGTGTGCCTGGAACTGCAGATCCAGGCAGGCACTGACCTTCCATCAGCCACAGTAAGGCTGCCTCCAGCTGGGATAGCACCTGGAGCAGGGCCCATGCTGAGCATGGCACCTGCACCACATCCTGCACACAGCCCAGACGGTAACTGAGAAGGAAGCAGAGAAAGTTGAGGAGAACCGGGGCTTATTTGGTTCACTACCCATCCTGCCAGTCCTCTCAGGATCAGTTTGTGCCCTGCTGACCAGAGGGTGTTTGTGGAGCAAAGGATGCCGTTCATGCAGCCACCCCCAACTCGGCTCCATCCACCCTTCCCTGGGTGCTGCATCACCGTGGCCTCGGGCCCTGCAGTCCTGCCGTGTTCCCATCTCAAGCTACATTTGCTGCTCGCTGCCACGCGGAGGGATTTTAATCTCTTAATCACGTTATGAGCAGAGGTGGTGCTGGGCTCGCACAGGAGGAATGTCTGGAAGTCAGCTGCGTCTGGCACGGCAGGAGCCCATCCTGTCCCAGCCACGTGTCCTCACCACAGCCTGCCTGGTGACATCTGTCCCACTTGGCCCTGCCTGGCCAGCAGCACGAGGACAAGTGGCACTGTGCAGACCAGAGGCAGGCAGGGCTGCATCTGGCCCAGCTCTGTGGCGGCACCCAGGGAGGTTTCAGGCATCACTGAGCTGCGTGTTCCAGCCCTGAAAAGGAGCTGAGAGGCGGCTCCGTGGCTGCAGCTGTGGGGGAGCGCATGGCACACAATAGCAGAGAAAGGCATCAGGGTGACTTTCAGTTGAGAAGAAGACGGAGCGGTGGGGGGCCGGGGAAGCCCGAAGAACACATCATAATAACTCCTCGGGGAGACAAAGGCCCTTTGTTTTTGCTCACTGCTGGTGCTGTGTCAAGCAGGAGTGGAGCAGGCAGCAGGGATGCTTTGCAACGCCCACACAGAGCAAAGCCTCGGGATGGGGCGGTCGGTGGCGAGCTGCAGATCCACGGGACCGGGCTGTGGTGCCCAGGTGGGGCAGGGAGCCACTGGGGAAAGACTGCTCTCAGGAAACGTCCGTCACTCGGGCGCAGAGTTCCTTGTTGTCTGGTGCTAATGGCAGCCCGGGAATGCTCTCAGAGGGGCGCTTCGCAGGAGGCCTCGAGGCTGCAATTAGCCAGCACTGCCCTCCAGCCACGCGGTCCTCATTAACCTCACCCTGGGAGCTCCCCCCTCCCCACCCCTTCGGGCCCCACGCTCCCTCCTCTCGCCTGGCTCTGGGCAGCGGGACGGAGGTGCCGGTGGCACCGCACACAGGTGCCGTGCGGATGCCCGCGGTGTGGGAGCGCTGTGGCCGGGGACACGGTGCGGCCGTGCTTCATTTTTGCTGTTTTTTCTCCCAGCGGGAATGGAGAGATGCCTCTAACCCCAACCCATCGCTGGATTGGTGCAGCAAGAGAGCACAGAGCAGAACGGCAGCCCCCGCGGAAGAACAACAAAGCCCTGGAATTAGAGATGTGCTGGGAGTTTACTTTACTGCAAAAAAATGTCAGAAATCTGTATTGTTTGGACAGGGATTTGCTGGGGATCGTTAGATAAAAGCCTGGCAGGGACCCAGCCAGGGGGAAAACAGTCAGGCGGCTCCTTTCCCGCGGCGGGGACTGGCGGCTGAGCAGGGGATGCGCCGCACCGCGCTGCGCTGCCTGGCGGTGGCTGTTGGGCTTCGGGCAGGAGCAGGGCCGGGCAGGACGTCCTGCGGCCCCGGGACGGAGCCGGGTTGCCTTGCGAGGTGCCATCCTGGGCTGTTCCCAGCAGGAAGCTTCAGCCGTGCCCTGGACGAGTGCTCTGCCCCAGGGCTGCTCTCGCCCCTTTGCCACCCGGGGCCCCCTGGCAGCGTCTCACTTGCCAGATTTTGCAGTGGGTCGGGGCAGCTGCGGCCGCATGTGCCCACGCTCAGCTGTTCTCCTCTCTGTTCAAGTTGTAGTGAGAGCAGATTTCCTGGCACCATCCCAGCTCCCAGATGTTCCTCCTCAGGCTGCAGCTCCGACCTGGAAACAGCAAATTCCTCTTTTTTTCCTCAGGACAAGCCAGGCTGTGCTCCTGGCTATCAGCGCCTGCGGGATGCGGCCATGGCACAGCTGCCGGGTGCCAGCCCAGCCTGACTTTGGAAGGAACAACACGGTCAGACGACGTGGCTATTTATCTGTTACTTTTTAATACTGTTCACTTCTAAATTGACAGAAACCAAGCCAAGCAATGCCCTACTGGGGAGGAGCACAAAGGCTGCAGCTCCCTGTCTACGTGCCCATCCCAGCCTGGCGTT
Source organism: Centrocercus urophasianus (assembly GCF_019232065.1). NCBI lineage: Eukaryota > Metazoa > Chordata > Aves > Galliformes > Phasianidae > Centrocercus > Centrocercus urophasianus. The sequence continues at coordinate 7,877,088 of NW_024884911.1, read as the reverse complement.
GGGTGCTGGGTTCAGGCAGGGCAGAGCGTCACACCAATGCTGCTGTGCCAGCGCACAGCTCCTGTGAATGCGTTTAAATAACAAGCTAACGGGCTGCAAAAGCAAAGGCATCTTAATTGCGTATTCTAAAATAGCAATCAGTGGCTGTTCCTCCCAGCGAGGCAGCACCCAAGTTGCACCCGCCCTGCAGGACGTGGTCCCAGGTGGGCCAAGAGCACCCAGAGCTGCAGCAGGAGCGGGGCCAGGCTGGGTGCAGCCACTCGGTGCTGGGGTGGGCGCCTGGTGTGGGGACCCACAGGGCTCTGCTCCTCGCCCTGCCCCAGGGCTTCCAGAGCCGCCGGAGGTGGGATGTGGCCCAGCAGCCACCACGTCGTGGGGGTGTCCCCTCACCCCGGCGCTCTCCCAGCCCGGCCCCAGTGTGCTGCGCACTGTGGGGCTTCTGGGTGGAGAGGGCTCTTGGGGAGCTGGGCTGTCCCCGCGGCCCTGGCCAGCACTCAGACCACAAAGTGCAGCCGGTATGTCATCTGGTGGCCGTTGTCCCAGGCGTAGAGCACCTTCTCCTTGGGGTTGTAGTCAACCTGCGTGGTGAAGGCGTACTCGTTGAGGAAGGGCAGCCGCAGCTCTGCCTCGGTGTCTGTGTGTGTGTCGAAAGCATAGGAGATCTGCCCCTCCTTCTGGCTGGAGGTGTCCACGGCATACAGGATGCCACAGATGATGAAGCAGTTCCCGTAGGCGTTGCGCTTCAGCCCCGTCCTCCAGGTGGTCTCCCTGCGTACTGACAGGTCCCCGGGGTCCAGGCGGCTCAGCACGATCACCTCCTGCTGCGTGTAGTCGTCGTCCGCCGAAGGGTAGATGACCCAGAGCCCGCTCTCATCCACTGCAAAGTCGATGTCTGAGTGCCCCCTCCACTTCCAGGGTGTCGTGTCCTCGTACACCACGTCGTGCAGCAGGGCCCATCCCGCCACATAGCGCTCCTTCAGGTCGTACTTGATGATGTTCTTGGTGAAGGCGCGGTTGTAGTAGAAGGCGCCGCGGTACACCACGTGTCCAGTGCCGATCCAGTTGTAAGGCAGCTTGTAGAGGTTGCTCCAGCGGCCTGGGAGGGGTGGGAGGCATTCAGAGCTCCTGGTGACCACAGCCCAGGCACGGAGCTGTGTCCCGTGCCAGGGTCACAGAGAGCCTGGAGGCCCTGCGCCACTACCGGCCCTCACCCTGCTTGAAGTTCTCCAGGCTCCTGAACTCCACCAGGCTGTTGCCATAGTAGTAGTTGGTGACATAGATGCGGTCATCCTTGGCCGCCGGGTCCTTCATCCAGGCCCCCTCATTGCGCCCGTAGCTGTGGTGCTCCGTGGGGGGATCCACTGAGCGGATGGTGCCTTCGCACTCCACCTCCTTCACTGCAGAGGGAGGAGGAGGGGAGGAAGGCTCAGTGCTGCCAGAGACAGTTTGGAGCCGCCTGCACCACCCACCTTCACCCACCTCTGTTGGGCACTTCAGGGCCCCCGGTGCTGACAGCTCCATCCCCGTGCGCGGTGCCAGGGTGGCTGTGGGCAGTGGTGTGCGGGGCCAGGGCAGTGCTGGGTGCAGCTGTGGTGTGGGGCACTGGGGGCTCTGCACGTGTGCCGGGCTGAGCCGGGGTGTCCGCGAGGCCCCGCTCCTGCTGCCGCTCGGGCACGGCCACTGCCCTGGCAGGGCTCTCTGTGCGGACATGCGGTGGGGTCAGCACTGGCCGTGGGGACCCATGGGATGGTGCCCGCAGCCTCACAACCCCAGCCTGAGCACTCACCACGGCTGCTGGCCGCCCTCTGCACCTCTTCCACCTGCCCAGCCTTGTAGTAGGTGATGCCCCGCACCACGGTCTGCTGCTGCGCAGGCAGCTTGGCCTTGGCCGTGGGCTGCGGGCCCCCTCTCTTGGCATTTTCCTTCTTAGGCTTCTCAGGCTTTAGTGGTTTCTCCTTGGGTGTGCGGACAGGCAGTGCCTTGCGGACAGCAGGGAACCGCGCCGCCTCCTTCCCACGGCTGCCTGCTGTGTCCTGGGGGAACCCAGTCAGAGCCCTCCTGCCCCTTCCCACGATGGAGCTGTGGGCACTGCTGCAAGCCTGCAGCATGGTGGGGCTGGGGGTACCTGTGCTTTGCTATCGGGAGCGGCAGCAGCGTCCTTCTGCAGCAGCTGGTAGCCCAGGTTGGAGATCTCCTTCTTGATGCTGATCATGATGTCAGAGTAGTTCTCATAACGCTTCATCTGGTCGGCGAGGTGCAGGACGCTCTCCTTCATGATGTTGTTGTCCCGGCTCAGGTTGGTCTTGATGGTCTGGCAGAGAAACAGAGAGGGAGAAGAGAGGAAGAGGAGAGTAGGTGTGGAGCCACAGAGGAGCCCGCAGCATCCCCTGAGGACCCGAGCAGCCAGGTGACACCTGGCCACAGTTTGTGGTGCTGCTGGGCTGGGTGCAGGCACACAGTGGGGAAGGTGCTTACCTCCTCCAGCGTGTTCATCTGGGCCACCACCTTACTGATGTAGGAGTGCACCTTCATCAGGTCCATGCTGTAGAGCGTTCCCTCCAGCAGGTCCACCATAGACTGCAGCTGCGGGGGGAGAGCCAGGCTGGGGTGGGGAGCACAGGGCCCCAACCTATGGCTGTGGTGCTGTGGGGCCGGGAGCTACCTTGAAGAGCTCGGGTGCCTGCTTCTTCAGCTTCTCCATCTTCCATTCGTTCTCACAGGGGTTGAGTGAGGAGGGCGGCGCAGTGCAGGAGCACTTGCAGTCAACCCCTGAGCTCACCGTCTCCACAGTGTAGAAGTCCTCCACACGTGCGCTGCCATCCCTGACGCGGCTGCAGGCGTCCTTGCTGAGCGGGCGCAGGATGCACTTGCAGCGGCAGTCAGAGCCCTCCGAGGTCATCCGCACCTGGTCCTCGCCCAGCGCCTGGGGGGATGCAATGGGGGGGATCCCGTTGCCACCGCTGGGCCCCTTCCACTGCATGTCCCTCCCCAGAGGCTCCTGGCCACAGAGCACGACCCCAACCCAGGCTGCTCCGTCCCTGTCCCCCACCAGAGTGACAGTGACAAAGCCCAGAGCTCCTTGCCCACGCAGCAGGATGCCACGTGCCCAGGCACACGGTGTCCACTCCTGCTGCCATCTCCCAGCTGCTGGCCAGCCCCAGGCAGGCAGCTCTGCCCTCAAGTGCGGCAGCATGGCCGGGGGAGCCATGGAGCTCACACTCCACACAGGGCCGATTGTTCAGCCGAGCTGCAGCCGCCCTGGGGTGAGCTCGGCTCTGCAGATGGGCTCCCCCACAGCCCACTGCGCATCAAGGGCTCCCTTGTTCCCACACAAGGCCCTGATGCACGCTAGCGAGCCCAGGGTGCTGTCGGCTGCCTTTTCCAGATAAGGAGCTGCTCTCTCTCCAGCCGTGTTTGGGAACAATGCTCCCAGCACGCGGGCTCAGTGATGCTGTGCGTCACCCAGTGCAGAGATGGCTGCACTGCGGCTTCAGCATGGGGAAAACCACTTGCTCCTGTCCTGCACTGCTCACCACGTGCTGTGAGCAGGGCTGTGAGCAGGGCTGGAAGATGCAGCACAGCAGCTGCAGCCGAGATTTCTCCACCCTGGGCCAGCACCACAGCAGAATGACGCCAGTGGAGCAGAGAGGGCTGCCTGTTCTCTCACACCCATCCACTGAAAAAAAAACTTTGTCCAAGCTGGTTTTGGCTGAGACACTGGCTTGGAAAAAGTGGTCTGTGTGTGCTATAGGCTGTGTTGCAGGCTGCCTGAAGGGCACGCACTTCCCTGGGGGTCAGAAGGAACTCCTCTATCGGACCAGTCCTCGGAACACTGTGAGTTGGTAGGGCAGTGGCAGGGCCAATGCTCCATGGACACAGCTCCGGTGGGGAAATTGGGCAGTGCCTGCAGTCATGAGCACACCGATCACTGCCACTGCCACTCATGTCTGTGTTCTAGTGAGTCCCTCTGTGAGGGAATGCAGAGCTCAGTGCTGCTCTGGGGCTCAGGAAAGAGCAAACCCCGGGTGGTGGATTTCCGTTGGGACTCGGGCTGGGCCAGGTGGTAACCTAGCTGGGTTGGACAAGGTCTGCCCTTAGCTCAGCCCACCCCTGCAGCCCGTGGGCAGGAGCAGGTCCTGGTGCTGTGAGGGGAAGGCAGTGTCGGGACCTCTGGGAGTGTGAGGACCCTGCGGCCATGGGATCAGTGTGACTCACTCTGGGAACACCCGGTGGCAGGGCTGGGACATGGCTTTAACTCTTGTTGTCCCATCCTCCACACCCCAGGACTGCAGTGTGGCGTGGGAAAGGGCAGTGCTGCAGCATTTCTGCCAGCACTGTGCCTTCCTGACTCAGTGGTGGCTGAGAACAGTGACCAGCACTGCTCCTTCGGCCCCCCACGAGCTGGAGGCTCTCCTTCCTGAGGTTGCAGCGAAGCCCCTCTGTTTTGCATTTCTTTTCATAGGGAAACGAAGGATTCGGCAGCTGGGAGGAAACCATTGGCCTGCTGGCAGTGCTGCAAAAGGAACAGGATCTCGTCAACCTCTGCAGGGCGCCGCGGGCAGGGAGAGATGTGGGCAGGGAGCGGATCCTCTTAGCAAACACTGCAGCTCCAAGCCCCGCTGACCTCCCCATGGCCGTGTCAGCACTTGTGCAAACACGAGGGAGGGCTGCGAGCATCTCCCTCCATCTCTGCATGGGCTAAGCCAGCAGCACAGCCCTCCCCGACAGGGAACCCCGTTGCTGGCTCAGCCCATGCAGAAATCCACATGCACAGCAGCATCCCAAAACCATGAGAGCAGCAGCCCCAGCCCTCGCAGTCGTGCACCTTCCAGCCGGTGGCAGCTTCCCGTGGGAGCAGAGCAGGCCGTGCCATTTCCCTCCCATTGCTTCTTGGCAGCGCTGCTCTGGGGAGGAACGGAGCTCAGCGTCATGCTTAGGTGGGGCGTGCACAGTGCCGGAGCGCTGCTGTGCGTTGTTTGCGCTGCGCATGGAGTTGAGCAAACCGAGGTGGGAAGCGGCATTAGCTCCTACAGCCAGCCAACAAGGGAGCTCCTTTGCACGGGCGGTAACATTAATCCCCGTTCTGCCCTCTCAACGGCTTCCTTAAACAGGAACCATATGTTCTATTTATACATGAAAGGTTATAAACAAGGAAGTCTTAAAACACGGTCCTCTCACTGCGGAGGTCGGTGTCAGGAGCATCAGCGGGGACTGTACTCGGCGTCCCTCCCTGCTCAGTGCGGGCGCTGCTGCCGAGGCCGGCGGACACCCAGCGGCTCCGTGGGGCGGCCGCAGGCCCGCTTTCCCGTGCCGTGTCCGTGCCGCGAGCCGCGGAACTTTCCCAGCGCTGTTTGCGTTTCTGGGACCTACGCAAAAGCGCTCCCACGAGCGCTGAATTTGTGCCATTTGGTGAAAGAGGGACCTTCGCCAATGAGCACAGGGCAGCGTTCGCCACGATGCGATTTCTGCCGGGGGGTTTGCGCGGTGAGGGGCACCGCGGAGGAACCCCGTCGCTCTCCGCCCTCGGGCGCTCGGCACAACGCGGCCCGCCCCGACGCGCGGAGCCGGGCGGGAGGCGGCTGCGGGACGCGCCGGCGTGCGGGGCTCAGAGCCCCGAACTCCGCGTCGGGAGCCGCCCCGTACGGCGCAACCGGTGCCGCACCGCAGGAACCCGCGCCGTCCGTCTCCCGAGCCGCGCGCGGGGCGCTTCTTCCAGGGCTACACTCGCGGCACCAATCCCCGCCCGACGGCTTCCTGGGCTCCGCCCGTGCCGCGCACCTGAGCCCCGCGTTCCGGCCGCTCCTTACCGTGACGGCGCCGCGCGCCGCGGCCAACGCCGGCAGCAGCAGCGCCGGGAGCAGCAGCGCCCGCATGGCGAGAGCGGCGCCGAGCGCCCGCACCGAGCGCCCGCTCCGCCCGGCCCGTGCGGGGAGGAGCAGCCCCGCCCCGGCCCCGCGGCGGCACCGGCCCTGAGCTTCTCCTCGTCCCGCCCCGGCGGAGTGCCCGGTGCCCGCCCTGGGGCAGGACGGCCTCGTGCTGCCCGTGGCTGCTTTCGCCGTGCGGTGCCCCGTTGCCCCGCGCCGCTGCCCGGCAGCCCAGCCCAGCCCAGCCCAGCCCCGCCTCGCCTCGCCCCCCCCACGGAGCGGAGTCCCCGCACCGCGCTGCCTCGAGCCCGGCCGCCCCCTAGCGCCGCACGGCCCCGCGTGGGACGGGGCGGGGCGCAGGGGCGGGGCCAAAGCACTGCGGGGCGGGGCGGCCGAAGGCGGAGCCTCTCTCCCCGCGGGAATATCC
>NW_024884911.1:7689183-7841503 GCF_019232065.1 Centrocercus urophasianus | reverse complement strand
AGGGGCGGGATGGGGGCGGCCGCGCCCGGCGGAGCGTGGGGCCGGGGCGTGTTTGGGTGTCTGGCGGCGGGGCCGGGCCGCGGGGAGCCGCGCCGGGGGCGGGCGGGGACGGGCCCTACCTTGCGGCCGCCGGGGACGGCGCCGTGCGCGGGGCGGGGCCGGGTGGGGGTGAAGCGCTCTGAGCGCGCTCTCGGCAGGAGAGCCGGGAGTTCCGCCGGTTTGCCGGTTTCGGTGTTTTCGGTACGATACAAACCGAGCCGCTTCCGCTGACTGCCGGCCTCGGGTTGCTGAGGTTGCCGGGGCTGGGGTTGAAGGATTTCACCGCCGTTGGTGGGGCGGGTCCGTTCCCGTCCCGAGGTGGCGGAGGGACTGAGGCCCGGCCTTCAGGAGTGTGGCTGGGCGGTGGGACGCGGGGTTCTGAAAGCCTTTCTCAGCAGCTGGATCCACAGTTGTGTGGCTCTCCTGCCGTGTCACCGTGTCCCCGTATCCCCAGCAGCACAATGAGATGTTAATGTCTGCAGTGTGGGGCTGCACGCTGGGGTTGTACTCTCTCCAGGGAAGTGTTGTCAGTGGGAGGCACAGAATAACAAGATTCATTAAGATTGGAAAAGACCACTAAGATTAACTCCTAGTGCCAGCCCATCCCACTGTGCCTGCTAACCACGTCCCACATCCCCATGGTTCTGAACACTGCCAGGGACTGCCAACTGCAACGATAGAGGGGGAGAAGTGAATTTCCTCGTTTCATTCTCCTTTGCTCCCAGACCCTTCAGCCCTCCTTCTCTGCTTGTTCTTAGTCTTTGCAGTGTGGCAGCCCCCAGCTCGCTGAGCCCATCAGTGTGCCTTGCCAAAGCCACCGTGACCAGAGCCCTTCCCTCTACTTCCACATGGCTGTCAAAGCATCGCTGAGAAGGAGGTGCTGCATGTATCACACAGGGCATGCCCCCACAGGAGGGGGGAAATGGGGCTGCCAATGGCACTGGGAGATGCTCCCAGGATGGGAGGGGCAGGGGGCCCTCCTGGAGTTCTTCACATGGGATTCTATCATCGTCCCTAAGGGCCAGGTATGTGAGTACGTGGGATGTGAAAGTGGAATGAAAAATCTAATGACAGTTCTGTAACAGTCACCAAAAGGAAGCAGTTAGCAGCAAAGGGTGGCATGCTGCTCAGTGGTACCCGGCTGTCGGTGCCATGCAGCTGCTGGGGATGTGGATGAGGTGTTCCCACCTCCGTCACTGAGAGTGAAGGAGATAGTGGTCCGTTCAGCCACAACCCCGTGGTAGCTCCTCCTGATTTTACACAGCTTCCATTCCCTCTCCCACTTTGAGGATTGCCCTTATTGTCTTTCACTGGTTGAGGTTCGACCACTGCTCCCGAAACAGATGATGCCATGGCCAAAGTATGTTCCTTGTGCCCTAGGAGCGCTGGGAGCTGCGGGTTGAACCTCAGGGACTCGCCTTCCTCTTCCCGCATCACCTCTGGTGGGGCTGCAGAGAAGTGTGGTCAGAGCGCTGCTGTGGGGCTGTGTCCCATTGCTCCGTGCCCACAGGCTGGGAAGAAAATGGTTTGGGCTGTGGTGGGCGAGGGCGGCTGCGGGATGCGGGACCCGCTGTTAGGGCTGGAACCCAGCGGCACTGCTGGGCCCGGGCCGGGCCGCTCCTGGGCGTGGGGGCAGGAGCTGCCGTGCTGCCGCCTCTCTGTGTGCGCTTTAAAATCTCGCTTACAGGCCACGTAGCCCTTCGAGTGAATGACATCAGCCTTCCGGAGCGTTACTATTGAAATGCGCCCTGTGTGCTACGGGATCGCACCGGCAGTCACACGGCGCTGTTATCCCTACAGCATCGGGAGCCGGGGAGTGGCTGCAGCTGCTCGTGGAGACGTGAAGAAGGAGAAGAAATACAGGGCAGGGCTGAAACAGCATCACGAGTCAGTGGCAGAGGCAGGGATGAGGTCTGCTAACTCTGTGCGTGCATTTGTTTGTAGGGTATTCTGCCAGAATTAATAACAGAAGAATTGGCTCCATTTCCACGTTTCAGCTGTGAAAAACGCATGGCTGTGTTCCTGCAATCAGAGGAGCACCACACGGGCGGCGTCCCCAGGGCTGGCTTTTTGCGGGGCTGTCACCTTCCGTAGCCATCAAGTGGATAAAGAATTTTTGTCATGCTGCTTCGTGAATGAGGTCTGTGCTCTGCAGGAGCATAAGAATGAGCTCTGGAGCGTGCATCATCACGGAACGTGCGATGGTGGTGGGAGCCTTACAAACTGGAACGTACCTTTGCTCTGTGTTCCCTTCCTCCCCTCGGCTCTGGGGGGACACAGTGTGGTTTCTGTTGGCGATGGGGTTATTTTCTGATTGCTTCTAAAGCACTGGGAATTGTCCGGAGCTGCCGGCCCTCTGCTTTAGCATCATTCAAACCCTTGTGTTTAGAGACCGTGCTGATATCTTGGTGTGCTTTTTTCTTCATCTTTTTTTAACTACTGAGGAAATTTGCATGAAAATAGAATCATTGTTTCTGAAGAGTTCCATCTGCTCCTGCTGCTTATTCTGCTTATTCTGTAGCTGAAGTCATAATCCTCTGTTTGTGAAATTTCCCACTGAAGAGGTTTGGGTCTCGGTGCAGTTTCAGCACAAAATTGCAGAAAAGGGGAAATACAGACAGTGCACCTAAAAAGAAAAAAAGAAAAACAAAGCGCAGTGCTGCCATCAGAGCTCCATGCCTGCATGTCCGTCTGCAGCTGTTGCACTGTAGCTCTGGAGGGACGGCGCAGCACGGTGTGCGGGGCTCAGGGCAGGGAGGGTTCCCTCACCCCGACAGAGTTTGGGCTGCGTGCACAGGGCGGTGCGGTGCGTGTGCAGCCGCGTGCTGACCTCCAGCCTGCCCAGGTGTGTGTGCAGGGTCAGCTCGGGCCGTGAGCCCCTTGGCACAGAACGTGGGCAGCCGGGCTCCTTCCCCACAGCGGCTGCGGCCCCAGTGGCATTTGCCCTGAGCCTGCAAATGAGATGGAACCTTTGTGTCGTTGTGTCCTCCTGCTCCTAGGTTTATGCATTCTGTGGCTGTGCGTAACACCTCATGCATGTGTGTTAAACGCATTCTTGCAGTGGCAGCGGTAGGAAATGGAGCCTCCGTGCACTGCAGTTCTGCCTGTCCTGCTAGGACCTCTGTCGCTATGCAGAAATACTGCAGGAAAGTGGGTCAGGGCGCGGGGCTGCCGGGAGCCCCCTGCCAGCGTGTGCTGCGGGAGAACGCTGACCTCGTTTTGCACCGCTGTGCGCTGCGTCGCGTGTGGTGAAAAGCGCCACGTCCGTGTGGACGGGGCTGTGCTGGAGCCGGGAATGTAACACGGTGTTCTGCTGCGGGAAAGCGATGGCTTTCCAGCATTTTTCAGATCTCAGATTTGATATTTTCTCTGTAAAGCACCCACATTTTCTCCTTGCAGCACCCACAGCACCTCCCGACCGTGGGCTGCTGCCCCCCAGCTCTGCCTGCAGCCAGAGCAGAACCTTTTTGTTTCCCAACTCCGTGTACAAGTGAGATTTATGATTTACCTCTGTATGGACAAAGGATAGCTGCTATCAGCAGATCTGCATACTTTGCATACAGTTGTGCTTTGTAAGCTCCACAGGAAATACACGTAGCTTAACAAAGTCAGAGCTGTGGGCAGCTTCCTACTGCTGCTCTCTGGCTGTGCAGTGCTTTGCTGTGCCCGCAGCTTGCTGTGCCCAGGGCTGCGTCACACTGGTGGTACCACGCTGTGCTCCATGGGCACGGAGTGCTTCTGGGCCCTGAGCACAAGGGAACACTGCAGGCCCATGCAGACACTGCACGGATCATTGGAAGAGCATCGCCACTCCTACACGGAAAAAAACCTCTGTAAAAGTTTGTTCTCAGCTTTGGTCCCTCCATTTTTCTCTCTCACGTATCTGGCCGTAGGTATTCAGATGCATTCTAATGTGTGTGCCTTGCTGCTGTTCTGGTCAGGCTTTGCTCTGTGCAGTGCAGCCATGAGCTGTGAGCATTGCATTCTGCACAGTGGTGCTGGGGCTGCTCTGCCCTCAAGCTGCAGCCGGACTGTGGACCTGGACTGCAGCCACCTGCACACCATGCTCCAAACAAAGGTGCAGAGCCATTGCTTGCATGTGAATTCTTTGTGGTTTTGGTTTCTTTTAAAATTAATCGTGCTTTTTATTTCTGTATGCAAAAACATTGCAGTGCACACGCATGACTTGGGTACAAATTGTGCACAGCTTCAGCTCAGCTATAAACAAGACCAGAAATTACATGTAGCGCTGTGATTTAATTTTCTCTGACATATTGAGTCTATGTTTTAGCCTACAGAACTCCACAGCTGTGCCCTAATTCTCCTTTCCTTGTGATCTCAACATCGCTGCCTTTTAAGGCATTGCTATTCTTGGATCTCAGCAGGACACCATGTTACATTGTCACTGTAAACTTGGTAGTAGTGCATCGCATGAAGTCGCCTCGCTCTGCACTTGCGGATGAAACGTGCAAGAAGGAGTTTTTAGCAGTTCAGTCGTTGCATGGTGCTGATGGAGCACTTCATGTTCTGCATAACGGTGTGTATCAAACTGCAGGTACAGAGATTCTTCTGTGATTGCCGTCCGAAGGTGCAAGGAAAACATTAATATTTGGTTAAAATAACGTGCAGTAATGCAACTGTTTTTTGGCAATGCATCTGAGATGGCAGCGCACGCAGGAAAAGATTTCCTGCTGTAATAGCAGGGTCACCACCCCGCGCTGTCTGTGCTGCTGAGCGGCCTTTGTGGCTGCAGAGCCGCGCCGTGCCGGAGCAGCGCTGCCGGGCTGCAGCTGGGTGCTGCCATCTCACAGCTCTGCGGCTGCTCCCGCGGCGCAGCGTGGCAGTTTGCTGCCTTTGGGGTAGGAGCTCAGCGGCTGAGAGTGGCACTGCTCTGGCACGTGGTGTCCCACCGCTGTGTGCTCAGGTAGGAGAACGTGGAAGTGAGGCAGTGTCTCCTGTCTCAGCGCAGACTGATTTTCTGTAGGTGCGTGCGGTCATCAGGGCGGCCCCACGCCGTGTGCTGGCACTGTACCCGTGCTGGGCACTGGGAGGCTGTTTGCCTTGGCTCCCAGGTACGTAATAACAACACGAAGGCAGTTTTGTTCTATTTTAACTTTAAAAAAAAAAAAGTCAGCTTACCTTAAACAACCTGGAAATAAATCTGGACATTTAATGCAGTTGGAATTTCAGATATTTAACTCTGAAGCTGCTGGGGATGGCACGTTGGTCCCAGACCCAACACACGCCAGATCCCTGTCCTGGCCATGGGCACAGTGTCCCTTTGTGCTTGGGTTCTGTGGGCAGGAGTGCTGGGGAGAGAGAGGGGGAAGTGGGGAAGCAGGAGCTGCAGCCGCCACTCAGGGCCCATTTGTTTGAATGGGTTTGTGGAAAACAGAAGAATGTTGGGATTACAAATTATTGATTTCTTTCCTGGTTTTGGAGAAGAGTGCTATTTGTCATGCTTCCTTCTGAGCTTGCATTGCTGCTGTATGTTGCCCCAGTTCTTTCCCTGTCCGCTGAAGTTCTTTAGCAGTGGTTTATTTCTTATTCTGTGTGCGAGAGTGTGTGGAAGATGACCACGTTTCCCAGCTTCTCCTGCTTTCCTCCTTATTTGTGAAATTAAGGGGCATTCTTTAGGACACAGAGGGCCCCATTTCTCCCTGAGCTACCTGGTTTTGTTCAGCAGTTTCTTGACTACAGGAATCTCACCCTACAAGCGTGCTGCAGTTCAGGGACTCAGTGTACTTGCAGCTGTTTGTAGCTGCTACCAAACGCAGAAGCCATCCTCCTCGAGTACATCATCTTATTACCTTAGATTTAAATATTGGATTTACAAGATGTTGCAGCCCAGTGCTCCAGTGGTATCGTATAAGACACATCACAATAGATACGGAGTTTAAATGGCTTTGATACAGACAGAGGTCAGAAAAGGCAAGATAGCAGCAAAAGAGGCTATGTCAAAAAGTAATTAGAGCAGGACAAATGGATTGTGCAGGCATGTCGAAGGCTTTTATTTCTGTAGGCAGTGAGTAGGAAAGGTGTTAATGTAATGTGACAGATCTGGAGCAAAAATGAGGGTGCAGGGAAAACAAATAGGAGCTGACCAATGGAATGGTTTAGATTATGAGGTTTGCTTTAACATAATTTGATTACACATGAAAGAAATGTTTAGTGTAATTTCTTTGAAAATCTAATTGTCTTAAAGACAGTGTGTTTGGTTCAGCCCTTCCAACCAAAGCAGTGTGGTCTGCAGCAGCCCTGAGACACAGTGAGCATGCGAATGGCGCGTCCTGTGCTGCTCAGAGAGCAGGGTGGAAGGCTCTTTTTGCTAATGTTAATCTACTGACACTGGTTTCTCTTTGCAGGCACACACATCTTAATTTGGGACCTCGTTCTGTTCGGGGTGGGTGCATCTGGAGCCTGGGGGCTGCTGGTACCGATTGTGTGAAAACTTTATTGGGAAGGAGAGGCTGGGAGCAGAGTTAGAGGGAGGGAGACAGGGAGGTAGCTGCCGTTTTCCCAGACTGTGGCTCTTGCACGGCGCAGAGGTGAGAATGCTGTCAGGAGGAGGCAGGGGGCAGCGGTGCGGAAGGGCCCTGCATTTCCAGGCCGCTCTGAAGGCCTGGACAGAACGGAAACATGAGGTGATGGAGGCACCTTTCTTGAGGAGCAGCAGATAAGACTTTGGACTGGATGTTTAATCCTGGGGCTGCACCATACATGTTCAACCTGCTACTTCTGTGTTTTTGTTGCCATAACAACATCATTTAATTTGAAAGATGAGAACTGTATGAAAATGTAGGAGGTGGCATCCTGCTGCAAGGGGCTCCTGTGAGTGCTGTAGGTGCTGTAGGTACTGTAGGTGCTGTGGGATGCTGTGGGATGCAGCTGTGGGATGCAGCAGTGCTGCGGGTGCTGCCCTCTCCTGTCCAGCCGCCTCCCTGCAGCTCCCCCAGCGCAGGCTCTGGCTGCAGGCTCGGACTGGCAGCAGGGCTGTGTCCCTCTGGTGCTCGCCGGCAGAAGGCCAGCACAGAGCCCTGCCTCGCCGTAGGGCACAGGAACGCTTTAAGGCTGCGCGTTTTTTAAAGCGGCTGTAAAAGCCCAAGGATTACAAACTGCTGTGTTTTCTCTCTTTCAGTGGAACACATATTTAGCTTTGTTTGGCAGCAGCACATGCAGCTCAGGCCTTGGTGCTCGAGCTCATGTCAACCTTCCCCCTGAGGTCCCCCTCCTTGGTTCCTGTGTGCCCCGCTGTGTGCAGCTCCTGCATTGCACGCCGTGTGCTCCTGGTGCTGTGCAGCAGCAAGCGGCCGGCTGCAGTCAGGGTGTGCATGATGCAGTCCTGCACCCGTGGCCTTAGGTTGGAAGTAGTTCCCCCCCTACTTTTGCTGTCTGACCCAAAGTTTGAGGGGATGCTCTCTCAGTGCTTTTTGCCCTGGTGATGCCAGCACACAGGTGCTTCCCAGCTGCTGAGCCAGCTGCTTACAAGTACGATAGCGCTGCCGGTTGGGGGTAGCAAATTGCTGGCTTGTTGCAGAGCGCCAGCATCTCAGCATAGGATGAGGCTGACCTGTGCACAGAGGAGCTCCTCCTGCTCAGGGTTAGAAAGGAGCTCAATTGCCTGCTCATAGAGATGTAAAGCTTTCCCTCTGTAATTCTCTTTTCTTGTACTTGCCCACTAAGGCAGTAAAGCCATATACTTCTCCTTCCTGCACTCCCATTTGTTTTCCTTTCTCCTCCCTGAGGAGCCCTTAACCTCCCCCTCTCCTGCAGTCACTCAGAGGCAATGCCCACTCTTTGTCACCCATTGAGCAAAGGATGATGAAACTTTTCTTGCAATTTGCTCCGTGCACCAGCGTGGAAATTCGGTGCCCATGCAAGTGGTTATGATCACTCCTTGCAGTTCCTTCCATAGCTTCTGAACAATTCCCTTCTAAAGGAGAGGGCTCATTTGGCCACGCATGGTGTTCCTGCTGCAGGCAGCTGATTGGAGCCTGCATCTCCAGAATGAGCAGCGAATGCATCTGTAAGGAAAAGCCCACAGCAGCACTCCATGCTTTTGCAGGATACCTTTTAAAGCCTTGCACAACTCTTTGGCATATTTTCCTTTTATTACCAGTGATCTGCTGTGTTCTGAGCAGTTTGCATGATGCCACAGTTCACTGTGCAGAAATTACAACGGCACACAGCTTCGTTCTGCCTCCACTTGCATGCCAGTGGCTGTGCTGGTATTGGGCTGAATCAGAGCAGCAGCTTGCATGCAGGCACACCGGCAGGCTTTGACTTGTACATCTTCTCCCACAGTTCTTTGTGGGGTTAGGAATTGCTCCCTGTGACTTTCACACCCGTGCAGTGTTACACGGGAGTGAAGATCTTTCTGATGGGCTTTGTGCAGAATACTGGGACTAAGAATGGGGGAAGGAGCAGATGCTGCTGGTGGTGGAGGTGCCTCTCTCTGCTTCCGCCCCAGCCCTGTGCAGGGTGCCCCGGGTATCTCCGCACCTCTCCTATTGCTTCCTTTGCCCACCCCCTCGTGGCCATAATGTCAGGACAATAAATCTGTTGCAGGAGCTGCTGTCACTCGTCGAGTCATTGCAACGTTTTCAGCTTCTCGTGTTGATAACTGTTGCTGTTCTAAAATTTGAGCTGTCAGTTGCAGTAGTGTCATGGCTCTGTGTTTTTATTGCTTGTTTGTTTGTTTGAGTTTGGGAATGGGCTGATTTCAGGGCAACATAAGAAACAGCCACAATATTTTTTCTTTTACCAAAGTAGCTGTAAGGCTGCTTGGTTCAGACAATAGAATTAATCTATCTTGTCTTCCTTTCCTGCCCTGTGCCCCATTCACAGCTCAGCCTCTCATCTTACAGAACCTTTCCAGATTTCAGCAATTATTTTCTGCCCTGACATTATGGATATGAGTAAACTGTGACATAAGTGTTTAGCGTGAGTTTGGAGCAATTTGGAAGACTTGGGCTGTCTGGCCAATTACCCTTTTCCCAGCATCAGATTTGTCTATACTTGCAGCTCTACATGGATTTGCAGGATTTTTGCCATCCTGCAGTTTGAGCTGCTCCAGCAGCAGTGTGAGCAGCGTTACGCTGTCCCCAGAGCCAGCTGCTGTGTGTCAGACCACCTCAGTGCTGTGGTGCTCTGCATTCTGCTCACACATCTCCGAGGGGGACCAGGAGCAGAGCGGGGCACTCATGTAGGATAAAGAATGTGGAAATTTTGGAGCAGGCACGATTGTGAGCAGCTGTGTAAACAGCACGGCCGGGGGCCGGGCTTACCTTGGCCGTGCGCTGGGGGTGTGGATAACAGGCTCCTTGTGCAAGCCCTGCTTTGGTAACCTCTGCAGTGAGAAAGGAGAGGTCAAAGCAGAGAGTGTGTCAAGGACCAGCGCAGCAGATCTGCAGATTTACAGCGCCAGCACAGCAAGGCCCTCGGCAGAGCTGCAACGCCTTGCCACCACCTCGTGCACCTGCTGCGTGCTGTGGGCAGGGTGAGGGGTGGGCACGGGCAGGACTCAGCAGAGGGATCCGGCCCCACCAGGGCAGGGTATGGGGCTGTGCTGCACCAGGGGTTATTGGCATTGCTGGATGTCACCAGAAAGCAATAAAATGTCAGGCTCGGGAGTAAGTGAAATACGACCTCTTTTGTTGCCTCCGTGACTTGTTTGCTTTAAGTCGGCCATTTCTCAGCATGGCTGAGCCCCTCAGGAAGGGGAGCAGGCCGCGGCTTCGCAGCTCAGTCAGTGGAGGCGAGCGGAGCGTGGCATTACGGAAGCTTTTTTGGCCGCTCTTAAATGCCTCGGCGCGGTGAGCAGCGGTCCAGGCACGGGAGCACCGCTGGGCACTTATTGCCACGTTCGGACCGCGGCCCGACTTTGCGGCAACCCCTCGGCGGCGCCACGCGCAGCCCCCCCCCCCCCCCTGGGGGCGGCGGGGGCGCCGCCACGGCCGCGAGCCCGGCGGGCCGCACGAGGAGCGCCGTTCCGCAGCGGAGGCGATCGGCGCGCTGCTGGTCTCGCGGCCTAAAGCCCGGGACCTCGGGGAGAGCGAAACGCGTGCGCGGCGGACGGCGCCGGGCTGCGCTCGGCCGTAGCAATACCAGCGACACCTGCAGCGCCCCAACCGCCGGGCGCGGCCGCGGGGGTTCCGGGGCGGCGGTTGCCGCGCTTCTGCCAACGCGGGTACGAAGCCGGGGCTCGGTGCCCGGCCTCGTCCAGCAGCCCCAGCCCCCCGCCCCGCGGCGCTGCGTGCTCGCTCTGCCCGGGGGCCGCCCCCGGCCCGGCCGGCAGCGGAGGAGGCCGAGCCCCGCCAGGCCCCGCGCTGGGGGCCGCCCGCAGAGCCCCGCGGTGACATCACGGCTCGTTAGCATAGGGTCGGCCCGCGGGCGGCGGGCGATGGCCGAGGCGGGGAGCCCGGCCGCGCCGCTGGCCTCGCTCCGCGCCGCCGCGACCATGAGGCGGCCCCGCTAGGAGCCGGGGGGATGAAGCGGGACTCGACCTGCATGGAAGGTGAGGCGGGGCCGGGACGGACGGAGCGGGGCCGCCTCGCCCGGCGCCTTTGTTCGGGGTCGCGCTGCCCGCGCTCCGCCCGGCTGCGCGTTGCGGGTCCGGAGCGGGCGGTGGGAGCGGGGAGCTGAGAGCCGAGTGCGGCCGCGGGCGGCCCGAGCGCGGCGCTTTGTTGCGCTCCCGCTGCTGGGTTACGGCGGCCCGGCGCTCGGAGCTGCGCGGCGCGCAATTAAAACAAAATCGTTTGTTCTGTGGCTTGATTTGTTTGTACTTGAAACTTCCTAATCCGTTGGACCATCTGGAAGAGCTTTTTTTAGTATCGTTAATTACGGATGGTACCGGGGTCATGCAGGCTCCCGATAAGGCAGCTCCATCCCCCCGGGACCAGCGCTACTTCGCAGATATTTCACGGCTTTTTTTTTCCCCGTGATCGAAGGCGGTGGCAGAGCCCCACTAAGTGCGCTTCGGAGTCGGGACAGAAATACTTCGTGTGAAAGCGTTAAAGGGAAACGCGTCGGGTGCTCCCGGCCCGAGCTGCCTTGTGCCGGGCCTGCCTTCCCTGCGGCTCCCGGCCGGCCTTCCTTAACCCGGCTCTGTGCTCGTTCGTCCAGCTGGTCTCGGTAGCGCAGTCATCGTAGGATGGGAAGCTGCAATCTTGCTGCTTTGCAACTTATCAATTTTAAAAAATGGTCTCAATCAGATTTTAATCAAGAGCACATGGCCGTGCTGGAACAGCAGAGTTTTTTTTTATCTGGGTTTACAGAAAGTTGACGGCTGAGGAAGCAGAGCTCTGTGCTGATGTGCGCACTGTGGGCAGAGCTCCCCCCGCAGCAGCTGCAGGCTGCCATTCCCTGCGCTGGGGCACAGTTTGGTGAAGTGGGCTTTTGTTCCCAGGGCTTTGTGCAGCTGGTCGTGCCGAGCTGTGCCATGCTCGTTGCCACAGGCTGTGCTCCAGGTGAGCCATACGGCACTGGTGGCAGCCCTTCAGCTGGGACGTGTGTCCCTGCATAGAGTCACGGGGTTCCCCTGACTTCTGGGCAGGGGATTTCTTTTGGTTAAATCCTTCTGCAGAACAAATCGATATGGAATACATCTGTATGCGTTGGTTGCAGTTAGTGGGTGAGGTAGCGCACATAGGTGCACTGGCTGAGCACTCTGTGCCTCCTTAGCATGACATCTTTTTACATTAAGAAGAAAGGCAGCAGGCTGCCTCTTTTCCCCCCCTTCTCTTTTCTATCCTGAGGCTATTAACCTTTCCTATGGTTGGTGTCAGCTCCCCAGGGCGATGCCTGGGCCCCAGCAGCTCAGTCACTGTTTTTCTTGAAAGGAAAAGAAAGTGAAAGAAATCGCTAGGTAAGAGAAAGGGGAAAAGTGATCTCAGCGAGTCTGTTGGTGTTTGAGGCATCATTGGAGGGGAGAGGCAAGTGAGGTTTGGGTGGGATTTAACACGTGTGAGCTGCCCTCCCTGTGCCCCTGGCAGCTGGTGTGGAGCAGCTTGGGAGTTCAGCGTGCTGAGCAGTGCTGTGAGCCCAGAGCTCCAGGGAGAGTGAGTCAGGAAGCAGAGGAACGAGATGTGGTGGTGAAGATGTTAAAGCTATTGATAAATTGCAGTGCTGAGTGTCATCTGTAATCTTCTTCTCAAGGGGACATTTTCTTTGCTTTAAAGTGTGTTCAGTTGCACAAGCTGGAATTTCTGCAAGCTGCAGCTTCCATCATCGCTTCTCAACAAAACTAAATCTCAATAAATTCCCTTTTTGGGATCCCCAGTGGGGGTTTTACATCTTCTTGCCTCGGGTGTGGAGGTGTCAACGTTGCAAAGCCCTGGTGTTGCAGGCAGTGCTCTGAGCGTGTGCACGTGGGCTCTGTTTCCTGGCAGAGCTCTCACGGCAGCTGGAGCTGCTGTGCTTTTGAGCTGCAGAGCATTTCTGCAGCCCTGGGACTGCTGGCATCTGTTCCCCTGCAGGCGTGGTGCTGCCAGCCTGTCCCGAAAGCAGTGAGCGATGATGGATGCTTGCTGGAGCCCGAACGCAAGTCCCAGCACTTTATTTGCGCTGTATTTCTCTGCTCAGTTGTGTGCTTTGATGCTTTCTGTACTTGTGTTTTCTGTGCTTGTGTACAAATGTGCCCAGAAAGTTGAGTGCTGTGTGCTTCAGTAGGAATCTAAGGTATTTCCTCTTGAAAATTCACAGGGATTTTTTTTTAATTTATTTTTTTGGCGTTATCAAGAGTACTCATTTCATTGAGGGAAAAAGTAAGTCTTTTAAAAAACAAGTGCACGGCTTCTCCCATGCAGACAAGTAGAGGTCCCCCCCACTCCCTCGCACTGTCTGTGTGACTCTTGTGTAACATCATGATATTCTTGTAGAATTTACGTTGTATTAAAACGCGGTATGAAGCCTACCATGACCTTTGAAAACAATACATCCTTTAATGTGGCTTTGGGGAGGGGTTAGTGAGAGAGTAGCCATAAAAATCTTCAGGGTTCAAGATGAGGTTGAGATTTTTGTGAGTGCTTTTGTCGTGGCAGCAACTGTTTGATTTAGTGGCCCCTGCGACAATAGGTGGTGAGAACAAAGCCGGAATATCCCGCGTATGAGCCGTTATGTGTGAGACCCATCAGGAGAGCTGAAAGGAAGGATGTTTCCAGATGAACCACATGCAAGCCATTTGGAATAACTCGTTATCGGCGGCTTTGGTTCTTAGTGAGTATTGTCACGTGTGGCTGTTAACACCAGAGGAATTAGTGGGAGGAGGGAGGGCTTCTTTGCTTCAAACAGTTGTTCCTACTGTGTTCCCGTGAAATTTCAAGGTGAAGGGAGCTGAGGGCACCCCAGTGCAAGGCTGCTCTCATTCCACCTGTGCTTTACAAGCTCTGTAAGGCTCAGCCCCAGCGATCCCGGTGTTGGCTCACAGGAGGATCTTGCACTAAATAGTGTGAAAAATAATAGCAGAGGTCAGGAGCTGGCAGACCCGTAGGCTGCAATAGGATCATTGTGACCTGACCACAGTTCCTGCAGGATTTTTTAAATCGCTGGAACTCTCAGGCACTTATTTTCATCCCGCAGTTTTGTTGGAGTAGCAGCTTACGGGGTACATGGGCTTCTCTTTCTTTGATCCCAGGAGGTTTGTTTTGTTTTGTTTGTGGTGTGTGCCACTGTTCTATGGTGAATTTTAATCTGGAAACGTCCTGGTGAGGAGTTTTTGCAGCACGGCACATGCAGCTTGAGGTTCCAGCAGCAGTGGGGTTGCTCACACCACTGCCTGCTAAGTGGGGAAATGGGCACTGTGAGGGAAGGCCCTGATTCCTGGCCGCTTTCATTAGCCGTGCTTCCTATGTTCTCTTGGCGACAGCCCTATTCTTCCCATAACAAAAAGCTGTGCCTGGAAATGAGCCCTCATTTAAATCCCCACCGTTGGCTTGCAGCCCGTGTGATGGCAGTGTGTGATCGCAGTGCTGTGCGGCGTGCGAGGGGAGGGCAGTGTGGGTTTGCAGCATTGTGCAGAGTGTGAGGCTGCTGCAGGCCGGGTTCGCAGCTCTGGGAATAGAAGGGGTGAGGAATGGAGCTGAGTGCTGCATGGGGCCACTGCTCAGCCCCCTCAGCTACCAGGGAGCTGGAGGTGGAGGTGATGCAGTTCCAAATTGGGGTTTGCTGGGCCTCCAGCGAGATTCCCGGCCTGCTGGGAGCCCCACGGTCGGTCCTGCTGCCTCCTGGGGCACATACCTGAGCTGGTCAGTCCTGTAGAACTGGGAGTGCTGTGGAGCAGCGATGACACCACAAAGGCTTCTTCAGTTAAAGTTTGTGTTTCCTTTGCCTAGGCCTTTATTTTAAGTTTCTAGAACAATCACAGTGACATCTGTGAACTTGCATGCTATTCATTGCTAAGTCTGAAAAATGACTGCCAGTTGGTTGTGGTTACTACTGGGTTTGAGCAGAGAGAGGCACGGATGAGAACAGCAGCTGGCTTAGATTTTTGGTTGGCTCGTGGAGCTGAAAACTGGTTTTGTTCCTGACCCTAATGGGCTTGGCTCATTTATTGCTATTGAGCTCAGGTGTTCTCTGGTAGTAAGGAGCTACCCAGAGGTTTGTCAGCTGATACAGATTTCGTGAGGATTGGAGAGCACCTGGCTGTGGCTCCTGTCCTGCTGCTCCAGAAGGGCCCTGGGCAGTAAGGCTGAGGCACAGCCTAGGGGTAGCGCTCTGCTGGGGAGCTCCTGCTCCTCTCCTGCTCCTCCAGCTTTGTTCTGTGTGTGGTAACTTCCCCAGGCTGCATGCTCCCCATCTCCCTGCTGATTTGAGCTGTAGCTATTATGGGAGTTTCTGGAGCAGATTCTGTTGTGTGATTTGAACCCTAGGCAGCAAAGGAGCGATTTCACACATCAGGCCTCTGGTGGATGTACATGCTTCCCTCTGCCTTTTAAGCAGTTTGCTCTGTTGTGTGAAGGGCTGAGGCTGGCTGCAGGAGCTGGGTCACAGCACTCATCCCTGGAGCTCCGTGCAGCCATTGCCACCTCCTGGTGTCTGTGGAAGCTGCGGGCAGTGGTGCACGTCCGTGCGTAGTTGTGTTGAGGCTAAGAAATACCAGAATGAAACCTTCTTAACCAGCTCCCAGAGGAAACGCAGCACAGTGAGATGCAGGTGTGCGGTTCCCTGAGTCCTGTGACCAAAACCCACACCGAGTTCTTCCCATGCCTTGCCAGGGTAGGGTGCTCATGTGTTCACATAATGAATGACACTTGGGAAAGAAGCTGAGTGAGGGATGTGACAGATGTACGTGTCCCACTGCACACAGGAGTAGTGCCCACCTGCTGAGCGCGGCTCTGCTGCATGGTCAGGACTTTGTTAGGTTAAAGTCCTGGGGCAGGAGACGTGGGAGAGGTTCCTCTGGGCTGTGGTTGGTCAGCTGTTGCTGCATAAGGCTGAAGCAATTTGGTGCAATTTGCTGCCATCATTTTAATGCAGTTAACTTTTAACATGAAGCAGGACTTAGACGTCCCTCTAGATAGTGAGCATACATCTAGGTCAACAAAATTGGTTGCTTTAGCCTTCTTTTTCTTTCCCATTTGACATCCATGTCTATGAAGATTACCATGTGCTCACAGAGGTTCCTGCTGAGCAGTGCATCATTCCGCTTTTGTCTCAGAGGGGGTGTTACAGTCTTAAGATATTGAATTTAATATGACAGCTCCTGTTGCTGGGGGCCCATACGGTTTACATTTTTTGTCATCCAGAGGCCTTCCAAAGGTTTAGAAAAGGAATAGTAAAATCAAGTTGTGGCAGCTTAACCTCATGATCATTTTGGCATTAGCACTCAGGATGCGGTGCGTGCGATGGGTCTTTGCGGAGGTGGCCGTGTCTCCGTGTCCCCTTCCCTGCCCCCATCCCAGTGCTGCCTTCCTGTGTGCAGTGCAGCATCCTGCTGGTATCTGCCAGGCGTTCTGTGCTTTCAGTGCAGGGGCCTGCTGTGCAGTTTGTAACCCAAGAAGCACCCAGTTTTCCAAACAGCTGTACGTTTCTGATAAATCATGACTAAAAAAGAGAGCATTTCCAGAGGCTGTCTTTGAGACAAATGTGAGGTGTACTGTTCTTTGTTCTTGCTGTCACTTATTGAGAATTCCTGGATTTGAATCCTGTGGGATGCGGTCAGCTGAGATGGTTTAGCCATAGAGCCCTGCGTACTGCTGTGCCTGGCAGTAGGGCTGGCTGGTGCCTGGGCTGCTGGGAGAGGGGTTCCAGCATGAGCACCTGTGAAATGAAATTCTTTTGGGAAGGTTTTGGGATGTGGCCACAGGGGCAACTCCAGTCCCACTGGAAAAGATAAGATGGCTTGGTGCAGTTGTTTTGTTGACCGCAGAGCCCTTTCTCTTCTCTTCTCTTCCAGATGACCGGGTTGATCAGCGAACCTGCCTGATCTGCGGGGACAGAGCTACGGGTCTGCACTATGGCATCATCTCCTGTGAGGGCTGCAAGGGGTTTTTCAAAAGGAGCATTTGCAACAAGCGGGTTTACAGATGCAGCCGAGACAAGAACTGTGTCATGTCACGCAAGCAGCGCAACAGATGCCAGTACTGCCGGCTGCTCAAATGCCTCCAGATGGGGATGAACCGGAAAGGTAAAGAAACGTGAGCTTGGCAGTGGTGGAGTTCTGGGTGTGAAACAAAAGTTGTAGCTAATCTCAGGCAGAATCACCCGTAGCCTTTTCAGCGTAAATAACCAAAAATTTTATTTGCCTGAATAAGCAACCATGTAAATAAATCTTGGCCTATCTCAAAATTTTTGGTTTGCCTTTCTCCCACCCCTGGCCCTAAGGCAGGCGGAGTCCCTGCTCCTCCCAGCTCAGTCTTGCACAGGTGGGAGCATATCTTGTCATCAGAATTTTATAAATGGGAGTATTTTATTGTAAAACATCTGACTCTGCTGGGAGTCAGCTGAGTCTGCTCTCCCTTGTGCAGGGCCAGGGGCTGTGGCAGCCGTTCCAAAGCCTTCCTGGTCTTTGCTGCATGCCCCCATTCTGTGGAGAACACCTTATGCTCTCCCGCAGGCATCCAGTGCTGCTGTCTGTCCTGGCACCAGGCGCAAAGCTGCGTGGCATGGGGCAGCGCTGCCATCTCCCGGCCAGCAGGTCTCTCGTCCTGCAGCTGCACCTTCGTGGGGATGGGACACAGCTGCTCGTGGGCGGTTATTTAGGACTCTTTGCGAGCACTTCAGGATTGCTGCATGCAGCAGGGTTTTGGAGCTACACCTAAGCATTTGCAGAGTTCACAAGGTAGAAACCTCCCAAACACACAGTGCAGTTGGTGAGGAAGGGACAGGCTCAGCAGGGTCCTGCAGTGAGTCCCGTGCTGCCTCTTGGGGACAGGCTTGCCAATATAAGAAAATTATTGCATAATCAAGTTGCAAAGTTACTTCGTAACTAGATCTACATTTTTGAATCCAGATAAGCCATAGAGCTTAACTTTTGAAGGAACTTGCTTTGAGGAGAGTTTGGCTGCCCTGCCTGCCAGAAGGAAGACAGCTCTCCTGGACAATATGTGTTTTGAACCAGCCAGCCCTCTGGAAGCCTTCTGATGGTCTACCAGCAAACCCAAACACCTTTTTTGCAGCTTACGCAGCTAGCGAGGCTTACAAAACTTGCACTTAGGCAAAACATCTTGAACGCACTGTAATCTGGGAGACAGGGGAGTTCCGAGACAGAGCTATAAACAGCAGGGCATGGTGTTAGTCAACAAAGGCTGAGTTGGGTATTTATCTTCACTGATATCCATACAAAACATCTCAGAAAATAGAAGGTATTGCCAAGCATCTCCAGGTATGGTACAAGAAATTCCTGCTACAGGAATTTTCACTTAGATTTTCTCTAGTTTTCTGCTTCTGGAGAGCCCCCCCATCCCCATGCACTGTACAGCAGGGACAGCAACAAGGTCACGGTGCAGCTGGGAGAGCCTGCTGCCAAGTCTGCCTGGCTGCTGGGAAACAGCTTGGGCCCTGATAAACGTGGGGATGGGGATCAGGTGGAGAGGAGGCACCGCAGACACTGCTTCCGTGGGGTTGCTGCGGTGGGAGGAGAGCTCCAGCAGCACCCCTGTAATTGGGCTTCACTGCAGCTTTCTGTAATTTGATTAAAGAGCTTTCTGAACGCAACTGCTGTATGGAGCCACCGGGCTGTTCTTCTGAAATGAAACCGCTCAGCTCGGTGTCGTCACTCGAATTTTAAATGGGTAGTTTGTGTGCAGCTAACTCGGAGATTGCTTTGGGAGAGCTGACCCTCTGGAACAGCGGCAGTGTGAGCCAGCTGCAGTGAGGTGCTTTATCTCTGTGTTGTCTACAGCATCAGCGCAGTCTGTGCGGGTGCAGCGGGCCTGCACCGGCCTCATGGGCTGAATGGAGTAGACTGAGACGTTCTACTGTTCACGTTTCATTTTCTAGTATTGAATTATTTCAGGAAGAGCAGTAGGGTTGCTTTCCATATGCCATCCCTCAAATTAATACAAAATTGTCATAAAGGACTGATCGTTCCTTCATTCTCTGTTGCTCGAGAATCTCGCTTAACTCTCTGAGTAATGTTTGTTGCCACAGAAATACGTTGCTCTTGGGGTGAGGATCACTGCGCTGCAATGCACTTTAAGCAGAATTAATGTTTTAAGACATAAAAATTGTTTTAAAATAGTAAATAAGTATCTTTTTTTGAAATACCAAATAGCATTGTTGCTTACCAAGATTTGGTTGTCTTCTTTCAGCAATCAGAGAGGATGGCATGCCAGGAGGAAGAAACAAGAGTATTGGACCTGTCCAGGTGAGCACATGCAGAAATTTCTCCAGGGCTCTCTGTTGTTCTTGTTCTGTTGACCTTGGCAGTCATTTCTGCAGCAGCTGGGTTTCTCCCTGCTGTGGCTGGGGAAAGGCAAGCAGCTGGCCATTTTGGGATGGGGAAGGTGAATAATTTCTGCAGGAGGTGCATTTTCCAAGTGCTTTGCTTGCCATTACTCCTGGTTCTAGCTGCTGGGAGCCAGTCACGGGCAGCACACCCTGGAGTGGAGAAAGAGGCACTGAGCGCCTTTGGGAGGACACAGGGGCAGTGGTGCTTTGGCAAAGGTCCCCCAGACATGTCCCTGCCTCCTGCTAACACAGCAAGGGTTGGCCACCCTGTCTGCTGCAGGTGCATGCCACAGTCAGTAGGTTTGTAAGTAAAGTTCAGCTCTGCTGTCTGTGGGAGAGGACGCATTGCAGCCTTGGGGCATCATGGTGTGTGCCTGCATGGGCAGCCTGGGATCCCTGCACTGCTGCTTGAGCCGTCAGAGCTGCTTGTCCTTCGTGAGCAGCACAGGGACCTCAATCCCTTCAAAGCTCCCAGTAAATCTTGTAGGCTGTGCACTGCAATTTCTTAAGTTGTTGCAAGAGGAGCTCCCAGTAAATGTCTTGCTGATTGATGACATAGCTTGTCTGGAGACGTCTTGTAAAAAGCGAGGTAATTCAGCACAGCAGCCTGTACTGTGTGTGTGAGGCATGACGGCTGTTTCCAGCTGGCTTCTGGAGAAGCAGTCTTTAAAAAGTTTACAGTTTATTTTAATAAAACAGAAAGAACACCAAAAGCATTTTCTGAGACAATGTACTTATGAAAGCACTACTCACTACAGTGCAAAATGAAAAACATGAAAAGCCAGGCAGCCAGGAAGTGCAGATCCTCTGTGACTGACCAAGGCAAGAATTCCTGCAGCCCCACTGGCTGCCAGCAGTGGAAGGGAGGCAGCTCAAATCATAATGAAAATCATATAGCACTTTCTGCTGTTTGCAACCATCATATTTATATTGTTAGTTTCTGATTCTTAAAGTCCACGTGGGTCTATCAAGGAAGAACAAACTTTTATTTCTGGCCAGGTGGTGACTCAGTTTTTAATGCCTCTCTGCAAAATGCAGCTTTAATAGAAGAGTGGCCTCTGCTAGTCACAGCAGGCCCTGGCCCTCTGAGCGCCGTGTGGTTGGTCACTGCTGAGCCATGGATCATGCCATCAATTCCATGTCCTGGTGTGCAGCTCTTTAATTATTGCACTCTTCAGATGTTGTACCTGGTAAGCCTAGTGTGGTTGTCTAACAGTTTTCCAGGGCTGGAATAAACTGTTTGAACAATGTTAGGTACTTGAAAATGATGTTCAGAGTTCACTGCCCTTTCTTGCATCATGGCAGTGCGAGGTCTCCCCATGCACAGACAGCCTCGCTAAGAGGAAATACAAAGAATTAATCAAAAAAAAGCTCAAAATGTGGATGTTGCGTATTCCTCACAACTGATGTAACTTCCCCAGGAGCATATGCAGCTCCTTGAAGCGTTGCACCGTGCTCAGTACTGAGTGATGCTGTCGATGGACTGGCTGCAACCGCTCTGTGGTTTTGCGCTCTTTGACAGCGGCTGATTTACGGCGCAGTGCTGTGTGTGTCTGACATAATCCCTTTGTGTGTCCATTCCTCTCTGCTCTGTTACTGACACTTGAATTGTACTGCTGGAGCTGAAGGTCACCGACATCAGCTGTAAATAGAATTTTTTATGTGTTGTTAAATGTAAAGGGAGAATGTGGTGTTTGTAGCAACAGTGAAGGGCAGGCCGGCTCCAGCCCCGCTCAGTGCGGCGGGCGTTCGCATATGGAAGCTCTGCCTTGTTTTCTGTTCAGTGGAAGTAGCAGCTTGGCACTAACTGCACTGATCTTATTTCTGAAAGATATCGGAGGAGGAGATTGAAAGAATTATGTCTGGACAAGAATTTGAGGGAGAGGCAAACATGTCATGGAGCAACAATGGAGACAGCGACCACAGTTCCCCTGGAAATGGAGTTTCTGAGAGCAACCAGCCTTCACCTGTGTCTACTCCATCTTCAAGGTGGGAATTAACTCTGGAAGAGTTTCATCTTGTAATAATTCTGACTGTTTCCCTGAGTGATGCCTGGGGTCAGCGTAGGAGAAGTTCACTGGGAATACTTCTGTGCGAGCTGAACGTGCTGCACATCCTTACGTCTCTAAATGCACTTTCAGGAAAGCAGTAACTGGATTGAGAAGTACTGAATTGAGAAATGAAATGCTCATGTTGAAATGAAAAAAAAAAAACGGCAATGTTGAGTTAAAATGTTAATAATTGAACTAGAGCTCTTAATTTGTATTGATTTTATTTTTTTTCCTGCAGATTATGGAGAATTGATTAGCTTTCACTGCTCGATCTGTATAAGCTCTTTTGCTTTTCTGTGCTCAGATTTTGAAAATAAATGGATTCCATTTAGGTTACTAATTGGTGGTGGTGTTTGTGAGCTACCAGTTAGTGCTGGCCTCTTGATTCAGCATTGGACACAGCAAGGATCTCAGGCTTGCAGTCCATCTGCTTTCAGTTGTACTGTAAGCTAGGAGGTATTTGCTTTCCCTGCTGACATGAACTATTTAATTTACAGTCACAAGTTCTGTTCCTTTAAGAAAGCAGGAGTGGAAGTGCTCACTGCAGTCGGGTGTCTGCTCAGAATGGCTGCTCAGCAACTGCTCCCAGCACTTTGCTCACAGGAACTGGCCGGAGCCGCGCTCAGCACAAAGCACCCGATCTGCACCTCAGTTATTTCCAGTGTAGGATTTAAACACAAAGGGTTTTTTCATTCTTTCATTGAGGTCTTTTTCTTTTCTGTTTTAATCCATATATTCTGTAGATGGATTTTTAACATTTTAATGAACGAGGCAGAGTTTTTTTAGTATATTAAAAAACTTTACCTTTTCCAGTAGGTCCGTGGAGCTGAACGGATTCGCTGCACTCAGGGATCAGTATATTGGGACGCCAGTGTCCACGCACTATCAGTACCTCCCGCACCTTTTTAGCTATTCTGCCCACTCGGCGCTGGTGCCCCCCCAGACGCGCAGCCTGGACCCCCAGTCGCACAGCCTGATCAACCAGCTGGTGTCAGCGGAGGACCTGGAGCCGCTCGGCACACCGATGCTCATTGAAGACGGGTGAGTGTGCAGCCCTGAGCTGCGCGTTTCAGGCTGCGCTGCCATGAGCTGCCGTGCTGCCTGGGGTGCTGCAGGTACAGGGAGCCTGGGGAGCTGCTGCAGCCGCATTGCAGGCAGCAATGCAGAGCCTGTCCTGTGGCGGGGCCGTGCCTGTGGCTGGCACTTTGCGGAGTAGTGCAGTCTGTACGTGCTGGGCTGAGGCTGCGTGGCAACGGAGTTCAGTGGTTTCACCCCGAGGTTGCACTGGCGATGCACAAGGGCTGGTGACAAGCACCACAGCTGGAAAAGTACATGGGACTGGAGTGAAGTGGGGTCAGCTTGCTGGGACCACTTGCTCTGTGCCCAGGACCTGCAGGTGCTGCCTGGGGTGAGCCCAGCTGCAGACGTTCTCCTCTGGCCCCAGCAGGCACTGGCAATCGCTGCTGCTGCCGCCAGGTGACACTCTGGGCACCGGCATTCCGGGTGCTCGCACACCAGTTCTGGTGACATTTTTCTTGCTTTTCAAGTGCCTTGTTAGATTGTGTCATTCTGTGTTTTTAATTTTATGCCTTCATATTAACTCTGCCTGCAGGTATAAAGTGACTCAGGCAGAGCTGTTTGCATTGTTGTGTCGTCTGGCGGATGAATTGCTTTTCAGGCAGATTGCTTGGATCAAGAAGCTGCCATTCTTCTGTGAACTCTCAATCAAGGACTATACCTGCCTGCTCAGCTCCACCTGGCAGGAGCTGATCCTGCTTTCCTCGCTGACTGTTTACAGCAAACAGATCTTTGGTGACCTCGCAGATGTCACCTCCAAGTACTCGCCCTCTGACGATGAGCTGCACAGGTGAGGTGCTGGTGGGAGTTCTGTGCTGGCGGTGTGTGCTTGAGACTTCATATGTGGCAGGCTGTGGTAGTCAGTGCTGAATGAAGGCTTCTTTTTGCAGGGAGGTGTAGGATGTTTCCTTTCCTTTTGGTCATGCAGCTGGAGTGGATGTCCTGTGATTTCAGTTTGTGGTTTCTGTTGAGACTGAAAATTTTTCTGCTTAATCTCTGTGGCTGTTCTGTGTTTCTCAGAGCGTGGCAGATTTCTTCTTAATTTTACCTGAACTTTCTCTACATCCTTCTTTAAGGATTTTTGCTACATGTTTTAAATCCATTTTTTTATTCTTATTTCTTTCATGAAAGTTGTAGAAATCAAACCATGAGGGAAAAAAAAAAATGCAGTGTGAGTGTAAGTCCCCTTTTAGCTTTTGTTTTCAAGCTAACAGCACTAACAGCCAGAGAGGCTTCTGGCTGCCTGAGCAAATAGCTGGACAGAGACTTTCTGGCTATTGGAAGAGAAAAGATGTGCTGGTTGCATCATCTTGAGGGTGACTCTCCTGTAGCAATGCCATCTCACTTCAGCACAACCCTACAAACCAACTTTATTGCGGGGAGAATGAAACAAATTAATCTGACACTGGGTAACCCTGAGATACAAAAGGTCTTATTGAAAGATTGTTTGGGCAACGGAAAGATTGTTCACAAAGCTAGTTGTCTTTATTATCAAAGTGTTCGTTATTAATTGCCATTTCATTGTTTTGATTTCATAAATGTAAAGATGTTGCAACTTAGCTGTTGTTTTTCCATAATCTGTACTATCTGATGCTCTGAGTAACCTGCCTGTCATTTATCATTTTGGCCAGGGTGTTGGGTTTTCATGCCTTTTTTTTTTTTTTTTTTTTTTTTTTTTTTTTTTCTTCCTTCTGTAGTCTTGGTGCCACACAGATCCTTTTGGCAGCAGTCAAAATCTTACAATATCATGATGAAATAGGCAGGATTTACCTAGGCTGCTGCCCACCTTCTGCTTTATCATTTGCTCTGTTGGTGCTCTGCCTGTGCTGGGCTTGGCAACATTGCAGGAGTCATCGGGGGATCTAAATGTTTAGTAAGGAGAGATTTAGAATACGTCTCTCCCCTCAGGTCATCGTCTCACCAAGCAGTTCCTTGAGGTTCCTTTGTGCATCTCCCTTCACCCCTTGGAGACCAACTTGCTGAGGGCCACAGGGGAGGTGAGGGCTGGCCACAGGTGCCTTGTTTCCTGGGGCAAGTCCCTGCTCCATGCTCAGCCCGGCTGTTGCCATTCATCCTGTGCCTGGTGCTGCTCCTGCAGGGAGCAGCGTGGGTCAGAGGGAAGCACAATAACACTTGTTCCTATATTCATCCTTCCTTTTGTTTGCACTGTCCTGGTCAGAGCCTCAAAAGAGAAGAGTGTGTTTCATTTGGAGTTTGTGATAAATACGAGCGGGAGGGAAGAAAACAGGACAAAGGAGGAGCCCTCCCCCTTCGGAAAGGGCGATTCAAAGCCCGTAGCCTCAAAAGTCCTTCAGAGGAGATCTGTGCACATGGGTGAAAATAGGCATTCTTAGGAGTGGAATGCTGCTGTGGTCTCTTCTGATTTAGCTTTTCAAGTATCGCTAATTGTCATTAAGGAAAATAGGAAAATGCACACCAAAAGCCATTTGCGGGAAGCTGCACAGATGAGGGCTGAGTCTCTGTTGTCTTTGTGGCAGCTTCTCCATAGTGAAACTGCCTGCATGTGGCAGGGGGACATACGCTCCTGACAAGCTGTTTCCTTCGGATTTGTGAGGAACTCATGAAGAGAGGTTTCTGCCTGGAGAGGTTTCTTGAAGAGCTTCCGTTTCCTTGGAGAACTCCAGTGCTGATTAGTGGTTATTGCAAAATGAAGTTTGATCTCACAGCCGGCTGAAAACAATTGCTGTGAGCTGTGCTGGTCCAACTCCTTGGGGTTATTTCAGTATTTTGCAAAATGACAGGAGCAACTCTAATGCTTAGGTAGGTGGCAGTGAACGCATCGGATGAGCTCCTGAGTCTTATTCCACTCTAACAGCAGGCTGAACGTTCTCCTGGGCTGCTGGATCAAATGTTTTCTTTTATTGTGCTGTTTTCTGTAGGTGAATATGAAATGAATGGATTCCTGACCTCTCCCAGCACTCTTCTGATAGCACTTCTCTTCCCCCTCTTCCCAGCTGATCCTGATAACCCATAGCCAGAAACTCGCCTGGTATAAACTGCGAGGAAAGGTGTGTGGAGGAGTTGGTCCTCGGGAAGAAATAGGGCTGTGAAAAACAGAACAGCTTTGTTTGAAAGGGGGAGGAAAGTATGCATGGAAAACTAAGACAGTTCAACTGCAGGAATGAGAGAAGAGCTCTCCTGGATTTATGAAGTGATGAGTGGCTGGTAAAAATATGCATGCTCTAAAAACAATTAAACTCCACAGACAACTGAGTGGTCTTTGTGCTCATTAACTTCTTGAGCTTTGCAATCTTGCACCTGCAAGATTTTTAATGTCAGCTTGAGAGCAAGAAAACTTGTACAACTTTAGATTAGCCGACAAGGCTTTCATCACTTACAATATTACTTTCCTGAAGAACTGACCCGAAGTTCAGATAGCTTGTTTTCACTTCTCTGAGGCCAACCTCCACCGTGCATTTTACAAATAACTTTGAAGTAAACAAACATACATGCCAAAATAAGGTGTTATTCACTGAGAAGAGTTCTATTTTCGTTCTATTCAGAGCTGACTTTCTGGCTGCGCTCTTATTCTTTGTGCGGCACAATGGCAGAGCGCAGCTGAGGCTTCCCGAAACACTTCTGTCCCACTTCTGAGGATTTATGCAATACACGGTTTCTTTGAAACCAGTGATGTTGTGGTGAGAGGCACTCAGCAGAGGCCGGTACTGGCCATTTGCACACGTGGGCAGTGCCTGCAGGCACCAGAGCTGCTCTGCACCCTGCAGCTCGCTGCTGCTTCTGCCCTGCAGCATGGGGCTGGGTTCTGTGCCCTCAGCTCTGTGTCAGGCCATTTCCCGGGGTGGAAGGGCGCTTTCCCTCTGCGACGGGCTGCCCTCTGCCACCTGCTGGGTCCTGGCTTCTCTTGGCCAGGGTGGGAGCTCAGAGGGAAGCCTGCAGCTTGTTTTTAACAGACTTCCTGTGTCTGAGGCTGACGGTTTTTGTGGAAACATCTCATCCCCCTCCTGTTTATAGAACTTCGTGGATGTTTATAGTCATGTGTATTGGACTGGGCTCCCCCACAGGACTGTATCTCCTCACCTGCTTGCTTTGAGCCCATGCTGCTGTGTGACAAATAGTCCATCTCTGTGTGCTGTGCTGACAAACAGCAGGGCGGCCGTGCAGGGAACTGGGAGCTCTGAGTGCAAGCACCATGCGTTCAGAAGCAAACACACCTCATAGAGGGAGAACTTGGGACTGGCAGTAGTGATGGCTGCAGGTGCCAGCAGTGGGCCCATGACAGCCCTCACTGGTGGCAGTGCTGCTGCCGTTGGGTTTCAGAGTGCGTGTAGAAAGCACAGTGACTCCTGCATGGCCTGTTTGGGGGAAGGGCTTCAGAAGGAAATAGCCTTCCTTAGACTGCATGATTAACCTCAGGCATTGTGTCTGCAGCCTGGAGTTCCACCTGCGTTAACCTTGGTTATTTGTGTTTTGGTGCATATTTGTATTTCTGAGGAGGGTCCTGGCCTTACTGCAGTCTCACCACGAGAAGCTCTCAGCCGAGGAAGACGAACAAAGCATAATGGGCAATAAATATGGTTGTGTGGAAGTATGGAATCTTTGTTATTTACTCATGGGAATTTTAGGGAGGTGATGGCTGCTCCTCACCTGTCCATTACATAATCGGGGAGCGTTGTTGTGCTTGGGTCAGTGTGATTCTGTGATGTTAAATCAAATGGCATTACACAGATGAAAGAAATTGTGGGCACTTCTGGTGTTGGAAATACGAAGTGAAGGAAAATGCCTGCCCCGTGAGGTGGGAAGGCACTGTCCTGATGGTGACCTGGGGCAATACAAGTGTAGAGAGGCAAAGCAGCCTGCCTGTAAGCATACGAGAGGTAACTGCATGTTCCGTGCTCCACTGGACAGCTGGAGCAGGGTGGGGATAAACTGAAGCACTTCCTTCTACTTCCATTTAACAGTCCCAGCAGACTTGAAGCAGTTTTGGTGAGGGTTTTTGAATACTGTTGCAAGATTTAAAAATCTCTGAAGTTACTAAGATGAGCTTCTTGCTTTTGTTATGTGGACTGTGCCCCAAATATGTTGATATGTGATCTCTGTCCTCCAGATTCAGCGAAGAGGGAATGGAGGTGATGGAGCGGTTGATCTACCTCTTTCGCAAATTCAACCAGTTGAAGGTCAGCAACGAGGAGTATGCATGCATGAAAGCCATTAACTTCCTAAATCAAGGTGAGTCAGTGAAGAGAAGGAATCAGTCCTGCTGGAGGAAGGACCTGAGACCCAGGGATTGATGTGGGCTCTGCAACCCCTCTGCTGTCGTGCAGATAGCAGACATCTGTGTGAGGAAGTTCTGAAGTGAAGGAATGCTTTTGCTTGGTTGCTTTTATTGCCTTTAAACGTAGACACCAAAGACAGTGCTTGTGCCATACATACAGCTGGAACGTATCTGAAATGTTCATATCAGAGTAAGAGTGTAACAGACTGGTAACATTTGTCTGGAGAACATTTGGGTGGCCAATTTCTTACCAGCTGCTAATGAACTTTTCACCAGTCATCTGGAATTGACATTGGTGTAGATAACTGTTTAGGCAAATCAACAATTAATTTGCATGATTTCTTTCCATAGTAAATAACAATCTTTCACAGATTCCAAACTGAAAATGCATTTGTTCGTCTGCTTGGGGGGGTGGCTTTGTAAAATTGGTCTTCCCTTCGTGGAGTTTTCCTGACTCTTGAAGGGATTTACCTTCAGGATTTTTGCTTAGGTCACCTAGTTGGCTTCCTATTTAGAGTCTTCGTCAATATATTTTCCTATTCCTAATGCTAAGTCTTTAAAGGGGGAAAGAAGTACTTATGTGCAGGCAATGGATTCTGCCTAACGAGGGATGGTATCCTCCTGTTGGTTAATCACTGTATTAGAGCCAGCAGCTCAGCCTGTTGCAGTGCCCTTGAAAATCTTCAAGTAAGTCAGTGCAAAATGAAATGTGGGCTAGTTCTTCAGCATGTGAGGAGATCCTGGTCCGCTCTAACAAATGTGGTGGGCTTGAAATAGTTTGGAATCAATAGGTTTGTTGTGATTCCCTTTCCAGTAGTTGGTTGTTGCCATTTCATGTCTGTGGAACCTCTTGAGACACTCCTTTATTGGTGTGTGTGCATGAACGAAGACATGTATGGAGAGGAAAATGCTTAATAGATGGTGCTCAGCTGTAATTTTGGAAATAAATGTCCCCAGAGTTTTTCATACTATGAAAGATGGTTGCAGTCTGTAAAATGTGCAGAAAACTCCCTCCTCCCCCACTCATTTTCACCAGGAGATAATGCTGACGCTTCAATGTGTGCCCGGGCTCAGATTCCGGTTTGCTTCCCTGGGCAGTTTCCTGACACTTCTTTAGCTGTCTCCATTGTTTTCCAAAATGTATTTTCATTAACTTCCTGTCTTCTTTTATTTTTAGTTGAAGTTTGCAATTTTTTATGTGACATACCTGAAAATTATTTTTAAAAGTCAGCTTTTGGGCAGCAGATAAATGCCTCTTCCGTCAGGTTGTCTCACAGGGCTGAGCCCGCAGTGAGGGTCGCGTAGTTTCCGTATCCAATGCGTTGGATCCCCCCAGGACACCCAGCAAATGTCATTGATCACGCTGAAAGGTGGCAGTGGCACTTCCTGCCACGCTGATGGCTTGGGAATGTCCATTTTCCTTCGTGTTCATTGCCTGACATGGATAAAGCTGAATTTTAAAATAAGAACTTGACAAGTTTGTAAAGCTCGTTTGACGTAATTCATAAGCAGATGGGAAGAAATATGATGATACCTTGAATTACAGTCAAAAGCTTTCCTCAGCCAAGATGATACAACCAAAATCACCGTGTTTCTGTCTGAGGAAGTATTACATTGGATCCGCTGTGAGGACAAAACCTTGACATGCAGCTGCTTTGCAGAAGCCAGGCAGGGATTTAAGGTTGCTCGAGCTGTTATCTGTGAGGGGTGCCCTGAGCACTGAAGATGAGCAGGTTAGGCCTTCAGCTCTTCCCTTCCATGCCTTTGTGGAAGGAGGCTTTGTGCCCAGACTCACCGGCACGAAGTCGCTGTGTAACTGGGCACTCAGCCTCCAGAACAGCGACCCAGATTAGAGTTTTAGAAGTCAGTCTGTCCTTCCTGAAGAAGCATGAATCTGCTGCTGTTCTCAGACGTTTTCCTTATGTTTTCATCACTCTGGTCATATTCTCTTTCAGACATTAGGGGTTTAACCAATGCATCCCAACTGGAGCAGCTGAATAAGCGGTACTGGTACGTTTGCCAGGACTTCACAGAGTACAAATATCCACACCAGCCAAACCGTTTTCCAGATTTAATGATGTGTTTGCCAGAGATACGATATATTGCAGGTAACTTCTGAGCTCTTCCCCCGCTGCGATCGTTTGATCTAGTGATGAAATCTGCTTTTGAAAAAAAGTTAACATGTGAGAATGGAATCCTTGCTCAGGGTGCTGGAGGGTGTTCATGTGAGACCTCGTTCTGTTCAAGCCCTGGCTTTGAGGCGGTCTCTGCCACCCCCAGGTCGCTCACCCAGGCTGACTCCTTGCCATGTTGTCCCGCTGTGCCAGGTACATGTGCTGTGTGCTCATGTTGCCCCGCTCCCAAGGAGTTAGGCCTCACCCCCAAAGTGCCCACGTTCAGCATTTCACTCAGGCTCGTATTTTATTTTCTCCCCTCCTGCTCGGCTCAGAGGCATTTTGTCTCAAGGAGCACTGAGGAGTGGTCCTGGTGTGAGTTGTGTCAGGAGGGGCAGGGAAATCCCTGCACGCTGCCTGGGACGCTCAGTGAACAGGGCAGCAGCAGACCTGCAGGTCCCCCCTGCCTCAGCTGCTCTGGGCCTCAGCACCTCTGAGACATGCAGGTGAAGTTCCTAGCTTGGTTGTGCCGCTAATTAGATCTGCAGGATCTGGTGTTATTAAGACATCGTTTGTTCCCAGATGTTACAGTGAAGGAAGATGCTTGTCTCCTTGTGTCAAGGCTCAGTGTGCTTCGTCCTACCCTGTTGTAACAAACCAGATAATAATCACATAATAGCTCACGTAATTTACTCGCTGAGATCAACAAGGGAGTTTGAGGAGAGACAGGATTTAGTCTTTCCCAGTTTCTATAAATACTGCTCCATTGTGGAGAAATCATTTTGATCTGACTTTGCCCATTTATTTAGCTTTCATTTCAGTAAATAATAAATCCTGTTGTGCCCAAATGGGTATCAAATGTCTAATGTAGCCGTAGGATGATTAACTGTTTCTCTGAAAGGTTCAAGGTAAAACCGTCATCAGTGGAGCTGGCTTAGGTGTCTCTCGGAAATCTGATTCGGGAATGGCTGCTAATTCTGATCTTTTTCTTAACAGGAAAGATGGTGAATGTCCCACTGGAGCAGCTGCCTCTCCTTTTTAAGGCCGTTCTG
This sequence comes from Centrocercus urophasianus, assembly GCF_019232065.1. NCBI lineage: Eukaryota > Metazoa > Chordata > Aves > Galliformes > Phasianidae > Centrocercus > Centrocercus urophasianus. The sequence continues at coordinate 7,811,028 of NW_024884911.1, read as the reverse complement.
CATTCCTGCAAGACAAGCGTGAGCAAAGAGTGAGCCCAGCTTGGCCCCGGCCCGTGCCTTACTGTGTGCCTCAGGCAGGGAGCGGGCTCACCTCCAGAGGATGGGGGAAACACCATCAAGGCAGGAGGGAAGTGCTGAGACAGGGCAACGGGTGTCCCTGCCATTGTAGCAAGAATCTTTTGTTTGGGTTGTTTTGTTTGTTTGTTTTGTTTTTTACTCTTTTTCCTTATATATTTATTTCACGACAGAGTTGAATGTATGATCTTCAACACGATGCACATGGTTCTGTATGAATGCAGCAGATGCATTCTCCAGCAGTTTACAGAATGTGAAGATGTTTAAAGTTGCAGTGTTTGTTAGGGTTAGTTCTTTTGTATTTTGGGGCTGGGGACTGAGATGACTAAGACTACCTCAAGGAAAGATGCTGTTCGCACACTGCTCTTTTCATGATTTGTATCCAGAAGTGTTTGTCATAGAATGCAAACTGCCTCATTGACAGAGCTGTCAATATTCCAGATGGACAATTTTGGAAAAGGGGGTGTTAGAGAAGTGCCAAGCTTTTTTTTGTTTGTTTAAAAACTAAAAAAAAATTAAAAAAAAAAAAAAAAAAAAAAAAAAAAAGGAAGAAGACAGGGAGTGGAGAAGAAGGGAGGTCTGTCTGCCCAGTAGGTTTCTTTTCCTCCAGCAGTTTTCAGATGCAGGTGGTGCCTGCAGTTTTCTTGAATCCTGCCACCAGGATTGCAGGGCTCCCAAGGCAAGGAGGGCTCTCACCCTCATTCCGGCGATGGTGAGCTGCCCTCCTCCCCTAGCCTCCCCAGCTGGGCTGCCATTGTTGCTGCAACACCTTTCTGTTGGGTTGAAACTGTGCTGTCGCAGCTCATAATAGGCTCCCAACATGGCAGCAGTAAGGTACTCTTTTTGAGAGAGTGAGACCTGTCATTCTAATTGCTTCCTTAAAGTCCATTTTAGGTTCATAAAAACAGGAAAAACCTACTGAGGGAAGAGGCAGGGTTGCCCCTTTTAGTGTATTCCCCCAAGATGTCATTGACTACTGAGGAAACTTCTGCATTGCAGCCATCAGAAGCAGCTCATTTATGGGAACTGCTAACTTATCCTGCAGTGAAATGCAGCCTGCACAAGGGTGAGAAAGGACTCCAGGATCCTCTGGCATGGCTTTCTCTGCTGGACTCGGGGAGTGTGCACAGCCCATAGTTGTATCCTGCAAGGACAGTTTTATTGTTTAGTGGAATCCCTTCTTTCCAGAAAAAATTGGTATGACTACAGAGCTTGGTAAGCTGTTTGTCCCAGGTGTTGGGTTGGGCTTTTCCATCCAGCAACCTCCGCACCACTTCAGCGCGTGGAGGAATGGCTTAATTTAATTGCTCCATCCCGGCGTTTGGCTCAGTTTGAATATCTCGTGGGCAATCTCATGGTGTCCTTCCCATAGTGGTGGTGGGGAGTTTAGGGGAGGTGCTTTTATTTTGGTTTCCTTCATTAGCTGAGGAAGACGCAGTCATCCTAGGGCCACGCTACCCTGGCTGGAGTCCTTTCCCTGTGTCCTTACTGTGATCTTTTGAATGCTGTTTTTAAAATACTCTGGGAAAAACCTACTGTCTGCTCAGGGTAGGAGGATCCAGTTGCTCCCTTTCTGTCTTGTCCTGATAACAGCTGCATATTGCTCAAAAGTACTGAAGCTGCTATTAGATGAAGACGAATCTGATGGTGAACGGGAGAAAAATGTTGTTCACCAAAGTCACCTTTCCTTCCCTGTACTCATTCTGTGGAAGCCCAGGAGCCCTTGTGAGACTGGCTTGGCACTCTGGGTTGGTCAGCAGCGATGTGGGGCACCGGGTGCCGCCTGGAAGCCCTGGCTGCTCGCTCAGGCTGCCCCTTGGAGGTGTGCTGCTGGCTACAGAAGGCCCAAGGAGCACTGCTTTCTTTGGAATTCTGCCTGGGAATTTTCCAGCTCGATGGTTTCCCTTTTCTAAAAGTCCACTAGCTGTTCATTTTTCGCTATTTAAATACGAAGTTACGGGTAACAGCTGCTGGGACCAGCAGCAGTTCAGTTTGATAGAGCTTCACAAATCCAAAGCTGGTTCTGTAAATCTCATTTACTTTCTGACTGTAAAATGAGACAGGCACGTATTTCTCAGGAAGGCCTTCTGCATATGTCGTATACCTCAAGTGTAAATGGGAAGATTTTAGTTTATCTGTTTGTAAGTTAGAAAGTATTTCTTCGCTTTTAACTTTAATTTCCAAATAGCTTGATATAATCTTTTTATTACGGGTTATCTTCTGACTTGCTGTTCTATACACTCAAAGAATTGTTGAATTGAATAGGAATAATTTTATTCTACAATCACCAAACTTGTATAATCTGCTGATGAATGAGAGTTAGTTTTAATAAGTGTACATAAAAGCAGTCATCTTATTGCCAAATACCCAACAAAACCAATCTGTTTGTTATTCTGAGTTTATCCAAAGTGCTCCCAAGACTCAGGCTGCACCAACAACAAAACCCCTAAGTTCACTTAGGATGGTAAATGGACAACACGTGTTCTTTCTGCTGTATACACCAGATTTTGTAAAGGTCCATTGGCAGCATTTATTGTAGGGAGTGGAAGATCCTTACTAAACTGACAAGCAAGGGAGAAGTTAATATAGCAAACCAGAATGTAACTCACTGGACAGTGATTCTTAATACCTTCTGCACCGAGTCCTCTAATGACTTGTATTTTTTAAACAGGGTAAAGTGAATGTGTTGCTTTGCAAACTCAGGTATTATGAGAAGGTAGGAATGTAGCTAGAAATGTAGAGACGTTAGGTCAGTCGCTAGATGTATTTGTGAATTTGGTTTGAAGGACACCCTGGAAAGGTTGGAATTTTTGTTCCATTCTTCACGTAGCATTCGGTTTACAGGGCCTCATATTTTATTTGTGCTTAATGCTAGTAGGGGGAAGTTCATTATCTTTGGTATCTATCTGCTGTTGCTTATCTGACCTTCTGTCATAGAGGAATCAATCAACAATAATAGTCTTTGGTAGAATTTTCTGCCATGACAAGTCAATTTTTATCCCCGATTTGAAAGATAAATTGGCTGACTGACCCCCTCCTCTCCTTCATAGTATTTGTGCAAATGGAAAGCTGAAGAGTTACTTTTAATCCGAGCAGAGATCTGGGACATAAATTTGAAATGCAGGGGCTCACCTTTTCAGAGGAGCTCTGCGTGGGCATCTTGCTGCTGTTTCACAGCTCGCAGCTCATCATCAGCGGGGAGAATAGAGCAAAAATTGCTGCTGCAGGCGACGGGGGTGAGACCCCAGGACTTGAGCAGAAGCTCTGACAGCCGCTGGCTTTCCTTCCCCTGCTTGCTTCGGGTTGGGCTTCCGTCCCATGAGCAGAGCCGTGCCCCTGTGACGTGTCAGCAGCAAGATCTTTTGAGCTGTGTGTGGCTGCCAGGCCGCTCCGAGATGCCAGGAGCCTTCCTGACCTGACGGTCCTGGAGGTGTCGCAGTGGTGCCGGCCCCGCAGCCATTTTGCACACACGCCAGCTGCTTTCTAAGGGTGAGGCGTGCTGGTGGCTGCCATCTCCCTCGTCTCACCTTGCTGCCCGCAGAGGCGCTGCGTGCTGTGGGATCCAGCTGTAGGTCTGCAGCGTTGAGCTTTTCCAGTCTGCTGTCGCATAAGGACTGACGGGGTGCCACTGAGCGCGGCTGTGTGTGGGGCTCCTCAGCACGGGGCAGGCGCAGCCAGCTCAGGCCCGCTGTGTTAAATCTTGTCCTTCAAACCAACCTTTTTAAACAAAAAACTTGAATTTCTTTTTATTACATTTTTTTAAAACTACAAAACAACAAAAAAAATCTTCTGTGAATGTGCTATTTACCGTTCATTCTTTCTTCTTTCTTGGTTTTGATTTGAAGCTATGAAGCTTGGTGTCTGTGAAGTGTTGTTATTTCTGTATTTCTCAGGATAAGAAGCGGCAATCATCCCTGCCATGTCGAAGGCAGGAGAAAGGGGGAAACGTGGGGAACTACTTTAGGTGTGAAGCTGATTTTTAAGTTTTAGATGATGTATGAATCGGGGGTGATGCATGAGATGTCAGGATCAAGCCGTAGTGTTTCTCTGGGTTCTCAGTGTGTTGTTTGCAACACACAGCAGCTCAGGGATAAGTATTTAAACGTGACCCAGAGAAACCCTAAGTTTTGATGTTGCAGTGGTTGCTTCTTTCATGCCTTGTCTGGAGGACTGTATGAGATCTGAATGGAGCCTCCCCTGGAGATTCGGGGGGCTGGGAAGCGTGCTGCCTCCCACTCAGCACCCTGGGAAAGCAAGGGGCGACGTGCCGTCCTCGTGGGGAGCTGCGCTTCCCCTGGGGGTGCGTCGCTGCAGGGAGCGGGAGATTCCCCCCGTGCTTCCATGTACAAAGCACCTGGCAGCTCATGGAATCATGGAACCATTTGGGTTGGAAAAGACCTCTAAGATCACCAAATCCAACTGATGTACCCCATCCTTTTTTTGCCTCTGTGTCACGTGTTCACATGCTCATGGGAAAGCTGAGATTGGGTGTTACTCAATAGGACAGTCTGGCAGACAGTCCCGTTCCTGCTGTCGGTTGGTTACTTAGGAATTGAAGCATTTTCATTTCCATGGTGCAGCTTCCTCTTCCTGCTTCTCAGGGCATCTCTCAAATCTGTGCTCTCTGCAGCTGCCTGGGGGGCACCCGCAGGCTCTGCAGAGCAGCAGCACTGGGCCAGGACCAACGTGGGCAGTGGGGCCACAACCTCACAACCTGCTCCATCGGCTGTCCCAGCACCTCGGGTGTGTGCAGAGATCTGGGGGGCAATGCGGGCAATATCTCTGCTGTGAAAAAACATAGAAAAAAAGTGAGAGATACTGTGCAATTGACCTCTAACAGGTCTATGAAAGAAGCAACACGTTCAGTGGCAGAAACGCCCCCAAGGGCAGAAAGAAACAGAAATTGAAACCAGATGACGATCAACCTTAACAAAGCCTTTTGTGATTCATTGTTTTCTTTCAATTTATAAAATGACTTGTAATAGTTGATAACATTATTGACTCAATTTCCATGACAAAACTACCTCGTGTGACATCCTGTTTATCATCTCAAAGGGATTGTGTGAAAAACGAAATGCTGCCGGGTTTGGTGCTGGTGCGGCCCAGGGAGCTCCGCAGTTGTTCCCCTGGTGCTGGAGCGGCTGTGATCCGCAGGCGCTGGGTGCTGGAGTAGCAGGGCAGAAGCGCTGCGGTGCCGCACGGGGCTGAGCTCCGCGTTCCTCGTAGTGCAGAACGGTGCAGGATGTGCTCTGCCGGCTTGACTTGCTTGGTGCCCAGCCTGGAGCAGACTGCAGCCCCGTCCCTGCACTGCTGGAGCTCTGCATCCTGGCTCACAGGGTGTGCCCGAAGCGGGACGGTCCTGGTCCTTGGGACCCTCCGCAGATGTTTCCAGCGATGGTTTCTTCCAGCAGCACGCTGTGTTTTTCCCACGATCCCTTGTGTAAATCAGGGAAGCAGGATGTCCCCTGGCATGGCATGCTGTTACAGCTGGAGCCGGCCCGGCCTCGCTGCGGCCCCACTGGCGTCCCCCAGCCCGCACGGGGCACGGCGCTGTCCCCGCTCCGCTGCTCCGCTCTGTGACTTGACTACCTGTGGAAATGTGACCAATAAGTGTTGAACGCATGTTTAGCGAGTGTTAGCTGTACGAACTAATAAATGTGAATTGTTCTGCACTGCTGGCCAGGCTGCCGTCTGCTTTTGTCCTCCACCCTGAAGAGTGACTGCCCCATCACTGGGGGGCCGGCACTGGGCTGGTGCTGGATGTCTCTGGGTAGCACTGGGTCTCATGGGCTGCGTGAGCCTGTCTGCGTCCCACCAAGAGCAGGCATCAGGGTGGGCCAGGGGCACTGCGAGGTGATGGTGCGGGTTGATGGCATGGGGCCGTGGGGGGATGGCTGGGCAGCAGGGGTGGGAGGGGTCATTTGGAAGAGAGCTGTGCCTGGGAGCCCTGGCAGCAGCTGTGGCGACTGCACGAACCCTTCAGAGATGTGAGATGGTGTGAGGTGGGCACTTACATCTTTGTGTGCAGTGGGTGCACGTCGAGGCCCTGGGCACTCTGTGAACTGCTGAACACAGATGGTGGCTCTTGGTCCTCCACGGAGCCGATGGATCCGTGTAGGGTCACTCACAAGGGCAGTGCTGTCCTGCTGCAGACATTTTAACTTAGGAAGGTCTCCAACATCTCTTTCAACAACAGAAATCCTTTTGTTCAGACCTGAATGGGTTTTGCTCTGGGAGCAGGGTGGAGGAGCTGCCTCGTGCTGGGCCAAGCCAAACAGCACTGGCTGCAGGATGGCTGCAGGTCAGTCGTGTCCCAGACCCCAGCTTCTCTCTGTAGCATTGCTTACTCCTCCCTTGCTCCTTCCAGGAGTTAAGGAGTCCCAGCGTGAGCCACACTGCTCTGCTCTTCCACCGCGTGCTCTCCCTTGTCCTGTCCCTCTCCACTGTGCTCATTTTGCTTATTTACAGTGCTTCTCCTCCTAGCAGAGTGGCTGTGATGCTTCTGCCCCATACTGCCTGGATGTATTCCCCCGAGGGGCCCGGAGGTTGGCGGTGTGCAGGGCAGTGCAGAGGACGCTGTACTTGCGGGGTTGGGTTTGCCCAGCACCAAGGCAGAGTCCGGGGACATGCAGCGGCACGGGGGCTGCTGCGGTTGGGAAAAGTACAGACGTTTTAATTTCCAGCTGAACCTCTGCTGACCACTGTATTTTGATTAGAGCTCTGCTTCCTTTTCATCTCCGAGCTCGGGCTGGTGACAACTGCCGCAGCCTCGTGTGCCGAGTGCCATAGTTTATCACCGAAGGCCAACTGCTCTATGAATCCAGAGCCAGCACTGAACAAATCACGCTGTCACCAACGTCAAACTTGTTAACCTGATCTTTGGTGGATCACCAGTGTCAACATTGCATGGGACATACATTATCGGGCCCAAGGACTTTGGGAGATGCGTTTGTCAGGCTGTTCTGTCACAGTCCCACTCTTGACCTTCGCAAAGTAACTTTCAAGGATAAGCCGCCTTCCTCTTAAAGAGAGAAGCTGCCCCCCAGCAGGTCACCCACAGCCAGGGTGGGGTGCGGAGTGAGGATGGGGCTCCCCATGTGGTGGGTGGAGGTCTGCAGGCATAGCTCTGGGCCGGGGGATCTCTGCTTCATTCCCCACCACTCTGTCTCCTCTGGGCTCCCACCTCGCACCAGCTGCTCCCACGTTGTGCAGGAGTCAGATGAAGGACAGCCACTGCTGCCGGGACGGTGGCAGTGTGTCCCCAATGGGCTCCTGCCTGCCGCTCCTGGTGCTGGGATGGGGCTGCTCGAGGCGGGGAGCGGCCGTCGGCCCCCGAGGCGGGCGCTGGGCTCCAGCCCCACGCTGCTCTCCCCGCAGGGTGACCCTGCTAATCAGCTGTGAAAGAGAAAGAAAGCCGAAGAGAAATCTTTCTCTCCGCTAACCTCATCACAATAAAGATTCCTATAAAGAGCTCTTATCCTTGAAGAAAATGAGGCACATAAGCAAGAATAGTAAACAAAAGGCTGTCATTTTGACCTAGGAGTGCTTCATGTTGTTGGCAACTGCCAAGAGGAAACATAAAGAGAGGCTGCATCCAAGTCTCAATTATGCAGAACTATGTGACTGATATGTCAATGAGTCCCCCCGGGAGGAGACCACCAGCGCTTTGCGGCAGTGCCTGCGCACCATCTGCACGCACCGCCATGCGCCGGGCCTGCCCGCGCCCCCGAGCACAGGCGTGCGTGGCATCGGAAGAATGCGGGGGACAAGGTAATGTCATCGGCAGCGCTATCGCCAAAGTCCTCACCGCGCGCATTATCGGTGCGGGCCGCAGAGTCAGGGACTGCGGGCAGCCGGCGGTGCAGGCAGCCAGCGGCGGCCAACAGTAGTGCTGACCACACCTGCTGCAGGCACGCTCCGGGAACGTGGCGCAGGCAGGAGGGCTGCCCTGCCGCCGATAAGCCGCATGGATGGAGATAACATCCCAGGAGGAGATGTGCTTTGCTGAGCATCAAGGCTGCGCACCAGCGAGGCGCCAAAGCGTGGTTGCAGTCTGCAGCGGTGGCGCGGTGCGGTGGGCTCAGGCTGCGGCCGCACGGCCCTTTGGTGCCCGCCACAGCAGCTGGGGCGGTGATGACGGCCGTGGTGGGGCTCCGGCCCAGCAGAATGCAGAGCGGAGGCGGTGCCGGTGCCCATTGGCCCCAACTCGGCTACATGCAGGAGCCCATGTGGCCGGGAACTGCTGGAGCTGGGCTGCAGCCTTGGCGAGGGCCTGAGCAGGGAAGGTGCCCAAGGCCGCAGGAACGCATTTACCCCCACAAACACCTCGCTTCCAAAATAGCAGACGGGCGGCGTGAGGCCGGGCCTTCCCGGGGGAACAATGCCCAGCGGGAGCGGGAGGAAGTGCTGCGGCCGCCCCGCACTGCTCCGTCCCCGCCTCACTCGGGGCTGAGCCGCGAGCCGCTGCGTGCCGGCCTGGCGGGACCTTGAACCTGCCAGAGATTTATTTTCCCTGACATTGGCATTGCATCGGAACATCTGGCATTCAGCTGATAATTGCTGGGGATTGGGGCGGAAGCTGCCTCTCCAGGCCTGGCTCTTCTACAGAGCTGTGTTTTCGTTACTTTTCACTTCTCTTCAGCTGCAGAGCACGGAAAAAACAACCTGGGCAGTGCAGATTGCAGCTCCCACTCCTTCCCTGGGGCTTTGTGCTCCCTTCTGCCTGTGAGGACGTGCCTGGGCCCTGTCGCTGCTCTCCCCACTGCCCTGTGCCAACCCTCCGAGCCAGGGTCTGTGGTTGGGGCCAAGCATGGACCCACAGGGCAATGCTGTGCCACAGTGGAACGCGGTGCTGTTGGGAGAGTAAATCTCCACTCTGGGAGGAGAGATGTCAAAGTGGTCGCACCCCAGGGCTGCAGCTCGCTGCCCATACAGGGGACAGAGCCGTCAGCCCCACTGTGCCTGTAGGCTGGGGTGGCACCGGGGCAGTGCGGGAGGTGGGAAACCCATGGAGCAGCAGTTCTGCCCCTACAACTCGTCCCCAGTGCTTCCCGTGCAGCTCTGCAGCCCCAGTCCACTAGGGCTATGCACCTCGGCTGCCTGCTGCTGGGCTCGCTGCCCCATGGCCTGCCCCGCCTCGTCCATCTCACAGCCCCCTCCCTCGCACCGTAAATCAGCGCAGCCCCAACGTGGGCGCTGGTGCGCTGCCCTGCCCGCCGTGCCCCCACCTCCCCGCAGTTCCTCTCTCCTGGCGCTTTATCTGCCACAGAGGTCCCACTTATCTCCCCTGTCACTTTCTAATGCTAGTTTATGAGCAGCATTTTGTAGCTTAATTATGATGTTTTTCAGCATGGTCACGTGGCCGCAGAAACCAATAAGGCAACTAAGTTGGTCCATCTCGGCTGAGCCTGGCCCCCGTGGGGAGGAGATTGGCCGCTGTCCTGCACCGGGCGGTGTGCGCAGCCGGACCCACACCTCCCCGGCGGCCGCAGCCCTATAAATCCCCCAGCCCGCCCGCAGCGGGCAGCGCTGCCCGGCACCCACAGAGAGTCCTCAAGCTGGAGCTGCTCGCCATCGACGCAGAAGAAGCTCTCCTGTGACCTCGGCCCCCTGCACAGCAGCGCTGAGTCGCATCGCGGTGAGTACTTGGCGGTGGGGAGCCCCGTGGCTGCCTGGGCCCCTTCCCACGCTCTTGGTTCGTAGGGTCTCAGCAACATGGCGGAGGGTGGAGACGCCCGGCGAGGAAGTGGGAGCCATGCGTGGGCCTCCGCTTCCCATCTCCGTGAGGAAGGGATGGAGGCACCAGTGCTAGCTGTGCTTGGGGACATGCAGGGACATCCAGGGATGTCATGTGACACCTGGGGATGCCCAGGGATGCCCACCCTTTCTCCAGGCCCTCTGGCAGCAGCAGGAGGCCCTGCCATAGCCTCGGCCATGCTGCGCAGAAGCGCCAGATCCAGCTGACGGGACGAGGGGGCGGTGAGCAGAGGCCTCCGAGGGCTCTGGGAGTGCAGGCAGTGCTGAGCTGCGTGTGCCTGGCCCCAGCTCCAGCCCAGCCCCTGCATCTTGGAGCAAGCGTGGGGGTTGTTGGGACCCACATGAACTCCACAGCTCTTCCTGGGCTCCTCTCTTGGTGGCTCTGTAGCTCACAGAGGCTCCCTGTGGTGTGGGGCTGCTGCCGAGAGGCTCCACAGGCAACAGGACCTGCACACCACCCTGCACAGGGCTGCTCCACTGCTATTCTATTCTTAGTGTGGGCTCCACGCCGGGTGGCTCTGGAGTGATTCTCTGCTGAGCCCACTTCCTGTTTGCTGCACATCCCTGCCAGCACTGCTTCCTCCGCGGGGCACCGCGGGCCTCCTTGGGTGTGCAGGATGAACCGTAAGGGGTGAGAAGAGTGGGACAACTTGTGTGGGATCGGATGTGCAGGACGGGACATGTGGGATGAAATGTGTGGGATGATCCAAGCCCTGTTGCCAGTGCCTTCCCTGCAGCTCCATCAGGCACCAAGCACCTCGAATCGCAGTGACATGCAGGCAGCGGGACAGAAGGGTGTCTCAAGGAGTGTGGTTTGGCCCCGCGGGGCTCAGCAGTGGACCCTTGTTCTCCTCATGGCCAAACACCCTCATGGCAGCCTCAGTCCATACAGCTTGGAGCGGGCAGCTCCTCCTGCCTGAGTGCTGCTGTGCCCCTGGGCACCAGATGTGGCCCTCCCCCCTGCTTCAGTCCCGGCTGTAATTTGGGCTGGATTTGGCCCTGTCTCTTCAGCTGATAGGGCAGGGAGCCAAGCTGGCTGTGTTCACCTGTGAGCAGGAAACTTCCATGCAGGACAAATGCAGATGATGAATAGAATGTGCTTCTGCACTGATTTGACAGGGAATGTTTCATTAGAGTCCCTTAAAATGAAGCAATTAATTAAACAGCAGCACTGAGCGTGCCACAGGGCAGGCAGCATTGCCGTGCGAGGGCAGCCGGCCAGCGGCAGTGCCCGTGCCGTTCCCGATGGCTGCAGGGGAGGTGCAGAAGGCCGTGCGCTCCGCGCTCCTCAGTCCGGGCTCTGATCAGCTCCCTGCGACTGCCTGCTATGGGGGCAAAGGGTTTGGTCCGGGCAGCGCTGGGAGTGCGGGGCTCTGGTTAGGGTTGGGGGTTAGAGCTGGGGTTGGTAGCATTAGAATTAAGGGATTCAGGACTTGGTGAGTGCTGCAGGCAGCGTCCTGTGCTTGGGTGACACAGCAGCCCCCAGTCCCTTCTTACGATGATTCCTGAGGAGGTGCCCTCAGCCCGGGGCTCCCTCAGTCCCGGCCGCCCCCGGCCGCAGCCCCGGCGGCGTCCAGCTCCCCTCCCGCCCTGCCCTCGGGCTGCCGGGTCCCTGCAGGTCCCTCCTCCCCAGCCCGGCCCCAGTCTCCCGCCGCCCGCTCTCCCAGAGGAGGTTCCCCATCCCCCGGGGGGCTGTCCGCCCGCCCGCACCCGCATGGAGATGCTCTTCCAGGCTCTATAAAGGGCTCTGGCTCCGGCACCTGCGCTCGGGCTTCGCCGCGCCGCTCTCCCGCTCCGCACCCGGTGCAGGGCTCGGGGCCGCCCGGTGCCGCCCCGCTGACCCGCCCGTCCCGCAGCAGGGCCGCCGGCGGGGATGGATTATTCCTATGATGAGGACCTGGACGAGCTGTGTCCGGTCTGCGGGGACAAGGTCTCCGGGTACCACTACGGGCTGCTCACCTGCGAGAGCTGCAAGGTAGGAGCCGCCGGTCGGCGGGCAGCGGGGCCGGGCGGGGAGCGGGGGGGGACACGGCCGGGGCAGGGGCAGGGGCAGGAGAGCCTCTCGCGAGCCGCCCCCCGCCCGCTTTCGTTGGCGGCGATTCACCGCTCGGCGGCGGGACGGGAGAGCGGCGAGAGCCGGGCGGGAGCCGGGCGGGGGGCGGCGGGGCCGGGGCCGGGAGAGGGGACTGGGTGCGGGCTGATGCGGGCTGTTGCGTGGTGCCGGTGCCGACGCATCGCCGCTGTTGGCCGCCGCAGGGCTTCTTCAAGAGGACGGTGCAGAACAACAAACACTACACCTGCACCGAGAGCCAGAACTGCAAGATCGACAAGACCCAGAGGAAGCGCTGCCCGTACTGCCGCTTCCAGAAGTGCCTGACCGTGGGGATGCGCCTGGAAGGTACCGCGGGGCGGCCCGGGGGAGGGTTGGGTGCTGTCCCCCCGCTGCGGTCGCTCTGTGCCCCGCGCCTCCCGGGCCGGGAATTGCCGCGGCGGCTCCGATTCCGTTTTTCCTCCACAAGTCAACGAAAAATTCGTTTTGTCGCCCTGTATTCTGCTTTTCTTTTCTTTGTTTTTGTTTTGTTTCTCCCGTGTTTTGGCTGTCGAGGCTTCAACTTTCCGGGACTGTCCTTGCTTGGCAAAACGTTGGGAAATAACTTAGAATTTTTTTTTCCTTAATCGCACAATTCCAGAAGCAGAGACTTAAGGAAAACGTTAAATATTATGAGACTGACACGAAAACTGCGGGAGATCCGCCGCAAATCAGTTTTTCTCTCTGCGCGGCTCCGGGCAGCGCGGTAACACGCGGTGATCCGCCGAGAGCCGCGCGTCGCAGCGCTCAGCCCCACCGCGTCGCGACGGTCGGGCTTTGATATCCCCGAGCCCTACGCCGGGATTTCTGCCGCGCTCTGCACACGCAAAGCGCGCTGAGGACCGCAGACAAACGGGGAAGGAAATCCCACAGCTGTGCCCGCTCCCCTTCCCCGGCCGCGGTGTCAGCGGGCGCGTGGCGGGCCGGCAGCGCTCCTCGTGCGGTCCGTGCAGTGGTGGCCGATCGAAGAGCGAAGAGCGGGGCCGCTCCGCGCCTTGCGGCAGCTCTGGGCTCGGGACGGGTGCTGGGAGCGAGGGGAGGCAGCGGCGGCGTTTGCGCCTTCGGGGTTGGGATGGACACGCTCCGCTTTCCTATTTTGGGCGGTTTGCGTGCGGTGGAGCTCGTTCGGCCCCGTGTTTTGCCCAGGCTGCGGCACCGTCTCACCCCTTTTTTTTTTATCTCCTCGCTGCTCGCCGCAGCAGCTCACCAAGGAGGAGGCACCCGCAGGCGAACGGCGTTCCCGTGGGACTCTTTTGTGTTAAAAACACGAGCCCGCCTTGCCTTTGTGATCGGTGTTTTTCGGTCAGGGAATCTGAGCTACACGGAGAATCCTCCAGCAAGACAGGACAAAATCCAGAGAGATTTCAGAACGGATCCGGTTCTGAAATGAGAAAGCGGAGCGCGAGGGAGCAGGAAAGCCCCTTCCCTCTTTGTGCTCGCGCTTCGGGAGCAAAGGAGGGGATCGGCGTTTACCACGGGAGGCTTCTGTGAGCACCTCCAGCACGTGCAGGGCCGGGCTCCGCTCCCTGGTCATCGCCCTGCCCGGCCTCGGGCCGTGGGGGGGAAACAGTACGTTAATTGGAGGGCGGGGGAGATCTGTGTTCTCCGCGCACTGCAGTGCAGACGGGGGTGCAGGCTGCGACCCAGGGCTGCGGGCCGAGGGCCGGCACAGTCAGTGGCGCACCCCGAAGGCAGCGGGGCTCTCATAGCCCGAGCGGAAGCATCCCAGCGTCCAGGTACCCCAATATCGAGGCATCCTTGAGTTGCGCGGCTGGGTAAGCTGTTTCCATGAATAAAGAACGAGGGAGGAATCGCAGAGCAGCTCCCCGGGGAGCACATTCCTGCTTTCCTGCAAATGCTGCTCCCGGCCGTGCTGCCTCCCCTCCAGCCTGCTTGGGGAAAGTCTGGGGGCTTGCAGCCCCGCGGGGCACGCGGGGAAAGGGAGGCAAAGGAAGGAGGGGAGCACGGAACAGAGCAGCCAGCAGCCTGCTCTCGAGGGCTGCAAACCCGCCAAAGGCTGTTCCCTTGCACGCGGGGCCGCGCGGTGCCTGCTGGCTCGCTCCCCTCTCGGCTGCCGGGGCTGTGCGGGTGGGCCGGCGGCCGCCATGTCGGGGCCAAGATTGTGCTGCAGAGAAGCACCTGCTTGGGTGACACATTCTTGGGTTTAACTCGAGGCTCGGAGCAGCCTCTGCTGTGCCGCCGCAGCATGCAGGGCGGTGAGGAGCGGGGCAGCAGGGAGAGCACTCCGAAGGATGGGAGAGGATTGCAGAAGGCAGCGCGGTCTGTGCTGCCCCGAATGAAATTCCAGGGGTGGTCCAGGCCCGGGGGCCGTGAAAATGAAAGCAGCGTCAGGCACCCAACTCACTCGCGTTCCCGGGGCTCTGCTCTGCGCTCTTTACCTCCGTGTATTTCATGCACCCAAGTATGCCTTCCTCCCTCACAGTGCAGCACACCTCAACCGGCAGCACAGCTCTCTGGGAAGGGGTCCCACCGCCCCTGGCCCCATCGGTCCCCATCCCCCCCACACCCTGCTTCTGTTCTGCTCACTGCAGCTCTGTTCCTCTGCCCACAGCCGTGCGCGCGGATCGGATGCGTGGTGGGAGGAACAAGTTTGGGCCCATGTACAAACGGGACCGTGCCTTAAAGCAGCAGAAGAAAGCGCTGATCCGTGCCAACGGCTTCAAGCTGGAGACAGTGCCACAGATCGTGTCACCCGTGCAGAACGACTACGGGCTCTCCTCCACCATCCACAGCATCCACGCCATGGCCAAGACCCTGCCGCCCAACCCCGCCGCCCTGACGCCTGCTGACTACGAGCGCGGCCCCTACGGGACCCCCTCCCTGGCCATGACTGTGCCCAGCCACGCGCCGCTCGCTGGCTACCACTATCCCTCCTTCCCCAACCGCACCATCAAGTCTGAGTACCCCGACCACTACAGCGCTGTGCATGAGGCCGTGCCTGCCTATGCGTACCCAGAGACCTACCCCAGCAGCTCCCCACCCGACATCCCCGAGGTCATCCTGAAGCTGCTGCAGCTGGAGCCTGATGAGGCACAGGTGAAGGCACGCATCCTGGCCTGCCTGCAGCAAGAGCAGGGCAAGGGCCGGCATGAGAAGCTCAGTACCTTTGGCCTCATGTGCAAGATGGCTGACCAGACACTATTCTCCATCGTGGAGTGGGCGCGGAGCTGCATCTTCTTCAAGGAGCTGGAGGTAGGGCTGGGCAGTGGGGGCTGGGGGGCCGGCACGAGTGGGGTGGGGGCTGCAGCGTGCCAACATGTGGCGGGGTTGGGCATCCCAGCTGAGCACCAGAATGGTCCCAGCTGGCAACAAGGGGCTCACGTATGTGATCCATCACGGCAGCGGGGGGTATGGAGGCAATCGCAAGGCAGAGTGAGCGCGGTGTCAAGCTGAAGATATAATTGAAAAACGTAACGTTGAGGAATTACGGGTGAAACAATTCTCTCCTTCATCTTCAGGAGGAAAATCGATGCTGTCAGGCAGGGACCTGACAGCAGCCAGCAGGGATGGGGCGAGGGCCCTTCTACCTCCCAGCCCCACAAGAACTGGGGCCAGCAGTGGGGGGGAGCAGGGCTGGGGCAGCCCAGCCACACTCAGCCTTTTTGCATTCTTAGCCCCGGCTGATCAAAGATCTCAAACTGGGGCAAAACCAGGAGATGCATTTTGCAATGCAGCCAAAGAGAGTTGAGCCACAGGTGGGGACATGTGGTGCCCTCTTGCACTGCCCCATACCAACCCATCCTGCTGCCGTGGGACCTGGTCTCAGGCAGGGGCTGCAGAGCAGTCCTCACGCCCAAAATAGCCCCCGGCTGCACAGAACAGTGTCCGGAAGGCACGCAGTGGGGCTGGGTCAGGCTTCTTTCAATCATATCAGTGTCCAGCCTGGATTTTGGGAACAGAGAGGCTGTTGTTTTGCAGGAGATATTATAAACAGTGTAAATGCAGATCTCAGCTGCATGGCCACGTAGCCTTGCAATGCTATTGTCTTTCTGATCGAGTCAGGAGAATGGGCTGTTTCTGTGTGAATCCACATCTGAGGGCTCCAGGCAGGAGGGCCAGAGCTCTCACCTGAGCACAGGGCAGCTCCACAGACCCATGGCTGCTCCCTGCCCTGCACAGCGCATCAAAGCACGGCAGGGTGGGAAATGAACTCTTCTAGTGCCGACTTTATGGCTTTGCTGACTTTATGGCTTTGTCTGTGAGCACAGTGTAAAATCGTGGCCTCAGGGATTGATGGCTGTAACACAGGCAGTCCCCGCTGCAAAGTCAGCGCTTCTCAGGGCAGGGACTCCATGGACCCCCCCACTCCTGGAAATGGCCATATGCAGGTGGTTGCTGCTGCACCAGCCAGGGAAGGGCAGCTAGATGCTTTGAGGAGTCAGGCAAAGCATTGGCATTGCACCAGACATCACGCTAAGCGTTGCACCAGGCATTGAACTGAGCATCACGCTGGCTTTGCACCGCTGTTGCACCAGCACTGCCCCAGCCTGCTGCGGGTACCCCCCAGTCAGCGGGTCCCATTCCTGTTCCCATGTCCGTTCCTGCCAACGTCGTGCTGCTGCAGATCCTTTGCTACCACCTCCAGGGGATGACCGTGGCCGGGGGTGTTGGGGAGACCCCCCCGCCTGCGCCCTGGGAAGGACGCGGGGGGAGAGGGGCAAGCGGCCTCTTGACATCAGTTCACGCGCCACGTCCGCCTGCCGGCACAGGGCAGCCAGATTGAAAACAGATTTAACTTCCCAGATATATCGTTTCATTTAAGGGCCAGTAATTCTGTCAGTCTGCCACTGACAAACGAGGGTCCCCATGCCAATCCGCCGCGAGACTGATGTCGCCGCGTTCATCTTGTGTCACCAGGCGGAGAATTACGGACTGCGCTGGCCTTCGGAGGCAAGACTAATAATGCCGCGCAGCAGAGGGGGATTTGGGGGCCCTCTGTTTATCGAGGGCCGGCCACAGAGCCGCGGCGCGAGGCCACGCGGGCGGAGGTGGAAGAGGTCAGCGCTGACGCCCATAAATACGAACTTTAACTGAGTCTAGATGAGATGTGTCAGGGCTGAGGGAAGATTTGCAGCGGCTCTTCAGGAAGAAAAATATGGGCCGGGGGTGAAATATATTTTGTAGGGTTGTGAGTCTCAGGCAACTTTGTCCTTTCAGATGTAATTTTTTTATATATATATGAGGAGAGAGAGATGTGCACGCACACACTCGTACACACACGTTGTGTCTGCCCAAGGTTCATTTTATATACCAATATTGGCGTGGTACTGTTTAGATAGGTGATAGTGCTCCGTGCACATATAAATGTCATGTACACATCGTGTGATGACCTTTGGGTTTGGATGAGCAGCCAGGAATGTGCAACAAACTGCTGCGGCTCCAGTCAGAGGCCACCCAAAGCCCTGAGTGTGGGCACATAGGCTCATAGCAATGGGCATGTGGTGAGGGGCACAATGGCTGGGCCCTGTCCGTGGGACCAGTTTCCCTCGCTCACTGGGAATGATCTGGGAGCTCCCGCTGGTCCCATATGCATTCGGCTGCTCCTCTGTCTCTAGCACACATGGGTCATGTTGACCCCATCTCCTGGCCAACAGCCAGTGCGTTTTTGGCAGATTTAAAATCTCCTTCTGGCGGTGGACGCAGCAGCAATGTTCAGCATCCCATGCACTGGGGTAAATGTGACCGCTTCCCTCAGCCGTGTGCTCCCACAGTGATGCAGGGAAGGGGCAGCAGCCTGGGGCTGAGCACAGCTCTGCCTGCAGGGAGCTGACCCTGCACCGTGCTCAGTGGATTCTGCTTTGCGCTGCTCATTGTGGTGGTGTCAGGGCAGTGGGAGTGATTCCTGCATCTGGCTGTCACACCTTATGTTCGTGTGGGTTTTAATTGAGGTGTTTGGTGGATGGTTAATCCACTTTCACGCTCCCAGCAGTGGTGCTGGCAGCTCGTGTTCACACCCAGGAGCTGCCTGTGCTGTGGGTCGGGGAGCACCTGCAGGAACAGCGCCACACGGAGTCCTGGGGGCACCGCCTGCCCCTGGCAGCCCCTTATTGCAGAGCAATGGAATTTTCCATTGATCACAGACTGCCATCACAGAAAGGCCTTCTCTGCAGTGGTGGAGCTGTGTGAGCGCTCACGCCATGCAAGGAGCCCTTCACTGCCGTGTTTTGTGCATGGGTTGAATGCCTTCTTCAAAAAATAAAGGTCACCGCTTAAAGACAGCTTGCATCAGGTCCTCCATGCAGCACTCTGCTGAAAAGCCTTGACGTTAAAAGAGGACGATCCTTTGCTTAACTTTTGCAGGCGAGCAGGGAGTGTGCCGCTGCACCAGAGGACCAACCGCCTCTGGATGGCCACACATTACGAGCCCCTGCTCAGCCACGAGCACTGCAGGGTATGGAGCCATGGAGGGGGGGTGCCTTGTCTGCCCCTTGTGGGTGGGGTGTTGGCTCAGGCTGGGCAGTGTGAGATGGAGGGGGGGGCTGGTGGTGTGATGGAGATGTGCTGGAACTGCCCGCAGAGGTGGGGAGAAGGCAGTTAGCAATTGTTCAAGGAAAGAACGAAGATCTCAAGATTGTTTAAATGTTTCCTTTTGGAAAAGATTTTTTTTTTTTAAGCCATTTTTAGCACAAAACCCTCAGTCTGTCCCTTCTGGAGATCATCCCAACGAGGAATGAGGCACAGGAAGGAGGTTAGAAAACAACACTGTGAGACTGAGCATGGGGCTCAGCGCAGCCGTGAGCGGTGGGGTGGGAGGAGGGCTGTGCTGGGAGCTCAGATCCCTGCGCCGCTGCACCGCCTCAGGACAAGGGTCAGCCAGGATGTGGATCTCCCACTTGTTTTGATGCAGGATGAGCTTTTCCCCAGTTCTTCGTGCAGCAGCTGGGCAGAACCCTCCATCCAGCTGTGCTCTGTTGAGCACTGCTTCCAGGCGGCCCTACTGCATCCTGCTGCACCTTGCTGCCATGTTCACCCCCAAAGCCCCCAAAATACATCTCAGTGGCCCCTGGGGGTGCTGGCATGGGATCCATAAAGCTCTTTCTCATCTCATTCCTATTCCTTTTGCAATCTCCTGGCACTGGTTTATTGCAGCCTCTTCAGCCAAACGATGGCATTATCCAGCTCTATGATACCGCATCTATCTTCCTTCCATCAACAGCAAAGAGCAAATGGCACTGCAGAGCTCTCCGGGTGGTGCTGGGGGGAGGTGATTGCAGTCACCCCATCTTCATCTGTGGGAACGATGGCTTTGGCACCTCTCATGTCCTGCAGCACCATCAGGCCTGGGTTGGGTACAGCTCTGCCTTGTGCCACATGCACCCAAACCTATGGCTGGCTCATCTGCCATCCACCACTGGGGCCTCCAGCCCCACTCTCCAGGGAGACTCTGGGAAGTTTGGACACTTTGCCTCTCGAGTTAAATGTCTTAGCATTTCTTTGCAAACCTGGTTGCGTACACGTAACTGCATACACTTAGAGCCGTGCACATTTCTTACAGCTGCACACACAGCTGTGCACACGTATAGCTCTGCACGCCCAACCAGCACATGGCTGTGTGTGGGGGTGTGTGAAGGTGTGGGCAGCCAGGCATGCTGTGGGGGTGCTGGGGTTTGAGTGCTGCCCACGCCTCCCCCAGACCTGCCCTGGGAGAACGGACGCTCTGTTCCTTCAATCTGGAAGCAGCCCAGAGCAGCCTGCAGACACAGAGCCTTTGTGCAGCCCCGTCAGGCTGCAGGGAAGCGGCCAATGGCCGTTTTGTTAAAGATGTTGTGCGTGGCTCTGTGAGGTTCCTGCTGTGTGGAGGCAAGGCAGCACTGATAAGGGGCAGCCAGCATCAGTGGGACATAGATGTGTGCGGGTGAGGGACTGGGAAGTATTTTGTGGGTGCAGTGTGCACAGGGCTTCCACCGGTGGGGACAGATTTGTGAAAAGTAATTCTTTAGCTGGTCAGAGGAGGGAGGGGGCTCTTGGGAAGGCAGCAGTGCACCGTGGGCTCCTGCTGTGAGCCCTCCCCACCTGTGGCCCTGTGTACAAATCTGTGGTACTGTGGGGGGTGGCCCCATGGCTCTGACTCCCCTTGAGCAGAAGTTTGTTGGGCCTCAGGTATCCCACGTGGGCTTTGGTACAGCGCCAAAGCAGTGCCACTGCTCGCCCTGCTGGCAGGTGGCCTCCTGTTGTGGCACCCATTGATGACCGGATTCGCTGCTGTGCTTAGGCGGTGGACACAGATTTCTGACACTACTTCCTCTCTGTTACTGCACCCACACTGTGCCACACTGAGCGCAGCACTCCCGGCCCCGTGGGATGCACTGCAGTACAGCCAGGGCCCAGCACCACGTCTGAGTGCCGGTGCCAGCAATGTGACTCTGCTCTCTTACAGGTGGGAGACCAGATGAAGCTGCTGCAGAACTGCTGGAGCGAGCTGCTGGTGTTCGACCATGTGTACCGGCAGCTGCAGCATGGCAAAGAGCACAGTGTGCTGCTGGTCACCGGGCAGGAGGTGAGCGCAGGGCTGCACTGCACTGTGGAGCTGGGGACTGCTGCTGCCTCCCTTCTGAGCTCACTCCTCTCTCCAGTTTGTGGTGGGCACATGGTGGGGTGGGAGTGGGGCCCCATGCTTGATGCTGTTCCTCCTGCAGGTGGATCTGTCGGCAGTGGCAGCGCAGGCGGGCTCCATCCTGCACTCTCTGGTGCTGCGGGCACAGGAGCTGGTCCTGCACCTGCATTCACTTCAGGTGGACCGTCAGGAGTTCGTCTGCCTCAAATTCCTGATCCTCTTCAGCCTTGGTGAGTGGGGACCGTGGATGGAGCAGTGGGCAGTGAGGGCAGAGCCTGTGTTCGTGGATGGGCAGAGGGGATAAAGAAGCTTTGGTGTCACACTGAGAACAAGGGCTGAGGCCTCACCGCTGCCCTGCCCTGTGAATCTGGAGCTTTGAGGGCTGTTCCTGCTCCATTGTGGCTGTGGAGGAAACTGCATCCCCAGTCCCATGAGCAGAGCCTGTTTTGATCACTCTCCTGCTTCTGCAGAGAAGGCAGCAGCTGATAGTGCCCTGCAAAGCGCCGTGTTGGCAGGGGCAGCCGCAGGGACAGCCCTATCTCCCGGGATGTGCGTCAGCGGCAGCACCAGGAGCACGCTGCTTCTGATTAGGCTCTGCCCGGAGCCTGCGGTCGGCCGAGGCGGCGCATTCACACGGCCGCTCCTCACCCAGACAAAACACGCGGAGCCGCAGCTGAGAGCCCACCCGGCCCAGCCCTGCAGCCCCGGGGCTGCACCCTCTGCCCACTGCTGCTGTGCAGGGATGCGACGCGTGGCCCCATCGTGGCCTTCGTGACCACTGCCACCACTGCCTGTTTGGTGCCATCCCAGCAGGAGCTCTGACCCCCCGGCACAGGGCTGCCAGGCGCTCAGCTGTCTGCCCCGCTGCCACCTCACACCTCTCCCTCCGCTGTTGCTAATTGTGCCCAGAGAGAATATGCAGCACCTGGGTGCTGGGGAGAGATGGGCGTCTCTGTCCCATCCCAATCTCGGAGTGGAGTTTGCTGAGGACATCCCTGGCAGCAGCAGGTCCCAGGGAGCCGGGAGCCACGCAGCTGTCCCCTCCTGCAGCTGCAGCATCTCCTCCTCCCAAGGCATTCTTTTTTTCTCTGGAGCTGTTTTGAAATCCAGAGCAACCAGATATGGCGACTCGCTATTTCAACAGTGATAAGGTGTGGCACAAACAGTGCTGGGAAATGAGGGAGCTGGAGAAGGGGCCATGCCCCACTGCTGCCCCATGGGTTCTGCAGTAGCGTGACCTCCAAGGCTGCCCCATCCCTGAACCCATCCCTGTCCCCATCCCTCCCGCAGATGGCAGCAAGCAGGGCATCATCCTTCCAGGCACCGATGGTTGCAGCACTGCTCTCAGCCTGGGATTCCTCATCCCCAGAGCAGCAGCTTTCAGGGAGGGCATGGAATAAAACAGCAGTGTTTTCCCAGACATTATTTTGCCCCAAATTCAACTTTTTCTCTCCATATTGCAGAGCTCACTTGGAGTAATTTGCCCTTCTCAGGCTCAGCTGTAGAGGATGGGATTGTGTATTATGTTCAGGATGTAATTGCCTTTAACAAGAGAATTTCCACATTTACCACTCTGCCACAGCACAATCAAAGCCAAGCCCCACTCACAAGAGCTGCCATTTGAGTTCTAAATAGATTTCTCTCCTGAGCAGGTAAAGAGATTTAATTAAAATTAGGGCTTCTCAAAATAGCAATATTTATGAGGACGGCACAGGTTAGCTTTGTTCTACAGAAGGGCTTAATAGAGCCTTAATGGATTGACCTATCATTCGATTTCATGACTTACATTCATGAAGCAGCTACTCTTGGGGAGGGGAGGAAGAGAGGCTTTTATAGCCCACATTCCCTTAAGCGTTTGCAATTTATCAGCAGCTTCTCCCAAACAAAAGGAGCTGTGAATAGGAAGAACACTTGAGGGCATAGAAATAATCCCAGGCATATCTGTATGTGTGATGGGAGGCTTTGTCACAGGACAGTCTTTGCAACTGCTGCAGTGTCGCTAAATGAAGTGAGTCAATGTTATTTGGACAACATTCTTTATTCCTTGCAGGAATGAAAAGATTATTCAAATATTCAATTAAACAGTGAATAGGGTCTTTCAGAGAACCAGGTGAGTTCATCGAGTAGAACTAGCTATTGTTGAGCCAACTCAGGGGATAGATTTGACATTTATCAATATAACTTCTTTTTTTTAATGACATGCACAATAACCTTATGCAGATAAAGAGATTTCATAACAACAACCCCGGGTAGAAGGGAGGCGGCCACAATAGGAGCAAATGTGCCACAGGAGTTAAAAGGGAAGGGTGATCTGATAAGTGCCAGGCACACCCCGCAGGCCTGCAGCCCACACCGTGTGGTGTCCAGCAAACCCTGACCACGGAGGCTGAGCCCCCGGGTCCCAGGCCCCTCCACCACCAGCACAGCACATTGCCCTCCCAGGAGCCGCTCAGCCCTTGGCGTGGCCATGCCTGTTGGGCTCCAAAGCCCCAGATAAACTGCAGAACACCACCGCCTGGATCTGAGGGCTCCACACAGCCAGGCAGCGCTCAAGCTGCAAACTCAGTCCTGAGTGTGGACACACGGGGAGCTGGCAGCACGGCGATCAGCAAACTGAGCACCCAAGCTGCAGCACCGGGGAAAGGACAGTGGGCACAGACCCTCCTGGTGCACCCAGCACAGTGCAGGCAGTGCCTGTGCCTGGCTCCACTTCACTCCCCCCATCTCGCTCTCTTGTAGATGTGAAGTACCTGGAGAACCACACGCTGGCTAAGGACGCTCAGGAGAAGGCCAATGCAGCACTGCTGGAGTACACAGTGTGCCACTACCCGCACTGCACAGACAAGTTCCGGCAGCTGCTGCTGCGGCTGACCGAGGTCCGGGCGCTGAGCATGCAGGCAGAGGAGTACCTGTACCACAAGCACCTGAGCGGAGAGGTGCCCTGCAACAACCTCCTCATCGAGATGCTGCATGCCAAGCGGACTTGAGTGCAGTTCCCACATGGACTCTGCAGGGCCCCATGCAGCAGTGGGGCAGGGCATGCACCTGGGACCTCCTCTCCACCCCTCGCCTCTCAGTGATGCTATTTAACCTGTGCCAGTGGAAGGTCCCAGGCGATTTATTTTAAAACGTGGTAAGGACAGTTAGTGGTCGCAGGGACGCGTGCTCAACAGCCGGCCTGCCCTGCCAGCACTGCAGCCCTGCAGACCCTGCACAGTCAGTGCCCGACCCACTGCCTGACCTGGGTCTGCAACATGAGCAGGGGGAAAGCCTGTCCCAGCTTTGCTCCCATTTCTGCTCCTCTCCTGTCATCCCTGCACTCTGTCTCTCTGCCGCTGCCCTCCATTGCCCAGCATGCCCCCTCTGGTGTAGAGGGCATGGGAAGAAGTGAGCTGAAATCCTCTCAGCATGTGGGGTTTCTCTTTGCTCTGGCACCAGAACAGCGGCAGGGGATTTCTGCAGCAGCAAAGCTGAGCCCTGGGGCTAAGAGACCTGCTCCTGTCTGACGGGAAGTCACTGCCTGCCCAGCACAAAGCAGGGCACTGCTGACCCTCAGCTGGCTCCGTTTTCTTAGCGCTTGCCAGTGCCACGTCAGGAACTGCAGTTTCACAGCCCTTGGCACCTGCAGTGCCCAAATCCCACCCATGTCTGGGCTCAGCTCACGTCCAGGATGGCAAGGTTTTGTGTAGAGGCTCCAAGAGACAGTGCTGAGGACAGGAACTCATCCCTGGGACACTTCAGCTGCCCTGCAGCAGGGCAAGAGAAGGTGCAGGGACAGAGGCACGGCCAGGCACCCAAAGCCTGGGCAGATTCCTGGAGCTCACTCCAGCCACCAGCTGTGCCTGTGTGCTGCTGGGGAGCAGCAGAAGGGCAGGACGGGGACAGGGATGGGCACCACCCCCTGACCGTCTGCAGGTGATGCTGGTGGCAGCAGGGCAGGAGGGACGCTCAGGGCCTGGCCTCATGCTGTGGGCACTGGGACAGTTGCAGCAGCACGTGCCAGCACGTGCCCAGGGCTGCAGCTGCGGGCCCTGGCAACACCCTGACACTTGGGCAAGGAGGAAGCAGGAGGGCCAGCGCTGCCTTGTCCCCAGGTGACAGCAGAGCACAAAGTCAGGCACAGATGCCGGTTCTCCTCCTGCACTGGGCTGGGGCTCAGCAGGGCAGCACAGAGGCTCCATCGCGGCCTCCTCCTGCCCCGCGCTGCTCCTCACCGGTGCCCAGCACATGGCCCTGCCAGCTCCACCAATGGATTTGGTTCAGGTTTTTTCTCCGCTGTGCCAGGTGCCGGGGACACACACACTGCAGCTCCACGCAGAGCTGGGGCTTGAGGAGCTCTCGCGCTGCCAACTGCCAACCCCAGCTTGTTAGATACAGAAGAGCATGTTTGTTTTTGCTTTTCAACGTTTGTGCATTTTCCTCCTGTGGTTCAGTTTCACCTTCTTCTTTCTGTGAACTTAAAGAACTGGAGAAAATTGTTTGGGAGGTAAAAGATTTTATTTTCAGAAAATGAAAAGTGTCCTTAAGTGTCTCTCTCTCTTTCACACATCCTTTCCTCTCTCCCATCCCTCTGCCCCTTGCTCCCCACCTTCCTTCCCAGACAGGAGGTTATTAACTTCCATGTCAGGAGTAAACCACTGTAATAAATTTTGCAGTTCATTTAAGAAGGCAGACGTTGTCTTTTTTTGATTGTATTTCTGACACTCCTTTCTGGTGCCGCTGCTCCTCCCCACCCCAGGGCTCTGCTCAGCCCCCCAGCCCCCATCCCGTGGGACCCCAGCAGGAGGGGACCACTGCTGTGGCTCAATAGGAGGGCATCAGTGACTCAGGACCTGATTCCAAGTGCTGCTGTAATTGCCATAGCAACTCTGAGTATGTTTTGCAAATAAGCTTGAGACTTATAGCATTTAGGAGGCAATGGGCAATGCCATGTGCTGAGGGAGGGAGCAAAACCTCAGCAGAGCATCAAGCAATGGCTGTGAAGGCAGTGCCACTGGCAGAGCCCCGAGCAGGGACTCCCCTGCCCCCGACAGCTGGAAATGCTGACACCAGAAGTGGTGTTTCTGCACCCAGATTGTGGTTTTTGGCCAGTACAGAGATGTTTTGAGGGCTGCGGTTTCCATCAATAAATAAATGCCATCCGGCACAAGCTGTGCTGAGACCAAGGAAGGAACACAGCGTGATGGGACAGCCAGCCCATGGGATCACAGAGCCCCGATCCCTCGCATTGCAGCCCTGCACCATTTCCAACCTGTGAAGCTATCGCACGTGCCCACGGAACTGTTCCCAGGGACAAATTACAGGGAGAGAAGGCTGCCTTTAAAAATCAGCATTTACTGTCATCATAACCAGGAAAAAAAACCACGTTTCATGCGCTCTACACACTATAAAGTAACAGGAGAAGCAGTCCAAGGCACAGAATGGAGGGAGTACATAACGCCAGCTGGAGGGGGGAGCAACCAGCCAGATGGGAAACCAGGAGGAGAAGGGAGATTTTCTTGTCCAAAACACAGCCAAAGAAGCTATTAAAGTCAGCTGGTTTAGAAAAGAATTGAAGCGAGCCGCCGTCTTCCCTGATGCCTATGCTTCCCATGCAGCCCAGCACCAATCCTGCCCTGCAGAGCGATGCTCTCCCCCTGTGTGGGCACAGCCCTGGGCACAGTGCATCCCACACCACATCCTCCAAGTGAAACCAGCTCTGGTAGTGGCACAACCAGCGCTGGCAGCAATGTGGTGCTGGGGATGTGTGGAGTGCCTTCAGCAGCACACGGAGCCCAATGGCCCTGTGAGAACCCCCTGCAGCCCCTGTCCTGCCGTGGCTTTCATGATGCTCAGAAGAAGCACAGTTAGCAGCCCTCCATGGGAAGCAGCTCCTCTGCCCACCATCCTCCTGGCTGTTTGAAGAACCACCAGTTTCATGGCACTCAGAAACCTCCTCTCAGAAACCTAAAGCAAAAGAGAGATGGACTGAGCCGCACTGGCTGTGAGAAGGGCAGGGTGGCACCCCGCTGCCCTGCTGGGGTCCTGGGGCACAGACAGAGAGCAGGCAGACTTCTCCTTCAGCTGCTCAGCAGTGACATACACCAGACACACTGCACAGGGCACCGCCAGCTCTGAATGCACCGAATAAAGGTTTCAGCAAGATTTAATGTAAATACCAATGGTATTGTGGAAGAGAGCACTGATTCTGCCTGGGCTGCGCTTCCCCCATCAAGGTACAGGGCCCTCTCTGCCCAGCTGGGAGGGACAGCAGCACCCAGGGCAGGGAGGGACAGGGCAGCCCAGTGGGTTGGCATTTCCCCAGCACCCATGCACGCTCAGTGCCTGGCTGGCTGCAGATCCCTGAGATCCACCATTTCCCCATTATTTTAAAAGAAATCCTACTGAAGGCAGTATTGCGAGAGTTGCAGAAATACTCAATATTGATCACAGAAAGGCTGGCCCGTGGAAACAAGATCCATGTTGCTATGTGTGGCTTAGCAACATATAAATGTATTCAAACCGAATAATGAAATTATCGTGGGGAAACAAAGAAGCCATCACTTGAAGAGATGGAGGATGTGGAGGCCTCTTGGAGCTCTTGTTCACCAAGACAAGGAAGACAGCACTTATTGTTTGTGCAAACATGTGAATCCCCCCAGCCATCCCCTTCTTGCATAATGGGTGTAATGAATCTGAGCAGAGTGCTCCATGCAACGCACATCTTTGTACAGCTGGGCTGGAGCTCATTACTGCGAAAAGCACGCGGCCCCTCCGAGTGAATTGAGTCCTTGGAAGGGGAGACCGAATATTGGGGGTGAGAGAGAGGGAGGCTGTGGGGGCAGCACTCAGCCCCAGCCTGCCTGTGCCGCAGCCACCCTGCTGAACAGCATGCTGTGTGCTCCTGAACCTGGCTGGGCCTTTACCTGGGCTCAATCTGCCTGCACCCTCACACACAGCAAAGTGCTGCCCTGAGCCCTTCTGTCTTGCACCACGAACCCCACTGGTGACCCTTGCATGGGTAGCAAGAGCATGGCTGCACTCAATTACTGCAACGGGGCGAGGCAGATGGATGCCACCCCAGGCCCAGCACCGCTCTGCTGGGCAGCTGCAAGCAGGTCCTGCCAGCCCCCAGCTTCCTCCCTCCTGCCCACGAGATCTCCTGGTTCAGGCAGGGGCAGGCGGTATCCTCCTGCATCTTTGCATAACCTCCTGCAGGCCTGCTGCTGGCACCATGACAATCTGCATTAGAGCTGGCTGGAAGTTTTCAAATAAACACATTTGGGGCAAAGTACATCTCTCGCATTAAACTATTTGGGGAGAAAACAAACAGAAGAGAGTATTCAGACGATTTGTCTCTCAATCACCATCAAACACAGAGGACTACGGCTTGCTTCCCCGGCAGCTGTTTTCCCCAAGAGCTACACAGCATTTTGTGCTGCCAAACAAGCTGAGACGACCATGTGCAATGCTGCCCTGCCCTGGGGTCATCCCAGCATTGCTGCAGCTGGACACTGCTGCCTTGTACTTCATATGTTTAATGGCTGGAAGCACTTATCTTTGAGTCCTGCGCCTCGTTGCAGAGCAGCACAGCACCGTGCTCGCTGCCTTACACGCACACAAGTGTGAGAGGAGGGCTCTTCTGGTTCAAGGAGATCTTCTCCGTCACCCTCAGGCTGAAGCACAGCCCAAGCCGTGGCCCCAGGTGCAAGCAGAGCTGCTCTCCAGGCTCGCAGGGAGCTGTGTGCACGTGGGCCCACTCCAGCTGTTGCTACCCCTGCAGTTGTGTGGTTGGTGACCCAGGGAGAGGGGAGGCACCAAGCCAGGCCCCAGGACTGGCCAGCTTCTGCATGGGCCCTGCCAGTTCTCCTAACCCCAAAGGCATGGCACTGCGAGGCTCCCTTCCATGTGCTCAGGGCTGTGCGTTTTTTTTCAACATATGCTGGGGGCTTACCTGAGAAAGCAAAAACAAGCTAAACAGCCCACCTCTTTACACAGCTGGAGTTTAATTACACATGCGGCTCATTAAAATAGGCAGGAGCAGGTGAGGCTGAGATGCACCAGTGCACGTGCTCAGCGTGCACAGTGCTGAGCCTGGGACTGCAGCACGTTTACTCCCAAACACTGCTGTCTGCCTCGTTCATGTGTCCACTGTGGGGAGGAAAGCTGTAAGGCTTCTGGGTGGCATCTTCTCGAAAACAGTCTAAGCTTGCCCTGCTTAGACACTTAATATGGAGCAAAATCAGAACCTGCTAATGCACTGCATCCCTTGACAAAAGAAAATGTAACAACGCAGAAAAAAATAGTATCAATCCATCCCTGCTGCTTCTTCCCTGCACTGTCTGCTTGAGTGACCCCATCGAGAGACTGCATTGAGAGTGCTTGCAGTACTCATCAGTGACAGATAAAAAATAAA
The DNA here is from genome assembly GCF_019232065.1 of Centrocercus urophasianus. Taxonomy (NCBI): domain Eukaryota; kingdom Metazoa; phylum Chordata; class Aves; order Galliformes; family Phasianidae; genus Centrocercus; species Centrocercus urophasianus. The sequence goes on along the minus strand of NW_024884911.1, from coordinate 7,782,138 downwards.
ACAAAACAAAATACACTGCATCTGTGTGCAGAGGAGTCGGGGACCTGCCCAAAGCAGGGCAGGGAGCTGAGCTGCTGCCAGCCCCCCCAGCACTGCAGCCTAGCAAAGGTCTGGGGCTTAGAAGGGATTTCTGTTTTCAGCTCTACCCACCTTCATGGTGACATTGGCCTTTCTACAACCTGAAACAGAAGAAGCTAAATGGCTGCTTTTAAGCTCATAAATCCATCCCTGTCTGAACACCCCATCTTTCCTGGCTTCCCTTCTCCAGGAGCAAGTTGCTCCTAACGCCCGCCCATGATTCCTGCAGCAGCTGTTGCTTTGCAATACCCTGTGGCATTAAAGAGCTGCGGCCACCCCTGGAAGTAGCCTGAATCTAGCCAAGCAGCCCAGGGTGCTGGACCCTTCCCACTGCTGCCCGGTGCCTGCACGCATCTGTTGCATGGCTGCTGCCTTCCAGTCTGTGAGCTGCAGCTTCACTGGTGCGCAGCAAATTGCAGACAGGTGGAGGCAGCAGGAAGGCTGCAGAGATGCTGGAAAAAGCCACATGGGTGCTGGGAGACGAGCAGCTATGGCTGAGCTCTGCAGGGCCTCCGGGCACACCCTGCTCCTCACCTCTGCTGCAGGGCATGCCTCAGCACTTTGCCAGGACTGCAGCCACCAAGGCATGATGGAAATAAAACACTTCCTACACTCTGAGCAAAATAACCCGCCCTCCACCCTCCAGTTCGTGCTTCACAATGCAATCAGAGAAAGGAGGATTGGCATAAAATAAATTGAAGACGAAGAAGGAAACGTTACCTGAGGATTTGAATGCTGTCAGCTCTACAGCCTGAAAGAGGGGAGAACATTTGTTAGCAGAAAGCACGGGTCAGTCTGCTGCATGGCTGGAACCCCCAGACCCTCCTCCAAGGCCAGCAAGGCTCCTCACAGCACCAAGCTGCCCTCTTTTGCAAGCGAGCTCCTGCAGTGCCTGCACCCAGCCCCACAGAGATGGGTGCTCTGCAGGGCTCCCTGCAACTCACTGCACCTCTTGGCAGCTCTTCTGCTCAGCCCCAGCCCTGGTGTGACCTGCAGCCTGGGCACTTGCTAGAAGCATTGTGAAAACCAGGAGCAGAGCAGAGAGAACTTCCTTGCGCGTGGAGAAGTCCGCACATAAACTTCTTCCATGTGCCCAAGTGATGGTTAACGCTCCAAGGTGTGAAATTCCTGCTCCCAGCCCCACAACAATAAATATCACCAAACAACGTTTTAAAAAGCTGAAACACAAAGAACATCTTGTCTGTGTTTGTATCTTCACTTGCTTGGTGTTTTGTTGTTTTAAGTGTTTTCAAACGTTTTTAAGTAGCATCTTCTCTTCATCCAAACTATTGTGCAGCTGCCAGCGGCATTCTTAATTCACAGCTCCTCCAGAGAGTTACATGACTCACTTTGGCAGGGAGCAGGAAAACAGCACTGACTTATGTAACGCAGCAAGCAGTGCCCATTAGCCGGGGGTGGCACGACGCAGGGCCCTGTGCCCTGCCAACCCCACTGCCAGGGCCTGATGCTGTACAGAGCCGCTCAGCAGTGCGGGGCTCATGGCTCCACAGGGGCAGAGGTTGGCATGGGGCGCAGTGCTGTGCCCATCCTTGCCCCCCAAGATGCAGGCACCAGCCTGGCCTGCTGCACGCTGCTGAGCGCACCTTCGTTAGCAAGGAAACAAATACATTGAAAATGAAATGTTTAAGCAGCAATGACACACTAAAGTCCTAGGTGACCCTCATACAGAGGAAAGCAGTTTCTGTCTTTGCTTGCTAGGAAATGCCATGGCCTTGGCATTTAGGAAATCTGCCTCCTAATACCCCTTGCATTAGACAACTCAGGCCTCTGGGCTAATCTCTTTAGCCCACGTCTCGCGTTTTGTGCCAGAGAGCTTAACTCTGCTCCCAGTTTACACAGCAAACACCTGGCTGGCTGAGAAAAGCATCACCTGCGAATTCTGGTTGGTGTTTAGCATGAAGGAGGAATGGCATTAACCGCAGTATAAATCACGGGAGATGAAAATATGGATTTTATTGAGTGGCTTCAAAATGATATGCCAGCTATAGAAGTATTATCTATTGGATAAATAAGAGCTGTCTATGTGACACAGGTTTTCAAAGGATAAATATTAGAGAGGGAGAGAGAGATCCTTCAGTGAGAGCCTTATACGAAAGTAGTTGGATTTTATTCTGAGGAAATTACAGCACTTGTAAGTCAAGTGCACAAGGACTGATGATCATTTCAATAGTGGGAGATGGAAGAGGTATCAGAGTAGTCAAATTTAAATTGTTCTCCACTTTAGGCCATACCTTGCTGAGCTCTGCATCAGGCGTCTGCCAGGGAAGTGAAATGGCTGCAGAACACTGGGCTGCCCTCCTTGGTTGGATACAACCTGGCTGCTGCACAGACAGCAAACCCCTGCTGTGTTAAATCTGCAGTCCCTGGAAGAAGCCTCCTGCCTTGATCTGAACCATCCTCTGCTCACTGCTTTACAAACTCAAATTCACTAGTTCCTGTTCATTTATATCCCCTGCCATAGATCACCCTTCCACCACGCTCCTCTCCAGGAGAGGGGCTGCAAGCCCTGAGTGCAGCGGGGAACAAAGCAGCAGCAGGTCCAGTTCCCCACAGCTCAGAGGGGAGTGCTCTCCTTGAAAACGTCTGCTCTGGGGGTTTCCTCCCCACTGCGCTCTCTGTGTGGCTGAAGGTGGACGAATATCAGAAGGCATTACCTACCGGTCTCTCTGGTGCCATGATTGATGAAATCCCCATGGGAATTTTGCCTCCAAAGTTGCCTAGGGGGACAAAGCAGCACAGTGAGTTTGGAGATTGGAATAGAAATATTCATGCTTTACCAATAAACTTTGCATTCCCTAAACATCATCCACTGAACCAAAGGGCCAGCCATAATTGCAAGTATATTCTTGCACCCACAAACTGGATGGAGCATGCAACACCTTTTTTCCCTAAAGCTCAAAAACCTATTTCCCATCACCACCTTCACCTAGTCTCCTCTAGGAAATCCATTTTTAGACACAAACATGTATTCTTGACTGAAAATAGGGCAATGCTGCATAATGCAGTCATGAGAACCCCTTGCTCATGCTCAGCCAGCCCACAGGGACAGCCCTGATCCCTCTGAGACCCACATGCTCACAGTCCCTTGCTTTCCCTGGGAACCCTTCATCCTATGCTGTGCTCACCCTGTGTGCTCACACGGGCCCAATGTGCAAATGGGTTCAGTGCCCTGCCAAGTGAATGCATACCAATATTCAAGCCTTGGGATAAACTGTGGTCTCATGATAGAGTCTGGGCCAACAGCAGTGACAACTCTCTTTACCTCTGTTGGTGATGTTCTTCACTGGAGGGTCTTTCTGCACAGGGTTTGAAGAGGCACTCACAGCTGCAGGACTCGGTTTCCCCGTCTCCCAGGAGGTGGTGTTCCTTGGACTTGATAAGTAGTTGATGGGATGAGAGCAGTTCTGCAGTGACAGGGAAGAAATTCAGGTCAGTGAAAACTGTAACATGTGTATTTACTGGATCCAGATCCAACTTTAAAGATTGGTTTGATCTACACTGCTACCCCTGGGACATGAGCTCTCATCCCACCCTGGTGCAGAAGGCTGTCTCCTAATCTTGGTCGATGATCTTGGGTCTGCATTGTCCAACAAGACTGCAAAGAAAGGAACCAGCCTCTGTTCTTCCTACACAGGACAAGTGGGAAGGAAAATAAGACTTCTTTCCAACATTATCCCCTTAAAGGAGCCCAAATATACGTAGCTAGGGCCCTCCTATGATGGGTGAAGGATGAACAAAGGGGGGCAGCAAGGCTTCTTTGTGACTTACTGTGAATGAGAGTGCTTTTTTCTTGTCCTTCATCCTCTGGATGGCATTCCGCACCTGAAGAAGAGCAAGGACATTACAGAGGGACACAGCAACTCAAGCAGAGCAAGACATCCTCCAGCAAGACACAGACAAAAAGCAATAGCTATCCCAGAAGCACAGTCTGTGCTATGCCCTCTGTTGCATGAACTACAATCCCAGCTACTGCTTCACTGCTACTCTGAAGAGTGACAAAGCCTCAGTCAGGGATATCTCTTACCTCACTGTTATAGATTGCATAGACCAGGAATATATAAAGGCCCTGAAAAGGAGAGAACACAGAAAGTTAGAGATGTACAGCTGCTTTGCTGCTACTTTCCATGGGAGGAAATGAGTTTGATGCGTATTAGAACAGTTGAGGATGAGGCTAAGGGGAAGAGGCAGACACTGGGCACAACCAGGGGAAAGCTGGGCTAGAAGAGCATTCCTAAAGTCAAGCCCGAGAAAAGTTTCTTCACAGAGAGTCCAAAGGAGAGGAGGTTTCTGTTCCAGTCCCTCTTCCTTTTCCTCTCCCTCCATCTCACCTCTTAGCAGCAGTTCAGACACTCGGCAGAAGTTGCTTTGTGCCTCTCTGGAGTCATTTAGGGGGAGCCGGCATCTCCAGCTGGGCACCGCTGCTCCCCTCACCCAACACTCTCCCACACTCCTCTTCACTCATGCATGCAAAATCCCTCCAGAAACACCTCCTTCAGATCTCAGAAACAGAAACCACCAGGAATTTGTTGCAAGGGAAACTGAAGTCCAGGAAGGAGCACTCCCTTCCCGCTGAGCCCATGGACGGGGACCTGGGCCATCCTCCCACAAAACGCAGTGTGATGCTGTGGACAATTTCTCTGTCCCGTGTAGTGACAGACCACTGCGTGCCAGCAGGAGCCTCTGATGCCTGTTTAGGGGGTATTGATTCAGAGGCTTTCTGCAGCCTGGGTAAAACCTTCCCAGACTGGCACCCCATGGCTCGGGATGCACGGTCTTGGCCCCCCTCCCTCCCACCAAACTGGTGCTCCTGTATGAAAGTACTGGGCACCAGCAAGCAGCCAAATGCTGTGCCACAGCCCAAAGCTCTGTTCTAACCCACAGCTCGTGTCTCACACAAGCTATACAGCGGGAAGGACTCTGGGCACAGCCCGGAGCGAGCACCACCTGGAGGCCACAGCCAGGGGCTAATTACAGCTCCAGACCAACAATTTTGGCCTTAAGGCAGCCCTATCTGGTCCACCAGATTTATGTTATATCTGTAGGGTGTTTGTTATCGCAGCTAGATAAATCAGCTGCAGCAAGAAAAGTAATCCATCTTGTCTTCAATGAGCCTCGCTCTTCATCTGCGAGCTCTTGGCAGGCGTAATGGTAGCAATACCCTGGCGCCGTGCCACGACCTGTCCTTCAGACAACAACGCTGGTCACTCCTCCAGAGCAGATTTCTGGCCAGGCTGCCAAGGCAGGTCTTCCTTGAAATAATCATTCTGTAGGAAAGTGGAGTGGGGGAGGGAGCGCTGAGGTCAGCGGGGAGGAAAGCAAGGAAGAAGAGGAGGCCCAGCTGCAGTGGCGGGCGGAAGCAGAGCTGTGGCGCAGGGCTGCACCAGAGGAGCTGCTCTTGCCCTGCTGCTGCCCACGCCGCCTCCTCCCCAGCAAAGCAGAGCCGCCATCTTCCTCAGCGGCCGCCATCACGAGCAGCTCCGGCTCCACTCACGGAGGGGTCAAAGAAGCAAGCAGCCATCACTGGGGAATAACTGCTCAGCACAGTGCTGTGCAGTCCTCCAGATTTGTCCCAGGAACTGCTGGATGAATGGGAGATACATGAAATAGCTTCAGGAATAAAGGCAGCCGGCCCGAGGCCGTGCCACAGGCAGGGCACAGCGGCAGGAAGGGCAGCACCTCATTCTGACTGTGTGCTGCCGGGGTCAAGGCTGCGGGGCAGGGTCAGAGCTGGAGGGGGGCACCTCAGGAGCAACCAGAGCACCTCCAGTCATCCCACCTGTATCAGGACAGCTCGTGGCACCGGGGTCCCTTCCCCACTCTGTCAGCCCGGCTCAGTTCTGGGCAGCCGGCTCTGCTGCTGGTGCTCAGCAGGTGCCCAGTGATGTAAAGCAAGGGTAAGCTGTCAGTGAAGCACATAGAAACAGCTTTTTCCTGCATCTGTCTCACTCAGATTTCACAGCCCAATGCCTTGCAAGGCTTTTCCAGCTGGTTTCTCCTGTGGTGGCAGAGGTGTGAAGCCCTCACAGTATCAGCAGAATTGGGCAAAACAGGAGCCCTGGGCTGACCCCAGCCCCGATCTCATAGTGGTAGCAGAGGGGCTGCATTGACCAATTACAGGTTTCTTGCCTTGTTAGCTGGGCAGGACAGGGACTGCTGGCTCATCTTGGTCGGGTTTTGGCCACAGCACTGCAGCTCCCTGGGGAGCAGCACCTCACGATGCTGCTTCTTGCTGGGCTGAGCTCTCATGCTGCCTGGCTGGAGGAGGAGCTGCCAGGTGTGGTGTCAATGCACAGAGTAACCTTGAAAACAGTCTTCACTTTCCTCAGCTAAATAGAAAGCAGTCAAACAAACAACTACAGCAGCAGAACTTTCCAGTACAACACCAGCACATAAAGAAGCACACCAGCCTTAGAGGAAATCCTAAGGCGATCTATAGAAGCTGTCCTCAATAGGCCAGCCAGAAAAGGAGCTGAAATATGACGTTTTTATCCCAGCTTTTTCTCAGCTCCACAGTTGCCCACCAGCATCAAAATTCCTTTTCTAGGGTAATTTCCAAATTGACCTGAACTTAGCAAAGGAGTAGAAGGCAAACAAGCACTGCATATTCATGGGCAAACCCTTGACAGTTTGCCCACACAACCAGACTCACACTGAGTATTAGGAGAAAGAAGAAAAACAAAAGAAGCAGTAACTTAGAAAGCAAAGGAAGAAAACAAATCTTTATCCAGCTACCATCTCTTCTCCTGTCTCACCCAAGGTGGATGTTGCTACCTGCTATCTCTGCTATCATTGCTGTGCTTTCCGTTGCATGACAGCATCCAAAACATAGAGACAGATGGAGGACTTCTACAACCAAAATTTCAATGGCTTGGAGTATAGTAACCAATTACTCTTGAATTGGATCCCCTGGAGTAAAATTTGCCTTCAAGAACTGGGCAAGGGATTCTGAAAAATAGACATGTGAGTATCTAGTACAAAGCCACAGAACTGACTGTGGGTGAACGCTGATGTTATTTGGACTGGTCCAGTCTTTGTAGCTGGGGCTGGGCTGAGGCCATGTAGATTCTTTGCTGCCAGGAACTACCTGTGTGTAAAGATGCCTCCCTTTTGCCTTGGGATAACTATCTCTCCTGCAAATATCAGGAGCAGTGGTGTTTAGTGCTTCTCTAGCTCCATCTACAGCTGCTTTCTTTCAAGGTTTGGAATGCTTTGTCAGCCAGGTTGTTGATGCTTTGAATTGCACGTGGCAATTCAGCAAGCCCTTATGATATTTTGTCACCATGTGTCCCTGAGGCTCAGCCTCCTGAGGTCATGAGAATAGTTCCACCTCAGTGCAGAACAAAGCACTCCTTGCTGCTGTAACTAATACAATTTACTTTGCTTTCTTAATCACTTAAACACTGGTTAAAGTTTTATTCTTTCGAAGAAACAGTAAAGTTGGAAGAAAAATGAAGTTCCCTAATGTAAGAAATAAGATTTGAACTAGAAAGATGTAGCACCAGTAGGACACTCCAGAGGCTGGTGCAGAGGGGACATCAGATGGATGAGTTGCACAGGGCATATCTTTCATATCTTGGGAGCAGGAGCTTAAGTTTCTCCAGATAAAATAGCACAACAATTTGGGAAACTCGGGCTGGACTTCAAGCCTGACAGTTTCCCAGCTGGTAATGCAGGTGGATTGCACTGCAGCATGAGAAACAGCAGGTACCTGCTTGGCTGTGAGGTGAGGATGAAGGTGGCGCAGGACTCACCTGGAGGGAGTTAAGCACGATGAAGACGTAGGCCCAAATGATGCTGAGGTGGACAAGAATCCCACACACCCATGTCAGTCCCAGCACAGGCAGCAGCACCAAGATGGGTTTGGCTGTAGCCCTGTCAGAAAGTAAAGCTCAGAGTTACTTGGGCATGTTTAAAAGCAGAAGCATTGCACTGGCACCGTACTAGGCTGTGGAGCACTGTGGGTTCTGGAGCACTCTGCCCTGTATTTTGCAGTTTAGAAGAGAGCTCTCCTTGTTTTTACCCAGGAGACGGCTCTGTACCCCCAACAAGCGTCTCTGACGAGGTGCTGAGCAAGCAGCACCCAAGATGGTTGCAATGAAACATTCCTTTGCAAGCAAAATTAGAGGAGAAAAACCAAACACTTCACTTCCCAGCCTGCGATGTGCCAGCCTTGCTCTTTTTTTATCATTGAGAGTTAATAAGAAGGGAGCTCTTTGACGTCATTAGCCATGAGAAAATAGCTATTCCCCTGGAGTTGCTGCTACAAGAAGGGCTTCTGTAGTTGTTTTACAAGCACATGGATGTCACCCTGCCCTCCTGCACTGCCCTATCTTTGTGCCTCTGTAATTTCGGGAAAATTTATTTATGATAGAGGGGAACAATGCGTGTCTAGCAGGGGTATCTGGCGCCAGCTAACAACAATAAAAATCCATAGAGATGATAAAGTAGTGACTCAAGCAGCAGTTTTTAGAGGTCTCCCTACATTCACTGATTACAGAAGTCCATGTTGCCTCTCCTTCCCCATGTAATTGCCGCCGGAGCTCCTTTCAATCCACCAAGTCCCAAGCATTTAGAAAATGCTTTTTATTATGGTAAATAGCCCAAAGCTCCTATACTGGGTACATCTTCTGGTAAGCGTGTACAAGTGCTATGGAAGTAATGACTTTGAACCACAAAGTTCTGTGGAAAGGACTCCCTTTTTTGACTCGGATCTCTGTGAAATTCCAGGAAACCAGGCACTGCATGTCCCTTGGCTCCTGGAAACACTTGAGGCTGCTCCCTCACTTCCCTGTAGTTACTGTTTTACAGGATGTCTGCACACCTGACAGCAAGCTGCTCAGCAGCACAGAGGTTTAATGTTCTCAGTGGTTAAGAGTCCAGCAGAGGAACTGCCTTTGAGCGATGCTCAGCCACTCTAGAGGAGAAAATCCTTTCTGTCCAGACAGCTTCAACTCAGTCTGTCATCACATGCAGTGAGACAAAGACCCTCGGTTTAACAGCATTTCCATTTCATTCTATACTCCTTCAGCCAGTGCTGTGATCTGCTTACCATATTTGTATTCCAATCTGGTTCTCCAGGCTGCTGTTGGGTGTCAGCATCTTTGCCCTCCTGCGAGCACTGGACACAGTCACCACCACCACCCGGAAAAGCACAAAGGTGTTCACCTGTCAGAAAAGAGCCAGCAGAACCATTAAGCTTCAGTGATCTGAACTCCAGTGCGATGAGTCTCTTTTCTGGGAAGTCAGTAACTAATTTTCAGAATGTGAAGAGACGTGTTATCGCTCCTGAGAAAAATGAAATACCTTATAGGGTTATCAGCACAAGTATCAGATCTGTACAAACTGATCTCAAAACCTCTCCCACAGAATGTCTTGGTAAGAGGCTGCTCTAGCCTCCTTCAACGCTGCACCTTTTTCTGCTGCCGTGTTGTTCTGCTGTGACATTGATAACTACTTCAAGGATGATATTCCCATATGATGAGCAGATCTTTATTTAAGGTGAAGTCACATTTAGCCTACACATTTATCACCATTCCTAGTCTAACAGACAAAACAGAAACTAGTCAACACAATTTTATTAACTATTTTTTAATATAAAAAAATCTGTTTTGATTAAAAAGACTTGTGGAACTATGTGTGAAGTTTAACAAAAATTCCCAACTCAAAAACCACCAGGAAAGCCAGTGAGCAAGCATTTAGCTGCAGAAGTGCTGGGATTGCTGACTCTGCAGTGCTTTCCTCAAACCAGGATGCAGGAATCAGACCTGCCAGGAAGGCTTTGGCACTTACTGCCAGGATGAAGAGAACAGGCCCAACAAAGGCCCAGATGGTATTGGTCTGAACATTCAGCCAGCAGTGGTTGTCTGCCACATAGTTATTGAAGGAAGTTGCAAGGGTCACACCCACGATAATGGCTGGAAGGCCTGCACAAATTAAAAAATACGTATAAATAAAAAGATAAAATAAATTAGAACCCAGAAAAAGCAAGTATGACCCGAGCAGATCAGCTGAGCTCTAGAAAATTGCTTCAAAACCCCAAGACCCAACATGCTGCAGCATGAGCCAGCTCAGCCTCCTAAACCCCACTACAATGTGAATTTACTACAGCTGAAATCTGCCCCAGCTCTACAAGACCAGATTTATATGCTGTCAGCATCACTTTTTTTAGATATAAAGCATTACAAATCCTGAGCCCTGACCAAAGTAATTTACTCAGACTGCTGTTTTAACAAAATGGACGATCAAAAACATAAAACAATGCAAAATACTGTAACTACTTTTTCAGTATGCAACCAGGTATGTGTTTTGCAAGGTGCACTGACCTAAAAAGGCTTCTCTTCAATATAAATCTGTTTATTCCAATGAATTTTATGCACCCAAAGGAATCACGCAGAATGAAGACTGCTTAATCAAGAACATAACTATATTTTAATAACAAATACAGTAGCGATTCTCTACAAGAATTTACCACGAGCTTCTTCCTCTTGTTCTTCGTATTGAACCCTTGGTTTTAGAGAAATAACAGAAATGCTTTTTAGCTTACATCTTGAGAGTGGTGATTTGATACATTAGGGTATGAAAGCCTCTGAGGAACAGTGACAGCAGGCTCTCATATTGAGCCAAGCCAAGCATTGGTCTGACTGCACCACTTCTGGGGGAATTTCTCCTATTTTCTGAAACGTTTGCTAAAGAAAATAATTGATGCATGTTTCTGAGTCTGCAGTGCAGAGGAATCTGTAGATACCCCAGCCTGTCGCGTAGTAGAACTTCATTCTCCTGTCTTCACTCATGTTGACTGCTACCACCTTACTCCACAGGAGAAGCCCCTCAACCAGCATCCACGAGAAGGCTGCCATGAATGAGAGATGAAGGAAGGCAGTGACCAGAAAACACAGCACCTGGAGAGAAATCACATGCTCCTTCAGGAAGAAAAGTCCTCTGGAAAATTCTGAGAATGTGCATCCAGGAAGAAAACTACAACTCCTACATTGCTGTTCTACAACTGCTTGTATTTCCTGAAGGCTTTTATGGTAAGAAGCAAGAGGTGAACTTTCCTGACAGATTGCACACTTCAAACACAGAGTCACAATTCTTTCCTAGATGCAAACTGCAGGTAGCTAATGAAATGTTAAAAGAAGGAATTAAACTTCTGTTAGCTCTGCCAATGATAACACCTCAGCAGGACTGGTCCTGCGAGGGAAACTGGTCCTGCGAGGGTATGTTTTAGTGAGCTTACCTGGTTGGCCTTGGCCAATTCACTGAACATGAGCAGAGCTTCTGCTGCAGCTAATGCAAAGATCAGGTTCTTGTGTACAGTTGTTCGTTCATTCTTGGGGACACTGGGGGAGGAGACATGAAGACCTCAGCTGCAGGCAAGTGAAGGGATTTGAAGTGTTCTGAAGAGTGCTTGCTGGGCTGTGCAGACCTGCCTGGATAATGTGTGATCTTTCTACTATTCACTGCAAAGATGACAGTCCAAAGAGGCAAAGGACTGCCACGGTGCACAAGCACTTGGTGCTGGGAAGCACTCAGCTCAGCCCTTGGCCAGTGCTCTGAGGGACAGGCAGGGAGTAGGTGGAGGATTCACTGCTATACTCACACGGGGCAGATCTCTGTGCTTGCTGAGTGAGAAACAGTCTTTGCACTGTTTATTTCATAAAAATTAGCTCTACCGGAGCTTTTATGGGAAACAATGTTTGTCTGATAAATGCCTTTCCACGGGCACAGAGGTGTGAGCACAGCTCATGTAAATATCTCCATGGAAACCACAGTATTGCATCCCCTCCATAGGCAATGCCAGCCTCTCCTTTCCCTACCCTCTGCTGCCAGCAACCGACTGCAGCTCCCCAGCTCTCCCCCGCCCATCAACAGAACTTGACACTGACAAGCTGCGCTTTCTGCACTTGTACTGAGGCAAAATATCAAACAAAAACTATACAAAGGCCACAAGTAATAACTCTTCTTACCCAACCACCAAGAATAAAATGAAGGTAACAAGCAGGGCACAAAAGGAAACTCCACATCCGATAAAAGTCAAGGTTTGCAGTGTGAGCTCCTCCTTGGTGGTCCTCTGCCCCAGTCATGGAACAACAAAAGGCAAAACCCCCGTGAATTAACAACATGCTGCTTGCAATTCCTGCACCCACCCCACAGATCAGTTGAGAAAGGCTGCTTGCTCACCTTTATCTCATACACTTGCAGCAGCACAGCGAAGTTTGTGGTGTGGTTGCAGAAACAGACAGTGGAATCTGGGAGAGATGTCACCACAGAGCAGCCAGCTGTTGACCACATCCCACCAGCATCCGGGCTAACATGTGGCAAAAGAAAATGAAAACATATTAAAATGACTGGCAACTGTAACAGAAAGCCAAGGCACTGAGGGAACTTCATGTGGAGTTGCAATGAGGAAGAAGAGGGTAACAGATGGCACTTCTAGTGGTTTGGTCTCAGCAGGTTTGCCTTATTCAGTAGGCTTGCACAGGAAAATTGTCCTGAATGCTTGTGTACCTACGAGCCTTTCTGGTAGGTAACAAATCAAGGCTGACCATTTTAGTTGTACATACCTCATTAAAAGTCACTTGCTTTTGAGTGAGTTTTCTAAAGGAGAGAACTCTATTCCAGCAGATAGCAGATGTGAGAGAATTACAGATCCTTACTTTTTACCTTTACATTTATGCTGTTATGTTTGTTTTTGCAGTGAAAATAAAAGCTTATAAATCTGGTGACCTGAACAAGAGCAAGGCACCTGAGGCTGAAGTTCCAGAAGGCACAGATGGGCCCCACCAGCTTATCAGGCAGGTCCTGCAGGAGAGATGGAAAAGAAGAGGTTGCACAGCCACACACGCATGCGATGCAGACTGGTGGCAGCCATTTGCCAGGCTGCAGTGTAGCAGAGCAAGGGCTGTCAGTGTGAGACATCACCTCCCAGGGAACACGGAGGGCAAGGTAAGAGCTGGGTGTGGGACACACAGAGCCCAAGAGTTCTGGAGGCCTTGGGCAAGCTCATGGCACTGCCTGGGGGTTTGGCTGTGCCGTGCTCCTAGCTGAGGTGGGGGATGTACCTGGGTATGGTGCTGCAGATGGTAGCGCACAGAAGTGCTTATCTCCTGGTAATCGCTGAGCACGGTGGATGAAATCACAGCAGTGCCCACCGCAGTGCTCAGGTACCTGCGAGGGAAAGCACGCTGCTCAGAGAGCGCCACCGGGCGTGCTCAGAAAACAGGACCGTGCTTCATACGAGACAGGGCGCGCGATGCCTCCGACCCGCCGGCGAACAAAAAGCCCCGCGCTCCAGCAGCGAGGCTCGGAGCAGCCGCGCGGGGGCCGCGAGCAGCGTCGTGGCGGAGCGCCGGGCCGAGTGGCAGATGCGCGGGCGGCCGTCGCCCCCTGGCGGTCAGGAGCTCCGTCCGGCTGCGGGGCTCCGCACCCCGGCTGTGCTCCTGACGGTCAGCGCAGCAGTCCCGCAGTCCCTAACTCACCCAGCGGAGAAGCTCTTTCCCAAAAGCACGCAGGGGACGTTGTGGTGCACGTAGCACGTGCTGCCACAGCACAACTCGGGCCGGGACGCGTAGAGGCGTCTGCCTCCCCAGAGCCCTGACTGCTGGGCCCCTTTCTATTTGCCTCCCCGGAAATCTAGGGGCGAAGGTGACTGGGATGGGATGGAGCAGGGTGGATGTCAGCCCAAAGGAGAGGCGCTGAGAAACTCAAGAAACGGACTTCAAAATGGACTCTCCCCCACCCCACTGGTGCAAGGGGGTTTCTGCTTCACTCACTTCTGTCCTCCATCGGAGGCGGCCACGTCTTGAAAGGCAGCCCTGCTGCCTGGGCCGGGCAGGCAGTGCTGCAGGGAGCTGTAGCCAAACCACATGTTCTTCACTGTGACCCTGCGGAGACCTGGGCAGAGAGAGCACTGTAGGATGGGTGCAGGCACACAGGGCAGCCCAGGTCTCAGCACTGCTGCCTCAGGACTGGATGCACAATGCTGTGTGTCTTGTGCTCCCCCACCTCCAAGCTGTGCCTGTGGAGAAGCTCCAGATAACCTCCCCCACTGCCCCTCACCCTTTCATGGAGTGTGTCTCCTCCATGTACTCCTCCAGACAGCCTGTGGGCAGAGTAAAGACCCTTCCTGCTGAATGTGCTGCAGAAGTGCCACAGGAAGAACCAGCAAACAGCAGGCTTCGTGGCCTACCTTTGGCTTTCAATCTTTGAATCTCTTCAACAGGGATTTCAATGAAGTCAGGCCTGTCCTCCTCAGGGCTCTGGATCAGGTATGTCTCACTGCTCAGCTGCTGACTGCTCAGCTCCAGCTTCCTGACCTCTATCCCTGTAGCAGAGGCAAAGTCAGGCACTGAAACAGAGTTCAGCCTTTGTCCAGAGCTGCTGTGCAGCAAAAAGCTGTCAGGATATTATAACCACAGCCAAGAGTCACAGCAGCAGATGGACCCTGAGCCGGGTCCCCGTGAGATGCTCCCCTGTTCTCTGCACCTTACAGTGCCACTCACCAATATTTTGATGCTGGATTCTGATCTTTGTCCTCCCTGAAGTCAGCAGTGGGGCCAGAAGTGACACCACTCTGTCACAGAGCTCAACAACAGCCATAGGCCCTCCGACAGCCTGAAAACATGCAGAGAATAACAGAAGTCAGTACCTACACTGCTAATTCACAGTTCTCACACCTCACAATAGTTTTCACGAGTGCTTAGTCTTTGTCAGAAGAAGAGATGTAGGGGCTTAGCGCTTTTGCTTTGCTTTTCTACGTATGTCCTCTTCAAAGGCAAACATTCCCAGTTCTTTCAGCAGTGGTGAAAAGACTTGCAAGCAGGGAAACTTGCCAGTGTTCATAAATAGCCACTAAACAGAAAGCAAACAAATAAAGAAGCTTCTGGGAAGCAAAGAAACAAACTGCATTTTAGATCAGACTCCTGAATTTTGGTGAAACTGTGAAATGACCCTGAAAAGGTTTTACCACTGGAGGCGAGAAGGTGAGTGGCCCAACTGCAGCACAGGTGCCACCGCTGTGCACAGGCAAAGGCCTCCCAGCAACAACAATCAGGTCCTTCCTCCTTTTGCAGATACATCTCCTACACCACCTACGCTGAGCCAGGGCTGGTTTTATGCCACTATCAGGAAGCTGTGAGTAATTGTGGACACAAACTATCCAGCATCCTTTCATCTCTGGAGGTTCCTGGCTCCCTCCCCATGCTGGCTCAGTTCTGAAGCGCTGTCCTGGCTGAGCTCTGTCACAGTTTTCCCAGAGACAGGTGGAGAATGTGGGCCATACAAATACATGCGAGCTGCAAAAAAGACCCGTGTGAGAAGGGAAAAAGCCAGTGAAGAAAATCCTAACGGGGGTGGGATGATGGAAATTCCTCACATAAAGTTTGATGGTGATTTGAACAGTATGGGGTCTGGTGATAGACAACTTCTTGGCAGCCACTTATGGAAAATACAACAAACTGGAAGTGCCCTGCCAGAGACAGAAGGATGTGGGAACAAGGAATCTACATAGCGCCAGAGTCCGCAAACTGTGTGCAATTCTGCAAATCTGGGCTGTCAAAGTGGAGGAGCTTGAAAGAGCCGAGCTGGCCTTTGGAGCAAACCCTTCTCTGAGCTGGCACAAAGGCTGTGTGCCCATCCTCACTGCGGTTACTTGAGCTCCAGAGTATGGCCATAAAGGACACGCGACTATGCAATGAAGTCTTCAGCCCACAGTCATACTGCAAGCCAAGGACCTGCACACAGAGCAAATGAGCTGATGAGGCACGCAGCTGGCACATCACCTGGCTGATGGATGACCACGTTTCAATATTCTGCTCTTCCAGGATTAACTCAGTCACTTCCATGTAAGATTGGCCCAACTGCTCCAGCATCTCCAGCTCCTCTCTCTCCTGGACTTCCACGTCAGCAACTTCCTTTAGTAACTGAAGCACCATGAGGAGGTCAGAGGATGCCACAGGTGTCATTTCTTTCCTCAGAACAGTTGCCAGGACATCAAGAGTACCGAGAGCGACAGAGAGGTTCATGTCTCGGACATTACTTGTAAAGATGTTCTCAGGAATCTGCTGTGGAAAGGAAATCAGCATAGCTTAGGTCAGTGCAGAGCTGTGATCTCTGCCCAGCTGCCAGCTATGCAGTGTGCTGGGACCACGAGCAACACATTGCGTGCCCTAACCCTAACACCACCAGCTGGCACACCTCAGGGCAAGGAGCTCTGCCCTGACATTTTGAACTCTTTCGTCCCCCTCAACCTCATCCAACCCAAAGCAACAGTTTGCTTAATCAGAGCACAAGTTACAGCTGTGCTGGTTGCATTCTCCAACAGCAGCTTGGAAGAGGCCACAGGCACAATTTTTAGCAAAGTTATGTCAAATAACAGCAGAAATCAGCAACCTCAACAGCTCCTGCTGCTTACAGTGCCCTGAAGCCATCAGCTGCTGCAGGACTCACCACCATCCTCTTTGCAAGTGTGTTCACATGGCTGACAAGCAAATGGCTGGATTCCAGCTGAGCTTTTTTCAATTGCCAATATGCATCTGAGAAGAAAACAAAAGCATAACCATAGCTGTTCTGTCTAGCAGTGTGGCTGACATATGCTCTGCTCAAAAGCTGGGGAATGCTCTCAGATGCTGGCTGAGCTTGTAGGACAGCCAGGACAAGGAGACCTCACAGCTGCATTTTATTTCTAGTACAAGATCCCATCTGGAGAGACAGCACAACGCCTTTGTCTCCTCCCCACTCCCCCCACCACGTCTGGAGATGCTGGAATTAGGAAGCACCCTGCAGCATGGTATCCAGAAGCCACATAACTTTATAAGGACCACTTCACTGGTGAGTAACAGTATAATCCATCAGACCACATACTGACATAGCAAAGTCACTGCTAGGGCACGTTTTCTGTGTAGTCTCTTCAGATCAGACACTGGGCCTCCCCACTGCTGACTATGAGCCTAGCTTGGACCCCCAGGAATGAATGCTGTGGAACCAATGAACGAATAAATAACAGATGCCGTACCCTTTCTGTAGCGACAGATAAAAGGCAAAGATTGCAAACAAGACGTGTGACGGAATGCGCTGCTGCCAACTTCAAAAACTCGACATTCTTCAACAGGCCCTGTAGAAACACACAAACAGAAGGCCCACCACTCCCCAAAGACACGTCATGCCCAAGCAGATCTTGCTTCCTGTAAGCAAGCCGTGAGCTCTGTTGAAGACAAAAGCTGTGAACTGCTCTGAAACTAGTTGCACTGCTTTGCTGAAGCAGTGCAGAGACTGGGCCCAAGGTGCTTCTAGCATCCAGAAAAAATTGGAGGAGGTGGCAATGCCAGGTCCTGAGCTCATATGTTATCAGGACTGCCAAACCAATCTGGTTGACAGACAGACCCCACCCCCAGCAGCCCATGGAAACACCAGGTATGCAAACCCCAGAAACACCATCACTGCCAAGTAAGCATTTCTCATGGAAGAGAGAATGAGTTTCATTAGCTCAGGGCATCAGAGCAGCTATCTTTGCTAGAGTGACTGCAGGGGTTTTGAATGACCAAGGGCTTCATGAGAGTTATGGCTCTAAGGACAATTTGGAAATTGCTCATCCCAGCTCTGAATCTTGCACTTTCCTTCCCAGAGGAGATGGTCTTTTCCACAAACTGCAAAAGTTCCCTCACCGAGGACAGGATTTGTTTCTCAGGCCATCCCTTGCTGACCTCATGCAGAGGAAGGGAGGACTTACCTGGGCAAAGAAACTGTGCAGTCACTTCCTCAACAGTGCTTTCAATCTCCAGAGCATTCAAGCTCCACCCAAACACAAGCTCTTGTTCTACCATCCAGCACGACCGAACATTCTCAATCTGCTCCATGCTCAGGACTTTCTGCCAGATATGCAAGTCCGTGATGTTCCCACTGAAGGACTCTTTTGCCTTGAAGGTGCCCCCCAGGGAATCTTGATCCTGCCCAATTATGAAAGTGCCCTGGCCGTAGATGGCCTGAGGGGCAGCCAGCCCTGCAGTACACAGGCCGCTGGCCGATGCCCTCCTTTTACCATCAGCATAGATGGCCCAGGTCCCATTTTCCTGCTGCCACGTCACACAGAAGTGATGCCACTGTCCATCCGCACGGAACACAGGCAGGTATGGGGAATGGTGCCCATGGACAATGAGAGCAAATCTGACAAAGCCTTCCTCATCAACAAAGCCACGGAGCTGGAATTCGTTAATAAAAGCTGGCACAGCATAGGAAAAGACAGTAGCAATCTCCTGAGTCCTGGTGTCCCACTGGAGATGGGCACAGGCTGTGACAGCAGGCAGCACTGGGAAGTCAGAGAGCACCTTCACATATTTTGTGTCTGTTTTGACTCCAAACACCAGGACTGGCACAATATGGTTCCCTAGAAAGAGAAATTCCAGCTGGCATGAGCAAGTTTTGCCTATGATTCTTCTTCATCTTCCACTTATACTCACGTCTCCATTTTGGTTTGTGCAGGACCCCGTCCCTTTCGTTCAGCCAGACAGAACCTCTGATGTGGTGGGACTGCAGCAGTTTGCTGAAGGATGATTGCTTGCTGTCTGGGGGCTCAAAAAGCAGCTGAGCAAAGCGCTGGTCACAGAACCTCTCTGCATGCCACCAGTCCAAAGCAGTGGGCACATATTCATACATGTGTCTCAAGGTCTCTATCATAACAGGAGCAAAATCTGAAGGAAAAAAACACAGAGTAGAGCGTGTGCCTGAGGAAGCAACATCCAGCCTGCAGGATGCACAGTGATGGGCAGAAGGCAGCGTAGTTGGCTGCACGAATGTAACTTTAGCTACAAAATAGAGACTCAGATAAGTTTTTTTACTTTCACTTCTGCAGTGGAACACTTTTAGTGCATTGTTGCTCTGTGCTGAATATTGCTTGTAAAAACAGCAGTTGTGATGAGAACACTCACCTTTAGAAGTCTGATTCTCAGCAAGAGCTGCAGAGGCAAAGAGGCTCCTGGATAGACTGCCAACCTGTTGGGAAGGCTGTTCTGTAACACTCCCATAAAGCACCGACACTGTCTCAAATATTCACATTATTAAAATTATTGTAAAACTCACCAGAAAGCTGAAGAACCAAGAATCAGGTCTCAAGTCTCTCATGCTGACCAACTGGCAAGCTTTCAGCCCTTGCTAGAACAAACAAGATATTACTGGAGGTGCACTGCAGAGGCAGAAGCATTCTGCAGAAAGACAATCCGTGGAGCAGGGCTGTTATTCTCAGAAAGTATGGAATTCAAACCAAGAAAAGGGCTCTCTGAGGCACCTTTCCTGGATGTTGTCCCACCAGTTCTCAGTTCTCCTTGAAGAACAGAAGGTATCAGTCTAACATCTGTTTCCAGGATACAGAGTAATTAATGATAAAACGTATATGGATGTGTGATATCAATAGACGGGCAAGTTAACCTCTTTATCTGCATTAACTAAATAAAAGAGCCATCATAATTACATCGTTAAGCAGTGCCAACTCACGGGTAGCTTTTCACATCTCTTGTAAAGTCCGAGGGAACACAGCTCTGGCACAGTTCCTGCTGACCTGCAGCCCCATCCTCCATAGTGTAACACCTGTCTGTGCAGGGCACCCTGCTCCAGAAATTGGAGTGCAAGGCTGCATAAAGCCAGCAAGGGCGTAGATAAGGGTTTGTAACAGAGACAAACACGGGAACTGGCAGTGCGACCTTCAGGGCAAACAAGCCCTACAGCTGTCTCTCAGCAGTGACACCGCGAGCTGTGAGAAATCTCTTCGACCCCAGTGAGGCTCTCGCTGCACTGTGTGTACAGTAAAACTGCAGTAAAAGCACTTTGCTGCTAAGGGACTAAGGAGATGTGCTCTGAAGCCCTGACTCTAACGACGTTCTGAAATGGTTCAGCAGCGACTTTACAGAATCAGAACCACAGAATCACAGAATTGTAGGGGTTGGAAAGGACCTCCAGAGATCATCGAGTCCAACCCCCCTGCCGAAGCAGGGTATCCCTAGATATCTTTGGTGAACTTGTACCGATTCTTTTTCATCAAAAAAGCTTGAAAACCCTTACGAGCAGAGCGCACAGCTCCCCGCCCGACAGTGCTACCGGGGAAGTTTGGAGCGGGGGCAGTGAAATAAGCGGGATACGGGGAGCTGGTAGCGATGCGCGGCGGGTGAGAGGGACAGCTCCGCCACAGCCGTCGAGGAGGACGGGGCGGCAGCGGGGCGGGCAGCGGGGCTCTGCATCACCGCCCTGCTGAAGCGGGGGGAGGCCCCGCTCTGCCCCGCGGGGACACCGCGCTCCGCACCCCGCCGCCCGCAGCCCGCAGTCCCCTCCGCAGAGCGCCCAGCCGCCGGCCTCACCCGTGACGCGCACCGGCGCCCGAACGGCGGTGGCGACGCGGAGCCCCGGGCGGAGCTGGCTCCGACCCCCGCAACGGAGCCGGCTCTGCGCGCGCCCCGCGCCCCAGCCCGCATGCTGGAGGGAGCTCTTTCCAGGCAGTCGCCGCTCCGTGAAAGTCCCCGGTAAAGCTACTGCAGGAAAGCTGGTCCCTGGCCCTGGCAGGAAAAAAGAGGCAGTGGGGAATTACCGTGGATCCTTCTAGCAGCGAGCGTCGAACAGGAGCGTGCTCAGGAGATCCGCCTGAAGAAGATCGGCCCTAAAGGGATGACCGCGGCGCGGAGTGCGACAGGCTCACGAGAGACAGGAGCCCCGGCGGCACCGTCGGCGCAACCCTGGAGTGACGTCCCCCAGCTTCACGTCGTGGCATCCCCTCAGCGCCGGGATCCCCGCAGCAGCCCCAGGGCCGGATCAGGCCAGCGCGGAGCAGGCGAGGGCTGGAGGGCCACGGGCAGCGCCATGGGCAGCGCTGCAGCCGCCTCGCAGGGCCGAGCTGCCCTTATGATTAATGCCCATTCACTTTTGCTACAGCAACAGGCGCGCAGTTCCCACTCCTCCCTCTCTGCGAATGCTTGAATCACACCATGGATTCACGGGCAACTGGCTTTTGTTCTTCAGGGTCTTCGTCCGGGAATGAAGGCAATTATCACATCTCAGCGCCTCTGCTTGCCGCAATAAATCTCTCAGAGAAGAATGGACCTTTGAGACAGCTGCTCGGGGCTGCTTAGTCACCGCCGCCAGTTGGGAAGCGGCCCTGGCGCACACAGCGGCACGCAGCGTCCAGGGCCGCCCCGAGGGGCTCTGCAGCGCCCGGCAGCTCTGCCAACCCTGCTCGGTGATGGAGGGAGCAGCACCCGAGTCCAGCCCGAGGACCTTCCGATGAAAAAGTGCAAAGCACTTTTCAAACTTGCAGCTAGATAAAGTTTAATAAGAGCAGTTACCCAGCAGATAGCAAATTACCTTATTTATGCCCGTGCTTCAGATTGAGTTAACCAACTTTTTGCAATGGGATTAACTGTAGTTCCCTGATAGAGTTAGAACTAGAACCCAGACCATGGCCTCCAGCCTCACTCCTCTTTATTACAGACAGCATCCTCTCTGCACGTGCAGAGGTGAAGAAAAGTTTCCAGTGCTCAGTGAATGCTGCCTGAGTTTGCAACCTCATCTGCACATGTTCTTTAGGTTTGACTTTGAACTAATTCCTATAATCACACACTATGCTTTGGAAGGAATCAAGGTCGGCTCTAGCAAGCTTTGTCAAGAATGCTTCATAGGCATTGTAAAGGAAGAGCAGCAGCTCCAACCACATGAAAGCTGGTACTTGGCATCTGTTTGCTTCTTGCCATGGCAGCAGAGTCATCCCCCCCAGTTCTGGTAATTCATCATTGTATCTGCACTAATTCACACAAAACAAATACTCAAGACAGTCAGCTGTCTCCTTAAGGCATCTGCAGTTCCTAAAGTCAGCCTTCATTCCATACATCTCAAAATCAATTAGAAATAACAAAGTTCTTAGTGTTAAGAGATGTCCGTCTAGTGCAAAAAGACCTTGGCAAGCAGAGGTATGACCTCAGGACAGTAAGATGCTGAAATTCCAGTGTACTTTTAATACCTGCAAATCTCTTTAATAAGCAGATGAGCAAGGGGCAAAATGTGTCGTGCAGCTTGGGTGATGCTGTCACTCTGAGTTAGCTTATTTATAAATAGGTTGCAATTCTGTTTACACGTAGTCAATTAAAAAAATCAGCTCAGGTGCATTTTAGGAAGTGTTATCCTTACCAGCTAGTAAACCCTGATCTACCACCCTCGAGGCACATCTTTCACACAACCCACGGAAGGGCTTCCCAGCACACGGGCCAGGAACACGTTAATCTTCATAAATCAAATAGTTGCCAAGTGGAGTAGAAAGCCATGTGTCCAAATAGGATGTATTGAAAAATGGAACAAAGTGATGTGTGTGTCAAAGATCACTAGGTCATGTTGCAAGGCTGTCCCTGTGGAGTTATCCTTCAAAACATCTCCCTAGCCCAGCTGTAGGTGTTATTCCACTGTGACATTTGTTTATTTTCCCCACCTTTTATTGCACAAAACTGGTCACCTCTCTGACTCAGCTCCTCCTCGCTGAGTTTATTGCATCCCAAATTTTGTTTGAATTAGATTCATTAGAAACAGGCCTTGTCAAGTGCTGACTTAGGAGGCACTGGGAGAGAAGATTCAGACCTACCTCCTGCCCACTAATTATTTCAGTTTCACAAATCCGAAAAACAGTTGCTGCTGTTTGTGCCGATGTCTCACACTGAAATGAACGCTACAGTTCAGTTCTGCAGTTCAAAGATCCCTTGGTATCCTTACTTACCTGCATATGGGGGTTTCCCTTTGCTTCTGCAAGGGGCACTTGCCACAGGGCTTGGGAGGACCTGAAACAACACTTTCCATCCTTACAAACCATCTTGAACTGTCTCACTGTTTATTATTCAGAAAGGAAAGTAGAGCAGTTGCTTCTTCTCTGAGTACTTGAAAGCGGACAGTTGTGAGCACACAGATAAGGATTTGAACCTTAGAATCACAGAATCACAGAATGTCTGAGTGGAAAGGAAACCACGAGGATCATTGAGTCCAACTCCTGGCTCCATGCAGGACCACCCAAAATTCAAAGAGAAAAACCTTCTGCCTCCCCAAATTCAGACACTTTCTTGGTGAGTGCAAAGCCCAGATGTCTCTCACACGCCAAAATTAAAACTCCTGGCTGCTTTCACAGGCCACAAATGCTTCTCCTTTTCAGTTCCACTAACAAAGCCTTCCACTAAATGCCATCCACCCTAGCATAAAGCATTGCAAATTGGCAGTTTGTAACTTCCACAAATTAAAGTCTGTGGCAGATTTAAGGCTGAGAATGGGCCGTCTACCACTGCAATGGCAAGACTACTAATGGATTTCTGAGTGTGTTCTCAGCTTGAATATTTGACATATCCCTGAAACAGACCCTTCTGTCCTTCCCACACCCCTGTAGGCTGGCTGTCCTGCTAACCCCTGCTGGTGGAAGGCCCACAGCGCCTGGCTCTGCTCCTGTGGTGCCTCCAGGTCAGCTGTCTTGAAGAAAGACCCTCAGTATTCAGCAAGAAATTAATCAATATTTGGACATGTGCACTGCAGTGATCCACTCATGGCACAACTTTCCATTGCTCCAGCCCAGGACATCCCATCTCACTCAGCAGAAGTCATTAACTTGCTTGCTTGTGAACGTTAACTCTCACATGGACCGAGCTATTGGAGGCATCAGTGTCTGCAAAAATCTACACAATTCATTCACCGCCTCTGGATGAAGACACAGTGTCACCACTTAACATCCCTGCACACATCACCCCAAAGACTGGTCTGTAGTTACACAGCCAAGCAGCGGGCAGAGAATGCACAACTTTCTCTTTGGAATTTGGACTGTATGGATGCCATTTCACACTCACAGCTCTGCAGAGACACAAGTATGTCCAGCTAATTCTTCAGGTTTGCAAACAAGTCTCTTTATTCTGTACAGTAAAGGTCTGCAGTGACTTGCTTTTATGGCCAGACACCCACATGTGTGGCAATCCCATTATTTGTCAAGTTCTATTTTCTCTCCCACTCTCCTCCCTAGTCTGTCACATCAGGGCTGACCAAACTTCCTGATGCTACAGTCTTCACATCGAGGTTCTGGCACGTTGGGGATACGTGCTTCAGGAAGCGAGGGAAGAGGGCATGAGTTCAGAGGTAGGAAGAGCCCCCCTGCCCAAGGGGATGGAGTGACGCAGGTCTCAGGAGCCTATCTGCACCAGCTCACTGCTCACACAGCAAAACACGCCGTTCTCCCTGCACCTCCATGCCCACTGCCAGCGCCAACCTGCCCTCAGCACACAGGTCACACCTGAGCTGCTCGCAGTAGGAAGCTGTGTGAGAGATCTGGGCAGAATATCCGTGCCCCCCTGCCTGTTCTGTGCCCTTTGTGCTGCTGAGAGTGCAGTTTGAGATCTGCAACTGAAGATCCACAGTAGGAATTACTTTGTAGCATATAGCAATAATATATTATACGCCCGAGAAGATGGAGCTGGTATTTATTTTTATTTACCTCTGTGACTTTTCTGATGCATAAGAGCTGGAAAAATTCCTCCACCAGCAGAGGAAGTTTGAGACTTGCTGACCAATTCTGTCTGTTCTAGCAGAGAGCTCTAAAAGGCTCAGCTGAGCAGCTTCCAGTTTCAGAACCGGTCACAAGATGTAGCTGAGACTACTTCTGTGGCTGCATAGCTTTCAGGTCCTCTGGAGAGTTCATCCTTCGGGAGAATTTTAAACGTTCAGAGTGCCAAACATGGAGCGCTGCCCAGGGCTCTGCTCTTGCATGAGAAGTGTGCTCCCCATCCCTCCCCAGATGGCAGTGCACCCAGCCCTGCTTAAGCAGTGCACAGCTTCTGCTGCAGCTGCGGGTGCCGAATCCCCCATGGTGCTTCTTTCCTGTGATGCACCACTGATACCTCACTGAAGATCTCTCACTTGAGAAGCAAGCCTTTCCTGCACAACCTCAGGCATAGATTTCCAAAGCAAATGGTCCCGTTCCAGTGTTATTTTGCTTTCTAGACTTGTCTGTAGAGTTAGATTTAACCAGGGTTTTTTGTTGTTTCTGTGTTTTCAAATGCCCAAGAGTCTCAGGGAGGATTGTTCCAACAATCTCTTGCGGACATGCCAGCCTTAATCGTGCTCTTCCAGGCCCTTCTCATTGTCTGGGATGAAAGCACAGCGCGGAGCCTCCCCTGCTAATTGCCAGCTCTGTGTTTTGCAGTGACAGGTGCATTGTCTGGAGGAGCAGACTCAATTGTGTCCCCGAGCAGGAGGGCATCGGCTGCTGATGTTAAAAAGCCTTTCAGTGGAGCTTGGGCAAAGCTTGTTATTCAGTGTCATCATTTACAACAAATCTGTGTAGCCTAGGAACTTTTAATAGAAAAAAATAGGAGCTGCCATTATTATTCATCTTTGTTTTTTGCCCAAGCTGCTAACTGCTCCTAAATCTCCCATTCTCCTACCCTTACGCAGGGCGTTCTGATCCTTTGTGAAACACTAAATCTCTCTGATAACCTTTTTCCACGGTCTTCTCTGAAAGTTCTTCGCTGGTTTCAGCAGATGCCCGCTATGGATCTTCTTTAACCATTAATGTAATGTATGTACATTGATGTAGTGTAGTGTAATGTAATCACATTTAGCAAAAACTTTTTAAAGTACTGTTCCAGTGAGGTCTGTCACAAAGCAGTGCGGCTGGGCAACATGAGTGAGCTCAGGTTCACAAGCACCCCAAAGTCTGGCTGGTATCTGACACCACTCAGACCCAGGGACAGGGACCCTGCTTCCTATACCAGGGGCCCTGCTGCTCACACAGAGGGAAGGCAGCAGCAGCAGAGCTCCTGCAAGATGAGAGGAATAATGAGAGGATGTTAGACACAGATTGCACCTGTCTTTCCCATTTTTCACATTAGAGGGTAAAGCTTTCCATACGCGACTGTTGTGCGACACCAGAGCTCCGGCCATCGGCACAGCGACACGCGGCACACAGCACAGCGCTCAGCACATGGCCCAGGGCTTTGCTGCAGGAACGTGGCCAGAGAGAAACCACCTTTATACTGCAGCTACTCGTCTCGGGCACAAGACAGAAGGGAGGGTCTACAAACAACTGCCATGAGCAGCTCTGCATCAACTTACAGGAATGCAGATGTTGAGAAAGAGGAAGTGTTCTGTGCCTGGTTGAGCTGTGGGAGTCTCTGCAGTTTTGGAGCAGCGCTTTGAACAGACTGGCACAGGCAGCTGGGAGAAAGTTTCCCCTTCTTTCTGCTCTGTCCCATCCTCTCCTTCTTAATCTCAGATGCAACATCAGTTCATGCATCCAAGGACCAGTCGTGGGAGACCTGTGACAGCAGGCAGTGTGTGAGGTGGAGGCAGCGCTGGGGATGCAGGGAACCCTGTGGCCACTGCACCTCCCTGCAGCCCCCGGGCTGGGCAGGGGTGCTGCACCTCCCTGCACAAGGGCTCTTCCTAACTGAAGCTCTCTTCCTCCTTCCCAATTGTGTAGTTTTGCCAGTTTTTTTTTCTGCCAGAGACTAAATAAAGCTTAAAACTTCCTCTACTAATACTACTAACAGAAGGACTGCTGCAATTGTTAACAGAACACGAGGATTTCAGGCATTTGTCCTTAACAGTATTGACAAGTGATAGACAGCACAATGATGTTAGTACAATAATGCTAGAAAATACCATCAGATAAGCACTGGACTTTCCTCTCTAGCATCCTACAGAATCTAGCTAACAGCAAGCAAAGGGCTCCCCATGCACTTTCCTCATCCCCCCTGTGGAGGGGGATGGTCTACTTCTTCTTCTATCTCTGACAGCTCCTTTTCCCTATTCAGAAAGTTTTTCTTTTCCCCAGAAGATCTTGGAAACTCACTCCATATTTCAGTGTGTCACCCCTTGACTGTGCCACTCTCCCAGCTTCAGCCTCTTCTTTCAGCTTTCAGTAAATAAACCCTCTAGTGTTTGGTCAACTCTCTATTTCCTCTGGATCTGAACACCTCCAGATGATCTCTTGCTTTCAGAAACAAGAAGTTATACAACAGAAATTCCTCAAAGACCGCTTTCCGTCCCAACCTGAGTGAGCACTTCCTTGATTAGCCTGAAAAGAAAGCCACAGGTTGGTAAAGTTTGAGTCTATCTATCTCGTTACAATCTGTCAGAGTTGTATTTAAATTCCTCTGACAGATTCTTGGCCTGTGCATTGTTAACAGATCGTGGTTGAGGCAAGATGTTGGAAATTAGAGTGATTTTGAGCAGGAGAGACACATGGTGCAGTTATTCTCCAGTTCAGTGATTATCTCTACCTGGCTCCACTCCTAACACAAGTTCACCTTGGGACATGACAGTCACTGCTGGCTCGCTGGGGAACTCGTGAACGTATTTGCTGGGATACGTGTGAGACGGCCATGGTGAGGATTTGAGCCCAACAGCACTGTGTGTTTTCTTCTGGACAATTTGCATTGCCTCTGACCACAGCCACGCACAGAGCTGGGTGGTGCAGGGACCTGGTACAGCCTCCCGTCAGTTCTGCGGGCATTAAGCATGAGGGAATCGGACGTTCTATTGCCTGCAGGTCTCTGGAGGACTGTAGAAAACTCAAGCAAATTATACAGTGAAGGGCATCAAACCAGAAGCAAAGTTTGCAAGACAACAACTACAAAAAAGTCTGTGTAAGGTGTTCAGAAAATATTCTTAAGACCATCAGTTTTACCTACATATTGTGGTACTAGAAACAGGTACTGTGCCAGGATGAAAGGAAGAACCAAGTGTTTATCTGAACCTCTGCCAGTGTTAACCAGCAATAGAAGGAGCTCATGGTGCACCAAGACAGCTTTGAATGAGGGAAGAGCCCTACCTGCACATCTGCAGGAGAACCAGCCACATACCTGAGAGGATAGGAAAGACACTGCATTACTAGAAGGTAAAACAATAATTGTAGGACATCTGCTTGGTTGTCAAGGACCAAGAGGGAAATAAAGCTGTTGTCCCCTCTAGCTAAAACCTGCTGTTTCTTTTTCCCCAGACTCTCAACCACCAACTGCTCCATGGTTTGTATGCCAATCCAATTTTGATGCCTGTAATTCACCCCAGAGACTATTTTAACTTTATCAAGTGAAGAGAAAAACAACTGTGTTAGAATTAAAAAAAGAGCATCTGGCAGCAGGATATTCCTTCTCTCAGACAGCTTCCCAGCCAAACTGGTGTACTGATGTACAGAAAAATGGGAATTTAAGTTACCCAAGGGTTGAGAGAAGGGGGAGAAGAGAGTGCGGACTGCAGGTTCTTTGTGTGCTCATCTTCAAGGTGGTCTTCTGCAGTCTGTAGAAATCAGTGCTTTCAATATACAGCAAACCACCTCAAACCAGGCAGCCAAACCTTATCTGTGGCCTGCACCACACGGAGGCAATGAATCCATGTGTGGAACACCGTCTGATTTAGCCTGCGTCAAAAGAATCCTCCTCAAAACACTGGAGGGAAAAGCAGACACCATACAATAGCTTTGCCCACCCACCCCTTCATCTGAACAGTACATGGATGGGCACGTTCATTGTTAAGTGATTCAGAGGGATGCTGCAGACATGCAGTTTTGATCTGGAGACGTGGGGCTCTACTCTCTTTTTAGGCCATCTGCTAACTGGGTCCCATCCAGAGGAGCCTACAAGATGTCTGATCCACTTCTGATGCAGGAATTGCTGCTCCTTCTGGGTGGGCACACCTGCTCCTCTCAGCGGTGCCTTGTACCAGGGATGCTGTGCCCTGAGGATGAGGCACCTTAAGAAGGCAGACATTTGGTAAAGTGCACAGGGAAAGTTTCCTTTAGGCAAGAAGCCAACACACTACATCAATTCTTATGGTGTTTCACAGGGAGAGAGGGCTTCACGTAATGGTTTCAGTTTCAAGCACGTATACTTCTAAAGTGTGTATGAGATATGTGCCAAGCTTTTGAGAAATTTCACTGTGTGTCTGCACTGCTTTCAAATGGGTCCTTTCCTGGGGAGCTGCCACAGGTTCTTGTCTGCGGAGATGGTGGGCCGTTCCATTTCCTGGGTCAGCTGGAGGAACAGAAAAGCGAAGGTGGAGGTTTAGAGTAGCGTGCTCAGAAGACACTGAAATAACATCACTGACCTCCGCGCGCAGCAGGGCTGTGCCAGCGGTAGGAGCCGCATTTCTCGTTTCTCTCTCACCATACAATTACGTTAACAGCTCAGCAATTATAGGTAGGTTTGCAGTTTCTCTTATAATTGTAGATTCTTCAGAAAATCTAAGTAGAAAAGTTGGGATTTCCCCCCCTTTTTGTCCTTTATTTGCTCTTTCATTTTCTTTGAAAGCCTCAACCGCGGTGTGCAGTGTCGGACGCGGAGCGGCAGCCGAACACAGCGCGTTACACACAGCCCGTGGAAGAGCCGCAGTGCGGGGCCGTCCGGGCCGGCGTTCTGCTGCCCTGCAAACGTTCAGGGCGCTGCGGACGCCCACCGGCCCGGCCTGCTGTCGGACCCGGCGGTCTCCGCAGGTCCCTTCCAACCCAGCAGCGCCACGTCCCCGCGCCCCGTGCTTTTCGCAGACATAAATCGAAGCGCTTTATTGCGGCACGCCGGGCTCGCCCACAGCCCCTGAGCCCGAACCGGGGAGAGCCGCGTCCGCGTCCCAGGGCCAGGCACCGCGCGGAGCCTCGCAGGGCGCAGCCGACAAGGCACACAGCCGACAAGGCACACAGCCGCCACCGCCATTTCGCGGCGCCGCGCCCCGCCCCAACCCCGGCCCCAGTCCCGGCTCCGCTGCGCGCGCACGCGGCCGCCCCGGAAGCACTCAGTGCGGCCGTGACGGAGCAACGCGGCGATGGCGGCGGTGTCGGTGCTGCGGGCCCCGAGCGGCGGATTCAGCTTCGACAACTGCGCTCGGTGAGGCGCGGGGCGGGTGGGGCGCGGGGCTGGCGCGGGCGCGGGGCTCGCACAGACCGCGGGGCTCCTTGCGTTGCAGGAACTCGCTCCTGGAGGCCGAGCTCGGGCAGGAGGGGCGGCGGCTGCCCGCGGCCCGCAAGACGGGCACCACCATCGCGGGAGTCGTCTTTAAGGTGAGCGGCCGCGTGCGCCGAGGCGGCGGGGAGGGAGCCGGGGGGGCGCGGGGCCGGGCTGAGGCCTCGTTGTGTCTCGCAGGATGGCGTGGTCCTGGGGGCCGACACGAGGGCGACCGAAGGGATGGTCGTCGCTGACAAGAACTGCTCGAAAATACACTACATCTCTTCCAACATTTAGTGAGTATCGCAGGCGGCTCTGCTGCGGCGGCGTTGGGAACGGATGGGATTTTTAGCTGTGTGCTTTGCCGCAGCGCAGACCGGGGCGTACTCTAAAACGTTAACTGGCGTTTATCAGAATGGGTTGCTCGTTGTTTGCCGTTTCGTTTGCTTTTTGCTTTGCGCTCTGCAAGCGTTGGCTGGCTGGGATGTTGATTTCCTCAGGTTTGCGGTGAGGGGAAGGAGTGCTGGGGCTGCGTGCAGCAGTAAGGCGGCTGTGGTTCGGAAACTGCAAATGGCGCCTTGGGGCGGCAGAGGGGAAAAACAGCAGTTATGGGCGTTGAATGGGCTGGGATAACTTGGGGAGAAAACGTAGAAAAGAAGCTTGAACGTGTTGAATAAAGCAGCCGAGCTCCAGTTTGGCCACGTTTGGTTATTTGCTTCCCTTCCCCTGCTCACCGAGTGCAACCTGTAATGACTTTCAGCTGTTGCGGTGCGGGCACAGCTGCAGACACTGAGATGACGACTCAGCTGATTGCTTCCAATCTGGAGCTCCATGCGCTGTCTACAGGACGACTTCCACGTGTGGTCACAGCTAATCGAATGCTGAAGCAAATGCTTTTCAGGTGACTGAATGCTTTCTTATTTATTAGCAATGCTGTTAAGGCCACCAGCCGTGACTTGTTCTTGTGGTGGGATGTTTGTGTAAGATCCATAATGAGACTTTAGGAAAGATTTAAGAGTTGTTCTTTCCTTGATAGCTGTTTGAACCGAGATGGAGGAAACAAAGCCTGCAGTATTTTAGAGAGCCCCTGCTGCAGCTGTACAGCGTTGATTAATATTATTGCAAGTTGCGCTGTTGTTATCTTAAGGAAAAATTATCTGCTTGTTGGGTTGATTGCAAGCTGTTGTACTATGGCAATTGCAATTCCTATCAGCAATGTGACTTAAAACACGCCATTAAATTGAGGGCACTTTCTCCAAACCTTTAAGTGTTTCAGTACTGTTTTTAATACCGTTTTTCATAGAAATAAAAAGTACTATTGGTAGAAAGAAAGAATGAAGTGTGTGTACTTGGAGGTTGTGCAAGCTATGGGAGAGTCTCCAGGAAAATAAAACAAAGCTTAAAACCAAATAAAACTCCAAAAAAGCGAAGTTCAGTAGATAGATTCTAATAATTCATCTTAGTTGTTTGATGCTGTATTGCTGGACAGCTTGCCCTAAGTGTGTCACAAGACACAGCTGAAAAGTTACAGCAGCCAAGAAGATCTCATGGGGGAACGAGCATGTTTTCTTCAAAGTCCTTAATTATAAACTTAATCACAGATACAGGAATTTCATGTAGTGTTATAAAACAGAATTATCTCCTGGTCAGCACAAACATAACGGCCAGTCTCCTTGCTTGTCCACTGCATGCTTGTTCTGCTTGACAGTGAAATAATCATGTTTCAGTTAATTTCACAGATAGCAAAAGCAGTCTTTCTATTACAGAGCTATACGTGATGTAAGCATGGAGAAATTCTCAGATGAGTGCATTGTGGCTTTTAAACAAACAAAAACCCCACTGCTTTATCACAGATTCTCAGATCCGTGTGTAAATGTTGTTCCTAGGTATCAAGGCTACATTGGTGCTGCCTTGGTTTTAGGAGGTGTAGATGTCACTGGGCCTCACCTTTACAGCATATATCCCCATGGATCCACTGACAAATTGCCTTACGTTACCATGGGTAAGTGCTGCCTCCATTGTACTGCAGTGTAAGAGCATTACATCTTTCTGACTTGAGCATTGTACTTTGCTGGCCAGAGGTAACCAGCATTTTAGCTTGCTTTGGGATTAAATATTTCCTTGAACACGTAGTTTTCACTCCTTGCTCAGGAGTAGTGATGGTGGCTTCCTTAGAGCCTGAGAACCAAACCATTCTTTAATCTACATGATTGCCTTGCTCCTTCCTGTCACTCCTTTGTCTTCTTTTGAGATACTGTTTTCCTCTTCAGCTGGTTTTTCAATTTCTGTGGTCCTCATATTCCAGGGGCACAGATTGGCTTCACAGGAGGCTTGTTATTCCAGAAGTTCCCATTTGCAACTTAAAAATAATTTTGTCTGTCTTAAGTA
This sequence comes from Centrocercus urophasianus, assembly GCF_019232065.1. Taxonomy (NCBI): domain Eukaryota; kingdom Metazoa; phylum Chordata; class Aves; order Galliformes; family Phasianidae; genus Centrocercus; species Centrocercus urophasianus. The sequence continues at coordinate 7,749,736 of NW_024884911.1, read as the reverse complement.
AGTGTTGTTGTGCCTCCAGTAGTTTGATGCAAGTGTTGAATCCCTTCACACCTGTGTGGATCCTTTTTTGGTGTAACTGCCAGCAGTTTGGGTTCTGAAAATGAAGAAAAACCAAGGCAAACAACAATTCTTGTGCACAAAGCTTTTGCTACCAATGGTTAGAAAAAGCATGCAAACCAACTTTGTCTATATTTTTATTGGAGCTTTGATATATTGCTTTAATATGTTACTCATCCCTCATTACTTCAAGGGAAGGTGTTCTCCTGAAAATGAATTCCTTTGAGATCATTTTCTTAGGATGCTAAAAACTTGGAGAAGGCTTAGAAGAAACACATTGAGGTTCTGGTGCACACAAGCCAGGTCTGTACATAAGGTACTTTCTTTTATGGGAAAAGTGGAAAACAAAAACCTAAAATGCTCTAAAGCAGAACTTAGAGAAGTGTCTCACAATGTATCTCATAAAGGTTGAGGAGAATGAGGTTTTGTGTGGGGGCACCAAGTGTGAACCTATACATACCTGTAAGTGTAGTACCTGTTTGGAGAGGCTCTGGCCTCTGAACTAACTTGCCTTGCTGGAATTAACAAAGTTATTTTTAACATACAGCCTTTAACAATTAAAGCTTTCCATGTCTTTGGCCTGCACAGCTGTTCAACAGAACGATGCAGTTAACTGTATGGTAAGGAGAACTGTGGTTCGTTTGCAGAGATTTCTGCAGAGGTAGTGCTAGACCAATAGATGGTGCCATTACCTCAGGAACTGGTGAGTTATTTCCTTGGCAAAATCCGTGTAGCAGTCAAGTTATGAGATGCCATTGTTTAGCCTCTAATATAATTATAAAAAAAAAAAAAGTGTAAATCTCTGATTCTTGTAATTGCCTTATATCCAATGTTGTAGAAAACTGTAAAACCATAATTGACTTTAAGCTGCCAACTGCTAGTAGTTAATTGCCTGAGTACAGTCACACAGCTGCCATTATGTACGTGGTTACTTTTGTGCCTATGTTTTAAAAGATTTAAAATGTGGTATTCCGAACATCCTACCCATTCCTCCTTCCCTCTCCAAAAAGAAGCTGAAATAGAAGAGTAAGCTCAATTAGGTAGGGAGCAGACTTTCCTGGGATTAATTTTACTGCAGCTTTAGCTTTGGTTTGCTGTCAGCTGTGCCAGATCTGCCTGGTGATTGCACGTTCCTTCTGTGCAGGATCCCACACAAAGCCCTTCTCAGCACGATGTCCTTTACCTTTCTGCTCCTGGTGCACTGCGTGTGTTTGAGTGAGAGGAGATTTGCTGATGTGTATCAGTGAAAGATGGTGCTGAGGCAGACAATGTATCAAAGATCAGAATAGGAACTGTATTTCTATTTCATTTAGAGTATGATTTTCACCCCTCCCCCAAATATTCTAAGGGTGCTTTATGAAATCTGCATGCGTATCTTTGAACAGTTGTTTTCTGGAAATGAATCGGATTTTTCTGTTTTTAATGTGCTCAGATATCTTGCCTGGAATGTGTTTGTGGATGGATATAGTGATGTCCTCCCTTGCAAGGCAGATTTAAAAGATACTCAGTGCTTATTCAGGAGTGAAAACATCAAATTAAACTGTTTATGCTGACAAAGGACAAAATTGGATTTCAGCAAACGATGCAAGATTGTCTGATTGCTTGGCTTGTCTGGGAAAGCTTCTGGCCAAGAAGCTTATAATGAAATGCATGCATAAAATTAAAGTAGTTGAAGTCTGTAGTTCAGCTTTCGGAAGCAGTAAGTGTGTTCCAGCAGTCTCTGGTGGCAGAAGCCAGTCCCCCGGTGCCAGCAGTGCTCCATATTCATAAATCAGCTCTTCATGCACTAGCAGTGCTGTCCTGCCGAGCAAGCAGCTCCACTGCTGAGCCAAGGCCCCTCGGCCAGGAAGCGGGCTGAAAAATGATCGCGATCGATGGGGCTGTGGAGATGGCCGGGTTCCTACCCAGAGCGAGCGGCGACTGAATAGCAATGAGTGCGGGTGAGTGAGCGCCCTGTCAGGGAGCCCCGGCACTGATGGATGAAGTGCTAAACGCTGCTCTCTGCTGGCTGCGCACATCCTGCGCCGGGGGAGCCGGCAGGTCCTGGCTGATGGGAGCAGGCTGTGCTAAGCGCTGAGAGCTGCCTGCTGGTGGTTTGCCCACGGGCCCAGTTCTCTGGGAACGCAGTGATGGCTGCAGACCACAGTGGAGGAGTCAGCTGGCTGTTCTGCAGGTATCGACAGCTACCTGTGCCTCTAAATCAGATGTTGAAGTGGCACGGCTCCTTGTGTAAACACCAGTCGAGGTTTTTAAAGTCACTTCCAGTCAAATACAGGAGGTTTTTGAATGATTCGGTTGTGAACGCTTAGTAAATGGCCCGTGTTTCTTGAGGAAGTAAAGCAAACTCTTATGCTGTCATAAGTCTTCTCATTTGTGCTGATCATTAGACTGAAAAACACTTGTCTCCAAGTAAGCTTTGCCAATTTGTGTAGTTCTTCATGGCTGTCTTTTTAGCAGTCAATGTTTCTAGGTCTTTAGATGTTAGATTAATACTTCCCAAGTATTCCTCTTCTGGAGGTGTAACTCGCAGAGCGTGTATGCACAGGACATTCCTTGGAATCAGTGCAGTGCTTCTGCTTGTGTTCCCACAGCCAGGTGGGTCCAGGCTTCCCCAGGTGTTACAGGTGGGTGCGTGGTGTAGGTGTGCTTCAGAGCAGCTCCTGTGGCCTTTGTCGAACTGCAGACGTGTTGTGGTGGAGAAGTGTGTGTGTATCTGTGTTTCTAAAGGGCAGTTGTTACAGCTGGTGCTGGTAACAGAGAATTTCCATTGTGATGTTCAAAATGACAAAAATCTCTTCTTTCAGAAGATGTGGTGCTTCTGCTAGGGCTTTTTTTTTTCAAGGAAATGCAAAATTGTACGTCTTATCTTTACTGTTTGTAACTAGTAGAAGAAAAGGATTTTTAGATGTAAATGTTTACTTCTAGATACCATTAATTAAGACTTTTGACAGCTCTCTACAAACCTGTTATGGGACTGTCTGCATTTATTTAAAGTTAATAAATGTGGTGGTTATCTCATGTACCACAGCATGAGGAGCTGCTTTCCTTTCCTTTCCCCTTCCTCCTGGAGCCTGCTGAGCTCTGTCCACTTCTTTGGTGAACTGCTTTTAAAAAGGAGCTGGAGGAATAACTCCAGTCTGTGCCATTTATGGAATAGTTGGAGTATTCCATTATTGGTTAGTTTATCAGACACTGCAAGTCTTGAGAAATGAAGACCATTCTTTCATAGCTCAGTGGTTTCAGTGTAGGAATTTGTCAGCCAATATCTGTCAGGTTTTCATTCTGGCAAAATATTTGAGGCTTCATATCTCAAGGACGCCTCATCTGAGGGTGCCGTTGTTTCTATGCTCTGGTTCCAGGGTTTCCCCTTCTGCTTGTGGTAGGCCTTCAGTAGGGTGCCTAAGGAGCATGGTCTTAAAATTGAGATCTGGTCTCAGAACCCTTTTCCCCTTTTGTTAGAGATGCTCCTGCATTATTCTGCAAAAGGAATCGTGTTTGAAGTGCCGTGTTTGTTCTGGAACGCACCTCGTTCTGCCCTTGTTGCAGGGATCAGTGCAGCCCTTTTATTTGGCGGTTTGTTCTGTGATATCAGCTGTTTTTATAAGCAGTTCATTTCTGCTATTACCTGCTTAAAAATCCTTTTTATTCCCAGCTTCAGCATTTAGAAAAAGGAGTCACGTATTGCTCCGAGGTGTGAATGAATAGTCATTGCCTGTAATACAAGTACACAGTTAGAGCGTCCTACTGCTTTTAGATGTGATGTATTTGGTACTGTAAAGGTAATGATCCTCAACCACAGCAATATTCTGTAACAGGAATATCTGTCATATTCATTGGGATTACCATGTTCATTGATTTGTGTCTGTAAATCTGCTGTTTCTACCCTTTAAATTTGATCTATAATTGGGCCTCCTTAAATGGTTCAGATAAGGTAGTCTGTATTTTCTCAACAGTGTCGCTGTCAGCTTCTCCTTTTTCATTATACATTCAGCAGACTTGATAAAATCAGCAGGACACCTCATTTGAAACTGTTTAATCGCTGCCTTTTTCTTTCACTAAACCATTGAGGTGGTCAAGCGATGTACACAAATCATTTTAAATAGAAAATACGGCTTTCTCTGTGACCCAGCTAAACAGATAGCAGTATGCAAAACAAGTTAAAAAGTAATAAATGCCAAAAAATCTTCTAATTGGAGTAAAAAATGGCAGGTAACTTTGTTCGCTCCCCAAAAGTAGCGCTCTGAAATATGGTCAGGGCTGCAGACAGACGAGAGCTCTTCCCGAAGGTTCTGAACAAAGCCGGTCTGCGGTTCCAAATGGCAGTGTGCTGCTGCTGTGTCAGTTTGTGGGTGTAAGAGTGCTGATGGCACGTGCCGTTGAGCGCTGTGGGTGCAGCCGGGCTCTGCTGTGGTTCTGTGCCTGCAGTGCTGCTGGACAACAGCAGAACTCGTGTTCTCATCTCTGCCATCTGGTCTGCCAGAGCTGAAAGTAAAACGGCACGGAGCGATGGGAGCAGAGCTGGGCAGGAGCCCTGGGGCCGTGCTGGGAGGTTGGTTGGGCTGCAGCAGGTCGGTGCGCAGGTAGGCTTTGCCTACGTGTGCTGCTTTTGTCAGCTTTTCCTTTAAAACCTGCCAAATAAATGCAGAGAACCAAACTCCTGTGTCTACATACAGTATCTCAGTGTATTACTGCCTAAATAAATGCCCCAATTGTGTTGCTGCAGGTTCTGGCTCACTGGCAGCTATGGCTGTTTTTGAAGATAAGTACAAACCGGACATGGAGGTAAGAAATGTTATTAAAAAAAGTGTTTCTTTCTGAGTAATACTTGGTGTTAAGATTTGAAGAGGTTTGAGGCTATAGAAAAGAAGTTCAGTCTGCTTTAGCACTTTAATGTATTGATGTCAGCTTACTGCAGAGCTGTAAAAAATTTAAGGATGAGGTGGATTTTAAGAAATGAATAATTTCTTTCAGATGTATGTATGGAAAAGCTCGTGTGATTTTAATGTAGATGAAAAACTTCAGGAATTTAACAACCTTAGCATAGTCAGTTTTGCTGTTTTTCCGTTGGCCATCAGTCCATCTCTTTTTATTTTTTATCTTTATTTTATGCAACTCTTAATCTTTAAAAAAAACCCAACATGATTGCAAACCAACGAAGTGTTGAAGTGGTTTAGGAAAGTCATTGGATTTTGGGTTGATTGGGTTCTGAACACAGAACTAGCAGCTGCTTGCTTACTTTTCCAGTCTACCTAAGAACTGATCAGTGGGAGATTTGCAAGGTTGTGAGTTGTGTTGTTGCTGATGATATGGATCAAACCTGAAAGATGTTCAGGTTGGTTGGGCAGTCTTCCAGTAGCAGAACTGCTGAGCATTCAGTAGTGAGCAGTTGTTTGGTGCTTCCCAGGTGTGGCCCTGTGCTGTTTGTCCCATATAGCTGTAGGGGCTCACGACTACCGAAGCGCAGTAATGTGTTTGTGTTGCCTCAGTATCTTGGGTAGGATCTGAAGAGACTTCTGGCCTTGAGGATATTTATAAATGCTGTCCAAAAAATGGTAATCTTTAGGTAGGCACTCAGTATCTTCTGCTGCAGCACTGCAGGAGGTGCCTGACAGAAGGAACCGCTGGGTGTAGATTTCCTGCTCTTCTTTTTTCCCTTTCTACTGCTGGGAGAATGGCACAGCCTCTTTTCCAGCCTCTTGTGTGACTGCGCACTTGGCACTTGTGTGCTGTTCATACTGAAAGCAGGGATACAAATCCTTGGAATCAACAGCTACAGCATAATAGTCCCCTTTCAGGGACACAAATGTCAGAGAGCTGTGTGATGGAACTGAAAATCTTACCTCATTCTCAGCTAGTTCTCGAGCTTGTATTTTAAGTCATTCTTTGTGTAAGAGCAACCAAAAAAGGCACCAAAAATTGGTAAATTTCCAACTTTTCCTACTTAGAAAGGTCATCCTAATTAAATTGCCTTCATACGCAACCATAAATGGCAACAGATACTGCTGAAACAGGCGTGTAGAAACGCAGCGCACCAATTTGAGGCAGATATTGAGATCTCTGAGAGCACCTTAACCCTTCCTTTGTCTTCATCCGACGTTCTTTGTCTGATAACAGGGCAACCATCTGAACATCCACACCAGTGGAGTTTCAGGTGCTCAAGTCCAGCCCTGTTCTTCAGCATCTCTTCATGTTGTGGCTGCCATCTTAAAATATTCACCTTTTTGTGCCAAATGTATTTTTCCAGTAACGTGTCCAAATGGCGTGGTATTTCAGTTGGAATTAAATCTGAAGGACAGTGTGTATTCTATAGAAAATTTGCAGTGAAATGGCGATGATGAAGTTTAAATTCCTGCGGATTAATTTAATGCAGTGGATGGATATTTTGCTGCCGAGATCAATGCTGCTTTCTTGTGTGCTAATTGTCAGAATATCTTGCTAAGGCTACTGGAGGGGAGTGGTGTGCTGCAAGACCATCACATCACAGAAACATGATTCAAAGGCAAACTGTCCTGCACCCTCTGGTATCGACTTGCAAATTAGCATCTGGAATGTAATTAAACAAGCTTAATGAAAGTAGCAGCTGAATACTACTGGAAAAGACAATCAGCTTTTTTCCCTCTGATATATATTCTGTACTATTGAAGCTGATCACCAAACACATCGTGTGAGCGCAGTTAAAAAAAATTAGCATTTATTTGAAGAATAGGAACTGTTTTTCATTCTGTTATGCTTTTGGCATGCACTGGTGTCCCATGAGAGCCGTGCCACAGCAGATAGTGCACAATATTTATAAATCCGTGACAGGCAATAATAGCAACTTGAAAAATTCTTTTGCTAGAATTTCAAGTTGAGAGCTGCCAAAAGCTGAGAGGATCAAATCTGCAGTGGCAGCTGCTGTGCCCTACAGTTAGAATCATAGACTTTGAAGATTCTCAACTTAAAGAAAAGGGGGAAAAAAAGAAGAAAAAAAAAAAAAAAAAGACTGCAGGCTTAGCCAATTTTTGCAGGTTTCTAGAGCCCTGGCTCTCTGCCTTTTGAAGATGAGTTGCTGAAGCTTCTACCACTGCCTGAGGCATGCTAACACCAGCAGGATGTGTTTTTTTCCACAGACTTAGTGTGTCTTCAGATTTAAGCAGCACACGCTTTATCAGTGCCAGCTGTGATGGTCCTTTCCCTGGTTGCAGTGCCGGGAGATGATCTTTACCCAACATCCTTCAGAGAAACTGCTAAGATGGATGGTGACGTACACAAGTGCCACTTCTGCAGTCTGATTTATGGAGGCATGTTTCATTATGAAGCAAGTGCTGGCCTCTAGAGGAACCATTATAGATTGCTGAAGATGTGAACACTTTCAGCCCTGAAGGCCTGTAGATGCTTCAAAAATGTAATGCCAAGCACCTAACTACTGTGGAACAATATTAATCTGTCATGTGGGCAGCTATAGGTCTGCTTTAAAAAACATAAGTGGAAGAACAGCGCTTCTAATAGAGTGGTTTGAGCTCAGATCTTCCGTTGCAGCCAATTTTTCTTTCAGGAGAGTGGCCACATGGTTTTTAAACCTCAGTCAGAATTTGCAAATGCATTCATGCCTTCCGGTGCTGAACAGCAGTGAGGAGATATGGCAACCATCGTGATCCAGGGGAAAACTCTGTCTGCAGTGGTAAATGCTAGAATTCAGGCTTTGTCTACATTGTGGTTGTTGAATTTCTGGGGAATCTGGGGGGCACTGTGTATTTTATCCTGGTATTTGACTTTTTTGGGAAGGAGAAGTTTTTGTCTGTAGAAGAATACCTCGATGTCGTGCAGCTCTGTGTCACCATGGATGAGTTTGTGGATGAAGCTCTGCTGCCTGCCTTGGCTGCATTTCAGCAAAACAGCCAGGTCAATAAGAAGGGGATCTAAAAGGAAGAGAGGGAGAAGAAGCCATGGAAAATAGAGCAAGGAGGTACACCTTGATGAGTTCAGGGGCACAAAAGAGGTGGGGAAAATGGACAGAGTTGGAGCCTGGTAGATATTTGTAATTGTAACTAAGGCAGATTGCTGCAAAGATACGAGATTATATTTAGTCATTTAAGATACCATTTTTTTAGTGTGGCATTAAGAGGTGATGAGTAAAAACCAGAAGCCTCTGGAGGGGCAGGAAGAGATTTAATGGGGTGGTTGTGCTGCTGCAGCTCGGCTGTTGCACTTGTGCTGCCCAAAAAGTGTCCATCTTCTGCAGCCTGCCCTCGGAGTGGAGCTGTGCTCCTTCACCTGCTAGCAGATTGGATCTGCCTTTGCTAACTTGTTTGGTTTTGACAAACACAGGTTGGAGTGCAGCCTTAGGAGCAGGTCAACTGGCAGATTTGGGTAGCCCTCTGTGGGAGAAGCAGTGAGCGGTCAGAGGTAGCAGCTGTGGCTGTCAGAATAGGTGTGCTCACAAGGAAATTGTAGGGGGAAAGAGGGCTGGAAGTCCAGTGCTTAGGCCCGGCTCTCCTAGTGCAGCTTTGTTCCTGGCATGGCTGCTGTCATTGAGAGACGTGAGGCCAGTGCTGTGTCCCCATGACAGCTGTGATGTAAAGGATGCCTTCCTCCAGGCTCTACACCAAAAGCCTGGGTTGTACCAAAGGGAAGGTGGCAGAAATGCCACTTTCACCACGTTGACTACATATCCATATTTATTTTACAGAAATAAGCATCAGACATAGTACAGAATTTTATAAGAATGTGTCATTTTCTTCTGTTGTTGAACAGGTGACACACAAACCATTCTGTTGTATTTCCTACTGCTCCTTGGTAGGGTGGCATTATTTTCATTTATTAACTACTGGCAATAACACTGAGCTATTTTTGGAAACTGTCAGAACTCTCTGATCTCCAACAATGGTTGTCTCATCAGTCTTATTTAGGCTGCATCTGTGTGATTCAAGGCTCAAGAGCAATGACAAGCTGCATATGAATGCTGTATTCATTAGTGATGGTGATCAGAATGCCTGTGTCCCACCACAGGGCTCAGGTGTGCGGGCTGCAGGCTAATCCCACCAGCTGACACCACCAGCTTTAATGACTCTGGAAGGTGACCGCTTGCTGGGAGGTTTGTTGGCTGAACTCGGGCAGCAGACAATAGGGATCAAGCCAGGCTCTGGGAGGTAAGCTGGAGAGCCTGCCTGGGATACTTGAACCTGTATTGGTGTGAAACACGGAGATTAAGGAAATGGGGGGAAAAAACCCTGATTCTGTGAACAAAAATAATTACTTAGGTATATAGAGCACATAAATACTGCGTATCCCATTAGCAGTGACAGTAATGGAGATGGTTGGCAGCACATCTCCGCTGCCTTGTGCTGACGGAGCTCGCTGGGATGGGGTTTGTTGCTGTCCATGTGTACCTGTGTTACTTTCTCCTTGGGAGACCTGGATTTCTGTGCATGAACATCAGGGTTACTGCAGTCAGATGGGAAGCAAGGGCTTTCTGTGCTGTTCTGTTTCATGGGTTAAAATTACTGTACACTCACTCAGTTTCTGCATGGTGTGTCAGACATTGGTTCTGTTCTCACTCTCATGGCATTGCGCCTTGCGCTGATTGATTGCTGTTGCAGGACTGTTGGATTTAAAACATTCTGTACCACTTCATAGCTGGGCAGGCTTTGAAATGGCTGAAGTCACTGGAGACGTGTTTTGAGGTGTTCCTTTTGAGTATATCAAAGTACAATTTCTGTGCAGAAATCAGATGGGATCCATCTGGTACCAGCAGAGCGCCAGAGCATGTACCTCTGCTTCTCCATTTACAGGCACATCTTGCCTTGGTTTAAATGGGGCCTTGCTGCATGACCAGGGGCATCCGTTGCTTCACCTCTGCAAAGTAATTCTTAAACTTTGTGCACAGTAGTGTAGATAAGCAAGTCAGACACAGGGCTCCATGTGAGGAGATCATTTCAGTGCTGGGGGAGGCTGCAGGACAGGTCATTATTTTGGATGCATTTCTCAGGAGCAGGCGTTAAATTGCTGGGGTCTATGCATCTCGCACAGCTGCAGAGCCGGAGCCCAATGGCTCCAAGTGCTCTGGATGATATTTTGGGTATTGCGGAGCCGCTCGTGCAGTGAGGACAGCCCGGAAGGAAGGGAGGTGAGGGGTGCTGCCCTGTGCTGGTAGGAGGCTGCATGGCCTTGCTGCGCTCGGGGGCGGCTTTGGTGCTGCAGGGCAGGGCAGCAGAGCAGCCCATGGCACAGCCTGCAGCAGCACAGCCTGTGGGATTTACTGCTCCGTTACTGCGGGGCAAATTTGTTTTGTTCTGAGCACCGCCCTCCTGGACACCAGGAGCTTCTGCCGAGTACAGGCGATAGATTAAATGTGTTTTCCTATTAGTTCTCACTTCAGAGTCTGGAAATAGCATTAGAAGAAATCCTGCGGCTGTGAGAAGAGCTGGTGATTTAATTCTGTCCGCAGACGTTGTGCACGTCTCCATGTAAGGAATGAAATATAGGAACCGGTGCTACCAAACAGTAGTTCCCAGTCATATACGTTTTTTGCCTTGGCAGGTAATTTGGCATAAATTGTTAATGTAAATCCAGGTTAGTGGGGAAGACATTATTTTACTAAAAAAGATAAACTGCTGATTAATTCAGTATAGAACTCAATTACAAATTGAAAGTGTCTCTGCGGGATGCCAGTACCCTAAAGACAGCAGATGTTGAATTGATACTCCAGCATATTTCACACTGGTATGAAATATTAACGTGGTTTATTGTGGTGATGTGCTGTGCAGTGCTGGGGAGGAGGAGCTGCGAGGAGTCGGTGCGTGCAGGCGGCCGTAGCGATGGAGCAGGAAAAAATGGAGTTACTGAGAATCGTAATGAAGGACTTTGGTTTATTTTATTTGAAAAGTTCTTACAAGAACGTTTAGGAAAACAAACGTTTTCTGTAGCACATACCTGCGTTTCTCACAGCAAAGCACGTCAGCTGCGGTGCTGTGACTCAGCAGAGCCTGCAGCGGTGCGGCCGCTCCTGGGGCAGCTTCCTGGTCTTTAACAGCTGCTCATAGTCCTGAATACTCCTATGGATGATATTTGAAGGCACATCTTTCTTTACAGATTCTGCTTTCCGCAGTACCTCAGCCTTACTTTGTGGCTTTCCAGAGAATCAATGAAAGATGGTGGGGAAGGAGTAGGGAGCAGCTGGAAGGACGGGCCGCTTCCAGAGCGTGTTCACTGTTGGAGATGGAGGGAAAGCAAGCTGTTTTGGTTGTCTGCTTGTACAAAACACATTCATGAAACAAAGTTTATAGTTCATCTGCTTAGGAGGTGCTGCTTGGCACCTGCTTTGTGGGGAAGGTTTGTGAAACCTGCATGGCTGAAGGGACGCAGCCCGTTCCAGCTCAGAACAAATCTGTTCTCGCTCAGTGGGCTCTTTGGGTGTTTCCTTACAAGTGAGAAAGCAAAGTGCTTTTCTTGTCAGTTCTGTTCCCTCTTTGGAGTTAGCACAGATTTTAGCATCGCTTCCAGTTATGTATTGATCTCTACCACAATTCCTCCCTCCAGACAGACTTGCACATCCTCTCACATGCTGCAGCCTGCTGATTACTCTTCCGAACTCTAATTATGCTTCTGTAGGTGCTTATGTCCTTCAAGAGGTATCGCATTCCCAGCCTCCAATTCCTGCCCTCCAATTCCCACCACTTCTCTACAGATTTTTTTATTTGTGTATTTATTTCTAACTATCTCAGTCCTTCCCAAAGCTTCTGATTTCTTCCCCTTCCGGCCTGCCAGCCCAAGGGACTCTTCCTTTAAGTAGGATGAGTGACAGAATTCCAACAAATTTCATTCTGCTGTAAAAGTCAGTTTTTATAATGGCTTTTCTTGCACCCTATGATACTCACTGTGTACTGATATTTCAGATTCTTGATGAGGCTTAGTGCTGGAGAGCAGCACAGCCTATTGGATACCCAGAGGATACTGGTGACCTGCAGAAGGCACTCATTTGTTTTTGGTAAAAATTAAAAAAAAAAAAAAAAAAAAAAAAAGCTTTCTACAGTTTTAAATCTGGAAAAGATGTCGTGTTTGACTTGTGAAGTTATAGAAGTGCTGCTGCTGAAGCAGTGCAGCCGTTCCCTTCACTGCTGTAGGCAGTGATTAACTTGTGTCAGAGCTGCTGGCACGGGCTGCAGTAACGTGAGGTAGAAATATCCACATCTGCTGTGGGAAAGTCTGTTCCAGTAGTACTTGAAATCTGGAAATTGCTTAAGTGAGAGGAGAAACTTGATTCAAGTCATATACAAGAGTAATGTGTGAAAGTTCCTTATTGGTGCTGTTTGGGACTTGTGCCGTGGCAGCAGTGGAGAGGCAATCCATCAGTTCTGAGCGTCTACAAAATGCAACTCTCCAGATAACAGGTTTAAAGTAAAGATTTAATACAGCCTCTATGTACTATGATGCTGCAGTGACAGTTTAAAACTCATTCTCTAAATCTCAGCAGACTTTATAGCTAGCAGTGGGCCCATATAAAGCTTAATGGCATTACAACACATAAATCATCTTTTAAAGATGCTACCAGTAGCTCCAATATTAAATGCAGACAATTGTCTGTGTTATAAATAATTTATCAAACACCGTTTCAGATTGGCCCTCCACGCTGAGTTATTTATTTTAGCCTTTACTGTGCTATTCCTGAGACACGCTTTGAAAGATCCATTACTGGTCAGTTTAATGAACTTGGGGTCTGCGTTTCCCCCTCAAGTACTGCGCTGCATCTGTGGTGACCATTACAGGGCTGATCTGGACCTCTTTGCGCCTTTTACAAGTGCTGCCCGTTTGTCATGGAGTGGTAAATGGAGCTGCACATTGGAGTCCTGGGACACATTGTGTGATGCAGTGATGGAGACAAACAGATAGCTCTATAAAGCGCTGCTCGTCACCGCTGGCTGGTGCTGCACTACATCACTCTTGCTGTAATCTCATTTAAGAAGCAGCGTGGACCCGAGAGAATGATATTCCCAGTTAGCTTGGTCTTTGCAGCCGTAAAGTAGGAAGTGCTCCTTTTATATACTCTGAACTTTTAGGGTTTTTTAAGATTAATTATTACAGTGACTCCTTCTGTCCCCGTCCTCAGGACTGTGTCAGCACTTTTTCCAAGAACCCCCTATTTCCAGACTGTAAAGCAGCAGTCTTTGCTGGAACTTCGTATGCAGGGTCTCTATCAAGAATTTCTTATTTTATTTTTTTCCTCTCGTGGCTATTCTGGTCATCTTTCTAAATTATGGAAAGGGGAGGAAAAGCAAACAGCTCTGTGGCAGGGTTTTCTATAACTAAAATTACTCTGGGTTCACGAGCTGGGCAGCACTCCATCAGATCAAAGAGCTGAGGTGACATTTTGGGCTGTGCTCCGCAGCGCAGCAGGGCTGCAGTGTGGGGACAGCTGAGCTGTGGCGACTGCGGCTTTGGAACTATTTTGATAGCAGCAGGCTGACAGCACGTTCTAAAAAGGAGAAAAAAATGTGGCGAGATGACACTGCAAGATTTTCACATTGCTCTCAGAAAAGATTGAATTCAGGGGGGATGAAGCACCCACCAGCCTGCTGTGCTTTTCCTGTGCTGTGCTTTTGCTGTGGTGCTTCTCTTACACTAAGCTCATAGAATGGGACAGAGTAATTTTGGCTCTGCCATCGGTTAATTTTAAAAATGAATTTACAGTCACCTCGCTGCATGGAGCTCTTTGCTGCGTGTGCCTGTGCTGTGGCACCAAAGCACTCTGAGCAGCTCTGCGGCCGCAGGACGGCGTTGTGCACAGAGCTGTCCTGCAGGAGCAGCTTCTCCAGCGTGGCTGGTTGCCTCGGCTGGAAGTGCAGTCTGGTGGTGGAGGTTGTTGGTGTTTGAAGAGCGGGGCTGGTAGAAATGGATGCTATTTCTGTAGCTTTGCAGAGAAGCCTCACTGCCAGCCAGTACCTTAATTAAGCTGTCAGAGGAGCACTGCTGCTATTAACATTCTTGCATAGCAGCCGGTGCAGAATGTGGGTATGTGCTGGCAGTGGTTGGTGCTGAGGCTGAGCCGGGTGCTGCTGCTGGGCGCCCTGTGGCTCGGTGCCCTGACACTGCTGCTCTGTGCACGGAGCTGAGGCCTTTAACATGAGGCAGACGGAGGAGCTGGGTTGGTCGAGGTGAGTAGGGGCAGCTGCTGTGCTGCTCTGCGCTGAGGGCAGATGATGACTGGGATGGTGGGTTAGGGTTAGGTGGGAGGTGATGGGATAAAGCTGGGAGCAGAGCTCCGTGCTCGTGGGCTGCATTCAGCCTCGCTGCTGCCCACAGCGCACGTCTGCATGTGGCCTGCCAGTGTGTCCCTTATGTGTGCAGGAGAGAAGCTGCGCTGGAGGCAGTGAGTGTGCTGTGTTCTGGTGCTCAGGAGCTGCTGAGGGGAGTGGGGCTGCAGCACGGGATGGAGGCACAGCCAGGCCCTGAGCCCCCAGCCCCGTCCCCTGGGCTGCTGCTGGGCACTGAGCTGCTGGTGCTCTGATGGGGTGGGCTGCCTTCGTGTGGCTGCACAGCACTTTTGTGGCAGCTGAATAGATGCCATAGGAAGGTGGTTTTGCAGCATTCCCCTGTGCTCGCAGTCATCGCTTACAGTGTAAAATTAAGGGTGTAATAGCACTGTCAGGTGATTTCAAATACTGCTGCATCTGACCTATGACTTTCAGCAAGTTGCTTTTGAAATGAAAAGCCCTCCTTGGGAGCTGTAGAGGGAGCCAGTGCAGCTGGAACAGCCTGGGCCAGGAAAGAGCTTATGGGGAGCATTAGAACTTGGCTGAGGCCTTTGGGGACAGGAGAGTGACCACAGCTCTTCTGCAACACTGTAACTCAGTTTTGATGTTTCTGAAATACTTCTCTGTAAAAGACATTAACCTGGATGTGAGTGTTTGTCTAACAGGACGTGCTGTCCTGTTTCAGACTACGTAGACAGCTCCTAAACCGTGAAAACCAAGAATGGTAACCCACCAGAATGCATTTCAGCTGCTGTGTGGTTGCACTTTTACAAGAAAGCAGCTGATACAAACCTGTTTGAATGGGAATCTTGGAGCTTTTGTGTGTGGTTCGGTCAGCACCTGCCTCTAAATTCACTGCACTTGTGTTCAGGACTGGAATTAGAACTACTGGCTGCAGTTCAGTCTGGAGCTAGGCTGCCTGCAGCACAGTTACTGTTAAGATGAGCAGAATGTATTGTGCAAACCGTGCTATATTCCAAAATCATATAATTTTAGTACTGCAAAGGATCGAGTTGTCCCTACCTGGGGAAGGCAGTAACTGAACTAGTATGGGGCTTTACCTTGTGTGCAGCTGTGACAGGGGGCACAACAGGGAACCTGTACATGTGTGCAGAAGCCCTGATGATAAAACCCACATGTTTAATTTCTCCATTAATTGAGACAAAAACCCTGTTTCCTTGACTGTCTTTACTAAATTGGAAGTGTCTGTTGTAAAGGGGGAAGATGTGGGTGGTGAGCAGGAGGAAGGCAGCCCACTGCTCAGTATGCTGTTGTTCAGCTCTGTAGTGCTTAGCTCATTTACTGTTGTGAGAGCTCACAGCTTCCACTGTCACATGGACAAACATTTCTGTGAAATGCCAACACTTGTGCAATGACAGCTTTCTTAACTTGTCCAGGAAGAAGAAGCCAAACAGCTTGTGAGGGATGCCATTGCAGCTGGCATATACAATGATCTGGGCTCTGGCAGTAACATAGATATCTGTGTTATAAGCAAGAACAAGTTGGATTTCATCCGTCCGTATGACGTGGCCAACAGAAAAGGTGAAAGGTTGGTATTTCTGAAGCTGTGCATTATCCAAGGCTGCTCCCAGCAGTTCCTGTTTCCCATAATGCTGAATTTGGGCAGTCAGCAGACGCTACATGGGTGTGCTGAACTTCAGCTAATGAAGAAAATAAAATTAGTGGCTGCAGTTGGCAGGTGAGTAGAGGCTTAGTGGCATCTACAGGTAAGTGAAAGAAATTAATTGCCTGTCAACTCCACTGTGTTGAGAAACTGCCTTTGGAATTTCAGGCAGTTTGAGAGTGAAGTTTCACATCTGGGACTGAGCAGAGGCTTACCACTCCTGGCTGCCAGGAGAGTGTTACACCTTCAGAGCCAGATACGGCTTCGCTGTGCCTTGCAATGCTAAGTCAGATGCAGCAACATTCCTGGAACGTGGCTTGGTTGCAGGCTGGCTTTGTGTTTAATGCTGTGTTTGCACAGAAACCCAAAGTTAATACATTAGTAAAATTAATCTAGAGCTGAAAAGAATTAAATATGCTTTTTCTTTGAGCAAGGAACGGCCAGTCCAATAATGAAATCCAGCTCATTTCTTTAATGATGCAAGTCTTAGAAATGCTAGGTTAGCTGAGGCAGTTGTTGCCAGCAGTTTAGATTTTGCAGCAACCACCGTGCCTCACTCACTTTAGACTACTGCAAGAAACTTCCATACCATGACCAGCTAATCAGTTCTGGCCTTTCAAATGAGTTTTCCTAGGCATTACCATCTCCCAGATTAACCCTCCTGCTTTCATTTACCAGGTATGGCAGATACAAGTGTGAGAGAGGAACTACTGCTGTTCTCACAGAGAACGTAGCACACCTGGAAATTGAGGTGGTGGATGAAACTGTACAAACCATGGATACTTCCTGAGCATCACGTGCAGCTGCTGTGTCACTGAGGACACACAGGAGGTGTGTTTCACTTTTGGAAGCCTTCCTGCCTGGAGAGAAACATGCGACCCACACAGAATAAATAAAGAGGGGTCAGACCATTCTCTTCACCAGTGTTTCGTGGGGTGCTCATTTCTTTTACTGCTTTTCTATTCTTACCTGTTATAAACATGGGGCTCATGCAGAACTGCTCCTACTTTAATTATCAGAGTATTAAGAGCAGTATTGTGATGTTTACATCCCTTCTTCCCTGTTTTCTGTAGATAGGGACAAGCTACTGAGCAGATCCGGCCTCCACCTCATATAAAATGTTCTAAGTACTATAAAAAAAAACACAACTGAAAAGCCTTAACCATCTTGTTACTTACCTGAAGTTTTCTGCAAATTTCCACTTGCCCGCATCCCAGAACCCTGAGCTCGTTCTCCTATTTGAGATTAAACTCATTTCGTGTTTTACATTTACATCCTAAGGAGGAAAATCTCAAAGGGTTGGGCTGAAGCTACGTTCAGCCTCACAAGGTTACATGGTGCAGCCCTCCGTCTCAGCAGCCTGCAGCTGCACTGGTCCCTGGTGAGGTTTCCATCAGGACCAGTGCTGGCAGCTGACCTCCACCCAGTACCTGCACAGCCACAAAGCTGTTAGCAAACCTCACGCACCTGTTTGCAGCGATGTTTTAATGTTCTCCCCTTTAATACTGAACCTTTTTTTCTTTTTTAAACAAAGGTGTTTATTTTGTAAATCATTTTTTTTTATTTATCTAAAAATGCACAATTGCAAAAAAAATTACCTTTTGAAATACATTTACTTATAGGCACTAATAAATTTTATCTAGCACGACAGCGGAGCGCTCGAGGCACTGCAGCTTGAGCTGGGCCCTGCAGGCAGAGCCCCTCTGCTGGTCCACCTCCACTACCAGCAGCACAGCACAGCCGGCCCGGCCCACTGCTGCCATGGCTTAAAGGAAACCTGCAGTGTAAAGGTGACAGTCTGAAGACTTATGCCTAAGAACTGCTAAAGAAGATGGCTATAAATTAAACAAGTTGGCATGGGAATGTGGGAAGCAACGTGCTGCCTCTCCTCCATTCTCGTGCTGATTTGAATTTCCTCAGGCTCTCAGGAGAGCAGCAGACTCAGCTTCCTGCTAAGAAGCCACGATAAAATGGCACCTTGCATTAATGATACCAACATAGTTCACAGCAATTAGTAGTTCTCCTTGCTACCCTATAAAAATATGCAAAATTTGGTGGAAAGTAGTTGAAGATGGCACTGCAATTTTCCTTTAAGTAGAAAAAATCAAGTTAAAAAATCCACTAAAAGCATATATGAGTAAATAACCCTCTAACCCTAATCTTACTGAAAAAAAAAGTTCAGGCTTGCATTCATTTCTTGAAGAAAACCAAAAGAGGCAGAGGCTGCACTGGGACTGCAGCACCCAGCCTGCAGCTCAGCATCAGCGCAGCAGAGCTGCTCCCACACTGCAGCAGCTGCTCTGCTCCCGGCTCGCGCTGCAAACACCGCCCAGGGCTGCTCCTGAAGCAGGCAATGCTTTTCATCGGCAGTAACGAAACAAATCATTGATTCAATGAATGAATTTAGTTGGTTTAAAGTTTTAATTTAAGAAGATGACCCCCTCTAATCAGCTTGAGATTTTTATAAAAATTCACATTCTAAATCAGCTTTCACAGTTAAGTAGACGGGGCTGATCCTGGTGTGGAATTGGCCACGCAGAGCGTTGGACTGACTTGGTTTCTGTATGTCTCAAAGAGTTTCAAACACTGCTTTGTGTAAAGTTCTGCCTACTGGTACCTAACACACTACTGCACGTGTACAAGCATCTTCCCAAAAATCCAGCTGGGGCAGAGAAACACTGCTTTTATAGCAACCTGCAGTCTCAAGTCGTGACAGTCAGGTGCTCACAAAGGCCCTGCTGAAGCACGTTTCTGTGGAGTGGTTTGCACAGGATTTGAGGGTTTTCTTCCCCAGCTGTACACTGAATTCAGTTCAGTGGCTGAGTTAACAGCTAAATGCATCAGCAAAAGACTCACTCTAAGTTTTCAGTTAAAAAAAAAGTCATGAAATAAATGCATTTTTACCCCCTCCCACCCCCCAAACCGCTCCCCATTCTAAATCTGAAGGAGGGAATTAATAAAAATACATAAATGGATGCTTTAAAATACACAAAGTAAAAACTGAAATTTGCTATAAACCATTTGCAGAAGAGGCGAAGTAGCAGTTATACAAACGACACAAAACCTACTGTAATTCTTACATTAGTATAAAGTGATTTCACTGAAGGAATTATTTCAATATTTCACATTACAGTTAAGATAGAGGAGGAGTGCCCAACGCTGACACCCCGGTTAATATCATCTATCCTAGATTACACACGACAGTTTAAGAAAAGACCCTTAAATGATCTACACCTGTAACATCTTATTGGCTTAAAAAAAAAAAAATCACTTGCAATACCTCACAGAATCTTCACTTTAAAGCATGACCACCTTGTAAGAGTCCTTGTCAAATAACCTGCAGAAATAATGGAGCATCCTGCTACGAGTGCTCCCCTCACTTGCTGACTAGGCACCAGTCGGTTTCATCTGAGAAAAAAAATTCAAGTAAGACTAAGCTGTGCTGGCTTTTGAGAGTGTCTGCAGATGGTTCAGGTGCTGGAGGTCCAAACGTGCATTTGTTTTGCTATTTGGTGCACGTAACCAATGTCGGGTCTTTGATCTGGATCAGGATATATGCACATGCTGACCAGCTCCCGGAGCTGAAAGACAGAAAGACATTGGAACAGAAATGGATCAGCTTGTTCCTTACTGGCAGCGGGTGTGGGGCTCCCCCAGATGGGAGCAGGGAGCTCATCGTGCAGCTGTTGAAGCTGATGCTGCACGCTTCTGTCGCACCCCACCTCTGGAAGGATCACAGTTAATCTGTACACACATCTTAAGACACAGGATGCCCGAGTGCGGCTGTCAGACCCCGGTGCTTCCTAGAGAACCTCTGTGAAGGAGAGACTGGTCATTGATTATGTTTAATAAATAAAATGCAGAAGGGCTGAAGTACCCCCCACCTCCCTACCCTCTTTATTGTGCACATGAAAGATTGTAGCTTTTAATTATACAGACACTGAAAGCTGCTCGTACCCCCGAGGCATAGGGAGAAACAGCCTTGAGCCTCTGATCTTCTCACATCCTCTCAGTAGCCACAGTGCCAATTATTTTAATGGTAATTAAAAGCATGACCCTACAGCTATCAAGCACACAGTTCAGCTGCATTACTGAATGTACCCAAATGAGGCCACAGCTCTGCCTCCCGAGCGCTGGGTCGCCGCGGGCCTGAAGCCGTCCCAGCAGGAACTGCCAGACCCGACCTTGACGTGCAGCCCCAACTGGTGCCAACAATTACCAGCGCATTTGTTTCTGAGACAGAAAACCAATCAGTCTCAGCTCCTCCAGACCATCATGAGATCCAGACTGGAGAAAAGGCCACAGCCAGGAGGCCATCACTGAAAGGTGGGCATTCCTCAAATCAATGCTTCGTCCCGTTCATTCACAACAGCGCTGCAAGCAAAGCATCCCGAGGGTCAGCAGCTCCCCTGCAGCAGGGCTTTGTTTGGGGGCACGTCACCAAGCACTCTGCTAGCTTCATTTGGCTGATGCTCATCTCTGCCCCGGGAAGAGCATGGAGAAGCAGCTGCCCCTCACCACTCCCAATCCTGCACCAGTGGCAATACTGGAGTGGCCCAGAGAATCTGCCCCATCAGCCTCAGGACAATGAACACGTCCACATGGGAGCAGCCAACCTCCTGGCAGCACTGACTCCTGCTGGTGCAACTGACTGCTGCAGGAAGGCGCTGCCACGCTTTTTTCCGAGCCCTGCAGCACGAGGGCTCCCACCCAATGGCTCACCCTGCTCAGCTGCTGGAAGACACCAACCCACCTCTCCTTCAGTTCTGTACTCAAGAAGCATCTGAAAATCTAACCTTTAAAACTGGCAAAAAACAAACAGCATTCATGGCAGAGACATGTTCAAGACTCAGGAAATCAGAGCTCTTTGTGGTTCATGTAGGCAGCAGCAGCTCATAGAGCTACAGCCAAAGGCACAGCCCTCTCAGACTTCGTCAGGCATTCTGTTAATAGTGCATGAACACCATCTGGAGTCTGGTTCTCTGGGACCTGGCGCCTTTGAGCTTTAAACCATCCTTCTCACCCCGGATTGTATCACTACACTACACACACTCTTTAGCACTGCCAGAGGGAAGCAAACAGACAGTAATTGTAAAGACAGGAAACACATCTGTCAACTTACACTAATTCTTGCTGCCAGCAGGCAGATCCTGAGCTGCACACTGCAGCAGCACGGCAAACGTGAATGCACAGAGCCGGGACGTGCTGCTACAGCAGCTTGGGAAAAAATAATCCACTTTTCCACAACACTTCTTCAATTATCTTTTTGCAAGAGTTCCTTAGCAGGAGAGAACGAACATAAACTGTGCGGCGGCCCAGAGGACGGGGCAGCACCACGCTGTGAGTGCCCAGGTCGGAGCTGGGAAGCTCAGTGTGGTGCAGGCAGACTGCAGCCCCAGCAGCTCAGCCCTGCACAGCCTACAGTTTAAAACGTAAAACAACATCTACAATTACGTTAACCTTTTCCTTTCCAACAGGAGACACCAACGACTGAATGAGAAAGTAAGAAAAACAGCTGGTTTAGCATGGAAAAAAAAAAGGTCAGGAAAAAACCAGCTCAAGAGGCCTTGCATAAAAACAACCACCATGTGCAGCCCAAGTGCAGCCTCACAGAGCAAGCAATGCATAGCTGCAATTTTGTTTTTTTTAAACACAGCTTCTTAAAATACAGTTCAGCTACTGCTCTCCATCCTTCGCTTTGTGTACATAGAACCCAGACTTCAAAAATCCCCCTTATGCAGCTTGGTTTATTGATGATTACCTTATTATTAAACTGTTTTCCTCTTCTCCCCATTTTAAAAAAATAAAAAGAAACAAAAACGACTCCCTGTAGCAAGCAGAAGACTACAGGAACAAGAATTTAAGCATGGTTTCACGGTATGTTATTTTAAGCAAAGGGAGGCAAAGGAGAGGGCTTTCCCACGGTTCATTGTTGGTTTTTGCCAACGTAACAGACTTTCAGTCTCAAAATCCTCTCCATGTTAAGAAAGCACATTAAGAAATCTTCCTTTCTGCCTCACTTCAGCGCGCTGATATTCAGAGGCTCAGCAGCTCCCCGGGCAGCTGCAGGGCAGCACTGCACTCCCCCACCCCTGCAGCCGGGATGGGGAGGCTCTTCCCCACACCCCTCCACTTCCCCTGCACAAATGCTCCCAATTTACCTTCTCAGAATAATGTTCAGCTGGAAGAGGCGGGTAGTCACACTGCTCTATTTTTTGGCAAAGAGAAAACAGGTTCATTTTATCTCCATAGAAAGGACTCTGAAGAGCTGCCATCTGGAGAGAAAAACACAGAGAGCATTTCAGAAACGGTAAAGATGCAATAGCCTCAGTACTAACGGGTTGCAAGAGCAAATTGTGTTCTCTGATGGCAAGCAAACAACGCTGCTGCTCCACCAGCCCATGCAGCAGCCAAGCTGCTGAAAGCCCCGCACCGCACGCATCCCTGGGCCTCGGCACTCAGCGAGCTCCCCGTGCTTCCCCATCACTGGTTATTTCTGCTGAAAACACTGCAGATGTGGGACACTGTCAGTGGGCAATTCCACAAGTATGCAGAAGAAACGTTCTCTTAATTTAAATAGGATTAAATAGGATGCCTGTGCTGCAGGGCAGTCCATCAGACACCAGCAGCTACGAACACCTCTGATACGAACGGTCACCTTCTGACAGGGCAGCTCTACTGCTCCTGATAACGCTGTGGTTTCAGCCCTCCTTGGTTACTACCATGCTCAGAACTGCCAATGCATTTACTCTCTATCACTGGTAAATTTTTAATCAACCGCTACAAGAAATAAGTGGATTAATTTTGAATTTGGCTACCTAGAATAAAAAGAACCTTATAAATGTGAGTGATGCAGCTCTGCCTTAAAAACGGACCTCAAAACAAACACTCTCTCCTCTTGGAAATTTGCTGCTTAGGATAGAACGTCCCAGGCAGATTTGGGAGCCCAACCAGAGAACCTTCTCCTCATCAGCCACGTCTTCAGCCCCTTTACATTCTATTTTACTAATCCAGATTTATGACTCCAAACCCACAACAGATGTCTGATGTAAACAGACCGAGCACACAGCACGGAGAGCACAACTGAAGGCTACTGGTGAGAAAGAACTTCCAGCTCAGTACAGAGCTTGTCTAACACTGAAGTGTCAGAAAGAAACTGCATGTCTGCACAGAATATCACCTACACTGCGGGTTCTTGGTCTGGAGGTCCAAACGAACCCCAAACCACGAGCTTCAGGAGAACAGCCACCACACGATGCTCTTGGAACTACGAAGTGTGGCACAGCAGCAGGGCAGGCAGGAGCTGAGCCCCAGGGCCACACTGCCCACTGCCTCCACACAAAATAGAGGGCAAAAAAGTGAAGGCACATTTCTGTTACAGTTGTAATTGCTAATTAGAGACTGACAGCAAACTGCTCCATCAGTTGCACAGAAGTGGAGAGAGAGGGAGTTACGTTGGGAAGTGATGTCCCCCCATTCTGGCTGACACAGCTCCAACCACCAGCACAGCACTGTGTGCGCCTTTGTTTGGGCTTGCTTCTGGCATTTTGATTAGAGCAATTACTGAAGGACAGCAAGATCTCCATTGGAAATGACCACCATGCAGGATGGCTGGTTAAAAAAATTCCTATGCAGAATTGTTGGTGTTTAAATTGATGCTCTTGCCAGAACCACTGAAGTCACTGCTTGCAGCTACATTCTGGGAATTAACAACTTATTTTTATTCCCTGAAGTGATCTTGCTGACAGATTTCTACAGGAAGTGAGGGATGAAGACTTACTGCTGTATTGACAAGATTTAATAACGATCACTGTGCGATTACCAATGTCAAAGTTAAGCGGTGCTGTCTGCCATCGCGGCCCAAACCCTCACTGTTACGTGAGGGATTGCAGCGGACACGCACAGCTCTGACGGCAATTTGTGCACTGCATCCCCTGCAGTTATCTGCACAACGGATCTGAAGAAATATCAGAAGTGACTCATAACCAAACAAACACTGCTTCCTTACTTTTAAGCCAAATGGAAAAAGATTTTCATTACAAGAAATTAGTGGGCGGGGGGGGAGAGGCCCTTTCAGAGATACGTGAACTTGATTTTTCATTTTCAAATATCTGAAAAGTTTTAAAAGTCAAGTGGCTGCTTATCTGGTGAGCACAAAATTGGGAACCGTCCAGTCCTTGGAATACTCAAGCTCTCCAGCTCCTGCTCACAAAGTAAAGGCTTACCTACGTAGGAAGTACATTTAAAAATGCTTTGCATGCCAAATCTTTCACGTTATTACAGTACTGCTACTGTTCAGCATGCAATTAACTCAGCTCCTTGAAATACGAGAGTACTAAGACTACCGTGCCATAAGGGGACCATATTGCCTGCAACAAAAACATATCTTAGCACAACGCTAAATATTTCTCTCTGCATAAATCTGGAGTCCCTTCCCCAGCAGTGCCCTCAGTCTCAGGGATGCCTTGTACCCAATGTGGGCCCTTCTCTGTCAGCAGCCTGGGTTAAGCCTCACACATTGTGGCAGAGCCCACGTCCCCAGCTCAACACCCTGCGCTGGGAACTCCTGGTGAGGTCTGATAAATGACACAAAGCTGGAATTCTTCAAAACAGTAACTGACTTGGTTGAAGCTCAGGTTTTTTCCCCTTGCTCCCACTTAAAAGAGTCTCTGCACTCATTTTCAAATGGCTACACAAGACCCAGGTACACACAGCTATGTTTTATGACCCTGGTTTTCATCAGAAATTCATCCCAGTATCTCATCAGAAGTGTTACACACAAAGCCATCCTCCGTTGAAAACATCAGCTTTTCTACAGCTTGCCGCTGTTGCTTCAGCTTCCAAACTCCTGAATTCTCTACAGCTCAGAAGAATCTGAGGACAGGCGCAGAAACACGCAGTTCAAGCTCCCTCTTCTCTCCAAGTGCCTCTGATAAACACCTTTGCACCGCTGCCCCACGCGCTCACAGCGCGGGCTGAGATGGCAGCGATGGCCGCCGTGGAGCTGCTCCATCTGCACAGAGCCGCACGGCCCCCGAGGCAGCACCCATGGAGCTGCTGTGCTCAGCGCTCAGTCGCGCACAAACAGCAGTTTGTTCTTTGAGACAAACATCCTTCCCACAAGGAAATAACAGTGACAAGCACTGAACTCCTGCCGGGAAGAGATCTATTATCCGAGCGTTTACCTTTATACCCTCTCGTCCCAAAAGGCAGTTTTTTAAAGCAGCTGAATGACATGCTTAACTACCATTGCCTTCATAGCTGCTCACTTGCAAAACAATTTGCATTCCTGTTTATTCTCTCATTCCGTGCGGTTATACGAAATTGCAATGAGGAACAAGATCTCATCAGTTCACACAATTTCAAGTAACTCAGGAAAGCATGACCCTGACATTTAGAGCTTTATTTCCCAATGCGAGCTGTAGCTTTACAATTCAACATGCCAGGGATTTCTCATCCTCAGGGCCAGGATAAAACTTCACAAATGCTGACTTGCACCTTCACTTAAATTCCGAAACGATACATGCATTTAAAACGATAAGTGACTACAATGTTGTTCTGACTCCTGCTAGAAACAAAATCACGAAGCTCAGAGTGCTGTGACAGAATCCTAGCGCTTCTTTTTAAAATGCATGTACTGGTAAAGAAAACCAGCTGGCTTTTAGGAAAAGGAGTTACAAATCGTGCAGTTCAATCGAGGAGAGCCCACTCCGCCACCCCACCTTCGTCTGTAGGACGACGTGCAGCGGGGGAACATCCCAGCTGAGCTCTGACAAGGGCACAGGAACGGGGATTTCACATTACGTAAAAACTCCGCTTTTCTTTATCGAAAGTTCTCAGAGTTAAGATATTCCAATTAGTCAGAATTCAATTAAACAAACCAGTGGCTTACATTCAAATGAATTTTCTGTTTGTAGAACAAATGGTATTCAGGAGAAACTACGAATATGCTGCCCTAATTACAGCTCTGCTCACAGTGGGAGGAATGAATACAGTAAACTGGCTTCTTTGTGCCCATACCCTCAGCACCCACCGTGACCCAGCACATTCACTTTGCACTTTGCTGCGCGCCACAATTCCCTTCTTGTTCACGCTCACAAATCACGCCATGAACACGAAGAGTTAATTTCTCATAAGGTTTCTGAACAAATAAGAGAAAATAACTTTGACCTGCTCAACTGCTGATTCACTGTACCGTGAGCTAAGACAAATGGCAAAAGATGATACTTACTTCATACAGCAAACAGCCCAAAGACCAGATATCGGATTTAAAGTTATAGCCGTTTTCATGTATTCTTTCTGGGGACATGTAGTATGGAGTTCCCACTGCAAAGAAAAGGAACAAATGAGGAGTTACCATCCAAGAAAGAGATGGTGCAACCCGCATTGTACAGAAACGTGACTTAGCTGAAGGATGAGGGTTAGCAGAAACAGCTCATTAGAGAAGTCTGGCACAAGACTTTGGAAAGAAATCATGCTTTCAAAGGCATATTCTCATCTAGAACCAAAAATACAACCACATGAACACTTGATGACTGCTGAACATTGCTGAAAGCATCTTTTCTATTTCAGAAATCTGAAGAAAGCTTTCCTTCCTCCTGAGCCACCGCTGCATCTCCCATGGGCAGAGCCACCATAAAACGACAGTTCTTTGGTTCACTCAGCAGCACAGGAAGCAGTGAGATACACATCACGGATGTACAGTGCTACAAGATCCCAGGACAGCACAGCACTGAGCATCCGCTGCCATTCCTGCACTAGCAGCACGACAGCCCAGCTCGAGACGATGAGGTGCCCCTGCTAAGAGTTTGGGAGACACTGGCTGGAGCAGGGAGGTGCCAGTGACAAACCTGACACAGGACAGGTACAGCTTTCTGGAAGAACCAAGAGAGTACTTGCAAACTTCTAAACGCTGTTCCAGCTCCAGTCCCATTAGGAGCTGCTGGATTTCCACGTACTTCCAAAAGTCTGTATTTTATCACAGGAAATTTACTACAGCATTTTGGACAGGACTTGCAGGAAATTATTAATAAATCCCTTACCTCGAAAAGGCTCTTTTTAAAATCCTAAATAAGTTTCAGTTGTGGTACTGAAAATACAAGACATCCTGACAGTTTCAACTACATCAAATAAACCTCAGATACATCATTTATTAAAACATCCAAGGACTTTCTATGCTCTCTCCTTTCCCATGCTTTTCCATCCTCTGTCAATTTTTTTTTTCTTTTTTTTTTCAGCATCCATCTCTTAATTAGAGACCTTTCACGCAAGATGGCAAATGTTTATTTTGCCTGTAACTTTCAGTTTGCCACTTCTTCACCCAAAGCCCTGACTGCAGACAGCTGAAAGATTCCTGAGCAGATGAACAGCGGCGCTGGAGGCAGAGGGGGGAGAGCTGTACCACCTTCCCCGGCTTTCCTCAGGGGTTTGCACACAGAAGGAAACAAATTACTTCTGGAGTGGAAAGCTCCTGAAAGGCAAAACCTCCCCAGAGAGCACACAGGGCCCAGCAACACGGGGTGCTGCCACCATCGGCGTGAGACCCGAGCAAAATCACCTCAGGCTCCTGGAGCTCAGAGCACGCTGCATTAAATAAACAGGCGAGTCCAGAACTTGGTTGCATTCCCATCATCCACAGGATCGAAACATGGGCCACGAGCCCATTGAGACAGGCACTGATATTTCACTGATAGACACCCATACAGATTTGCATAGAGGAACTGCACATGGTTAGAGCACTGATTCATTTTCCTCCTTAGAAATAGAGCAATCTGTTATATGAAGTTCTTGGTTTGGAAGTCTCCATTAGACACAAGCACATAAGTCACATCCCAACTTTTAAGTCAGTGCCTCTTCCCTTCTCAAATCTGAAAGAAGCCTACAACACTAGATGGAAGAGACACCTACATGGAAGAGAGCCTGCCACGACCAGCAGCAAGCAAAGGAGCAGGGCTGCAGCACGGAGCCACAGGAGTGAGCATGGAGCCCATTCCAGCTCTCCCTGCCCAACGTCTGCGTGCTCTATAGCACGTGGTGCCAGTGCTGGCCTCCAGCAGTAGCTGTTCTTGCTATCAGTTATTCTGGGTCACTGCGTGACAAGCTCAGAGCAAATAACA
This sequence comes from Centrocercus urophasianus, assembly GCF_019232065.1. Lineage (NCBI taxonomy): Eukaryota > Metazoa > Chordata > Aves > Galliformes > Phasianidae > Centrocercus > Centrocercus urophasianus. The sequence continues at coordinate 7,721,711 of NW_024884911.1, read as the reverse complement.
ACGTGTGGGCTCTAAAGTTACGGTCCTGCCTGCCATGTTAGCAGGGGTCTGCTTGGTAGGCTAAAGTTGTCGTTTCAGATAACGCCTTAAAACAACCTTCGATCAAAGCAAAATGACAGGGTTTGTAACACGGATGAGTGCGTTATGGTCCAGATTTCATTTTTTGTGCATTAGTCTGTTCCATTATATTAATAGGCCTGCGGAGCAGTCCGTGCCTGATCTGATTTTATGAAGTCTACCTTGCACATTTACCTATCATTACTGTAGTGTTGTCAGCAAATATATGAACAAGCAGGGCTCCGCATTTCAGAACTGATGCATTAATTTTTAAATAGCCGTCATGATAAAAGACTGACAAGCCCAATTCTCTTTATGGCCTGTCCAACATTACATGGGAATCTCCTGTAATGAGCATCTTCTAGAAAACCGCACAAGACTTCCAATGCAATCAGTCAGGGCTCACCATTGCATCACATTAGTCAATTTGACAAGAATAGTCTAATCGGAGACCATTAATCAGAAACTTTCTTTGGCATTCGCCCAGCTGAAAATACAGAATATTGTTCAGATTCAATATTAATCACCAGCTGCTAGAGTAATGCCTTTAAAGTTACAAAGGTTGCAGAGCCATAGAGAAGATTATGACTAAGCAAGCATCTTCCTATTCTATTCCTGGAAGTCAAAGCACTTTGCTTGAATATCAGCCTGCCTCAAAGATCTCAGAACAACATCTCTTCCTACCCCCTGAGCACTGTGTGTGCAGCTAAAACACCCACATGGACCAGAATGGCTACGGTGCAACATCCAAGGGAGGGAAGCGCTAATTATTCTGAGTGAGATGAAGAGCAGTCTCTTGTTTCTCCAGGAAAACACACAGGCAAAGGCAAAGAAGCTATTTCTGAAATAAAACTCACACAGCTTTGCTCCGACACAGAGTTTGAACCAAACAAACAGATAATGGTGCAGCTCCAGCAGCCACCGAGCATGGATACCCTGCACTGAGCTCCCAAACCTGCCCCAGGAACACCAGGTGCAGAGCTGCATCGCCTCCAATGCAGAGAGGCACTCAGTGCGCAGGGAAGATGTTGCTCAACGATCTTGAAAACATTCTTCAGCTTGAATCAGAGGATCAGAGGAGTTCTGTTGCGAAAGTGACAGCGGCTGAGTTTGTACGTACACAATTTTATTTTCTAAACAAAGCTTCCCCCCGCACAAACACAGTTTAGCCAGGGATCAATGCTCCCCATGAAATTTATACTTGGCTGCTCATAGGCAAAAATAAGAGAAAATCTGCCCCACGTTTTTCAGCTGCTCCCTCACAAAGAGGCTCACTCACTGAACGCAGCACAGCACAGCCTGGTCTCTCGCAGCACTGCTCTCCCACACCTCAGGCACACTGCCAGCACATCCAAACCAGCACAGAACATTTCCCACTTTTCTCACAGGCTCTCTATGCTTCTTAAACAACATTATAAGACAAAGGCATCTCCTGACACGAATCAAAATCCACAGCCATATTTGGCTAAAAAAATACAAAACCAACTGATAAGTTGTTTTGCTTTCTACCTACCGCTTTACTTTCTCACAGCAGGCAACACAGTTCTGCCTATGAAAGAACCTAACAAGTTCTGACCTTTATGCATCTTTACAGAGTATTCCCAGTTTCAAACCAAGAGATATCAGAGCACAACATGGGCCTCAAAGGGGTAATGGTGATTAAAGCACTCCTTCCTTTCGGAGATGCTCTGCTCCTGTCAAAACAAACTTTGTCGTGGTTTGAAGTACTGGTGATTTTTGAAACGTGTTCATTACAAATGAAAAAAAAAACCAAAAAACTGCTCAAAAGCAGTTGATGCCATCCACAAGTAACGCTGTTGTTAAAAACAGTTTAAAGATACTGATACAGTATCTTCTAAGCAACTAGCTTAACTCTAATACTCAAGACACATTATAACACATGCCATGACATTAGGAAAAATATTTTAGTAAGTTTTAATACCTGGTGGTGCAAATAATGCAGGGAAGCAGTTCTGCTTGCAAGGGCACTGCTCCCACCTGCCTCATCTCTCCAAACAAGCTCATGGGCTCCCAAGAAGTCTCAGCATTATTTTAATTGTCTGGTTTTTAAGTATCAGTCGCCAAATGTTTGCATTACTTGGGAGATACTTCCAGATACTTTTGTAAAAGAATGGTTTGGGAATCAGACCAACTTTCAGGCATTAATTTTTGTATTCTGTCCTATTTGCAGGAGACTTCATCTGTCCCTGGTCCTTCTGTGACAAGACACGAAGCTTCCCATGTTCTCAGCTGTCAAGAATAAGCTTCTTTCGACTGCTGAAGAAATATTAAATAACAAAAACTAGATATGATACAGCTTCTCTTTACACTGGGATTATAAAGCGAACAAACAAAAGAAGCAATCAAAACCTGAGCAGCTCAGCTCAGGGAAACCAGAAGAGCATCTCAGCCACTGCTCCCCCTGCTTCAGCCATGCCTTAGTGACAGAAGCACTGAAGATCTGTGAGTGCCTGACAGGAGATGGGCAGGCTGTGTCCCAAGCCCTGGCAGAGCATGTCAAGCAAAACAAAAACGAAGCTGAAGGCAAAAGCACTGAAATGTACCTTAAATTACTTCAAACCGCAGTGAGGCACCCAGGCTAATTGTCTCAAGGAAAACAAAAATTAATTTACTTATTGCTACAAAGAACATTTTCTGAATAGTATTTCAGCTCTTCCTAGGAGACCTGTTGATTTAAGTTCTCTGTTTTCATTTTTTTTTTAAAGTTACAGACACAACCTGAGGTGACTTTCAGTCACACCTCTCACATGCAGGTACTGCAATACACCTGCAGTAACTCTGCAGCAATTGTTTCTCACACAAACAGCACCTCAGGAACACATCCAAAAGCCAAAGTTTCTCAAGATGTGATGCAAGGAATATTGTCTGTTGTAGTATAAGGGAGATTTCTTGTGTGTGTCTCTATCTCTCAAAAAAACAAAAACAAAAAAAACAAAAAAAAAAAAACCACTCAAATTTCCCCCTCCCCCAGGGTACTCGTACTCTGTTTCAGATGACAAACTGGCCCAGCAAGCCAATAACAATAAAGGAAAAAACCAACAAACAACCTATTTACAAACGAGTTCCTCTGATGACTGCACATTTGCTCCCCGTTCACCTGCACATCCAACAAGGAACTGGAGAACGAGCAGCGCCCCATGCAGCCCACAGAAGGCTTGCCTTACACACGTCCCAGAAGGAGAATCCGCTCTGAGTTCCTTCTTGTCCAAGAACAATTCACAAGTCATCTGCTCCAAAACAGATGTTTTTTTGGTTTTTGCTTTTCAAGATGCAAAGCCCTTCAGAAGCTTTGTATAAGCCAACTCTATTTGGCAAAAGAATGAGCACGTTACTCAGTTCCACAGTAAAATCGTTCATTTTAAAATTAATGGAACTCTTCCGTATAAATTGCATTTATTGTATTCATTAATCCTCCTCCTAAAATAAAATCTTTCCTTTTATTGTTAAATTTCCCAAAGTCCATGCAATGTTAAATGCTGCCTATTCATAATACCACTGTAACATTTACAATATTCCTAAGTAATGAGGCTTTAGAGCAAAACCCAACAACGAGGCGATTCTAACGTGCCTGCTGGTCACGCCGTAGCTGAGCAGATCTGCCTCCGGATGCACGTCTCAGGGATCACCAAATTAAAGATCAGACATAAACAGGCACCGCCAACAAAGCCGGGCAGAGCAGAACGTCCCGGCCCTGGGAGTGCTGAAGCATCAGGACGGAGAGCAGCCTGGGGAGCACAGCTGGGACCAGGCGCTGCCTGCAGGGCCACAGGCTGCTCTGGGGACACAGTGCTGGGCAGTGGGGGGAACAAGATGGGATGCAGCAGAAGGAAAGGCTGTGGGCAGGAGGTGCCCAGCTCCCAGAGCAGCCATCCCTCAACACACAGGGCTCGCCAGCCTTTCCTGCGCCGTGTACGGGCAAATCTTTCATTTTTCTCTCATTACCCCGGCATGTACTGTCACTTAATTTTTATGTACGCAATCCTTCCTGACAAATATGATCTGCTGCCTGGTAATTCATCTGACATTCATTCTGCTCTGTGCTCTAATTACAGCTCCCATCCCCAGCGCGGTGGCCTGGTGGTTCACCTGTCAGACGGGTCATGGAGTGGCCAAACACCCCTTCATGCAGCCCAGTATTGGCAAATGCAAGGGAGAGAGAAATGCATGGCTCCATCCGCACAGCCCTGCGCTGGATTCATGGGTCAGCAGCCAGCAGAGGCCCAGGCCGGTTGCCGGGGCAACGGGGCTGCACTGAGCGCCCGACTCAGCCCGGCCTGTGCTCCATCCCTCACGGCTACTGCCACAAACGTCCTCATCGTGCCAAAACTAGGATCACACTTTCCTGCTGCCACACAGCCTATGTGCCTGGCAAATGGATGATAAACAAATAAACACAGCTTCGAGCATGCAGTTCCTTCTCTGCCTGCAAACACGCTCCTTTCGCTTGAAGGATGGTGGGCGGCAGTCTGCCCATCCCCACACAGCACCCGCTGCCTCCAAATCTGCTCCCTGCTGCCCAGCAATGCTCTGCACCCACCCAGGATGCAGATGGCGAGGAGGGGAAGCGGAGGCCCAATCTTCCCATCTCTTCCCATCTCTTCCTAAGGAGCTCTCAACAGCGCAGAGCAGTCCTGGTGATGGCCACAGGCCGGGAAGCTGGCTGCACATGGCTTCCTGGCCCCAATTTATTCTTATTAATGTAGTAAGCACAGCAGTCAGACTAGATAACATCATGTAATTAGACAGTCCCATTTTTGCCTGTTCAAATGATGAGGTTTATAACTTTCCGTGAAGAGGATTCATTTTAACCTAGTGAGTCTAGTGCATGTATCCTAGGGTAAGCTGATGCAAAAGGAAATCTAGCCTTTTATGAAAGTTAACTGGAGAAATGACTAAGCTTCTTCTAAGCACACAAAATAAGGCATACATCTCCCTTCTTCGTGCGTTGAGAAGCCACAGTGTCGACACTCAACTAAGTTTGCATTCATATAAACAAACAACAGAGCAAGAGTTGCATCAGTGGAGGAAATCGAATGGGTGAGGACAAACAGGGAAACAAAGAAGTTCTGTGTTCCAAAAATCAACAGAGCGCCCTACATGTGGGAGCTCTGACTGTGCTGAGAAGCAAGGGCCCTCCTCTGCTGAGCACAGCAGGCATGACTCAACAGACACGTCAACACAAACGGGAAACGAGCCACCTCTCCTCTGCAGGCACTTAGGGCACAACTAACAACCATGAAAGATTTTATACTCTAAGCCGAAGAATGAACTCTGTATACTGTACACTTTTCCACAGCTCTGTAATTAATGCTAATAATAAAATTTTTATGATGCAGTTTCCACATAGTTCCTTCACGTTAACAAACGATCACTATTTATCACTTGATTCACACTGAAACACATTCTCCTTGAAGGAAAGGATTTGTCCTAAGCACTTCAACTTGTAGACAGAACAAAACATGAAACATAAGATGTTTTTTAAGAATTCTCTTCAGGATGTGAGAAAAAGCACACGGCCAGTCTGGTTTCCTAGAGCTTTTACTTTCTCCTGTAAGAACAGGCACGGAGGTTCATTTGTGTAAGAAATCAGTTTGCTTTGCCAGCTTTATGGACAGCTAACTTTCTAGAAATCTTATTGGAATTGTAATTTTAAAATGGTGGAAGAAGTTACTTCTCTGCAAACAGATGGGAAAGAACCACTGTTACTTAAACACGGTATGTATATTGTTCACTATTGTTTTTGCATTTTCCCATTGACTTATCCAGAAAACTTGCTATCACTCTGATTCCATGACAAGGCCGTGGGCTTCTGAGGGAGGGAAAGATAAGCAACAGATATCGTACAACCTTTTACATCAACATGAACTTTGCTTATAAGCAAACTCTGAAGTCTGCCTGAAGTAAACCACTTCAAAAATGTAAATCTGGTCAGAAAACAGTTCACCACTGTAACAGAAGGCTACCTCCAGTGATGTCCTGCAAGACACCGGGCAGCCCAAGTTCTGCTGAATATATCCACTAACTGTGGGAATGCTGCTGTCCTTGTGGATAACAAGAACCTGAAATGAACCGAAGCACAGCATAGCATAGAATAAAATTTCAGAGAGATAAGTATCGGAGTCTGAAAGCAGCATACGATTCAGCAAGAATGAAAGTAGAGAAAGCAAACTATGCTTCGGCAGAAACAAAGCTGCACACACAGCAGAGCAGGAAAACAACCTTCAGATACATGGAAGGCATTAAGAAAACTTGGATCTATTAAACTGAAGCTGAATTTCAAAGTGAAGTCCCTCTTTGGAACAGACAAGCTGTGAGGGCCTTAAATACCTTCCTCTCCTCAGACAGCATCACAGTCCTTGCTCAGGGGAAGACAGCTGAGCAGCATCTGCCAAAAAACAGTGGTGGTGCAACATCTAATTCTAGTAGGCAGAGTACAGGCAACTATGCTATTCAGGGTGGAAAAGCTGCAATTGTTACATTTGCTATAAATCACACCTTTAACAGGCCAGACATTCCAGAAAAAAAAAAAAACAACAAAACAACAAAACCATCAAATGCAAGTTTTAAAGCAAAAAAAACAGTAAGAATTTTTATAGGAATACTCCATCTGTTTCAAGACTATTCAAAAAGGAAATAGGAGAAAACAATGTATGTGCCCCTCAAACCAAACCTGTCATTACAGGACAGTAGACACCACTTCCTTTGAACATCACAGTTGACAACTGTACAGTAGTACCTGCTTACTGATGAGAAGAATCATCTTACCTAAGGAATGTGCTGCAGTGGTTTTAGAACTAAAAAACCGGCCTAATCCAAGATCTCCCAGCTTCACCACCCCTGTGGCTGTTATAAACACGTTGGCTGGTTTTATGTCTGCAAGAAGAAAAAGGTAGAAGGTCAAAGCCACAAAAGGTTATTTGGTTCTAATACTGCAATAGAAGCATAGCCTGGAGCATTGCCTGTACAGGACAGACTCGAACAGAACTGTGTTTCCTTGCAGCTTTGATAGGCTGAGTCTTTTACAACTTCAGGTTCCATACACACACAACAGAGCATACTTCTCAACACACAAAAAATACCAGTGAGGAAAAGTGATTGGAAATAGCATCACACGATAGCAGCAACCTCTTTAACGGATGTAATCAATCAAAGCAACGCTGACTTGTTCCCCAAAGGAAGCAAACAATTTTCTGCATGAAACCACCCACAAATTACTGTCCTACTACACTTAAATTCTGGGCTCCGTACAGCCCATTCTGCTTGTGTGCTGTAAAAAATCACCAGAACCCTGGTTTCCCAAGAAGTCTCACATCAGGCTGAAAGTTAGGGAGGCTTTTTCTCACAGTTAGAGAAGACTAAATGCACAGGATCCCACATTTCTGTTACCTGCGGTACAAGTAATTCAGGTACAGACCAGCGACACGAGGGGTGGAAAGAGAGCAAAAATGACATCACACAGCTGAAAAAACTGGTTAAGAGTTCACTGCTTCCAAGAAGGAAAGAAACGGCAGAAGCAGCAGAGGCTGGTATTCGTGCCTTTTGCATACCTGCACCTCTTGGGTCAGGTCCTTCACTAAGCATTTTAGTTACACTAAAGCAGCAATGCAATTTTTTGTGAAGTTCAAAGCAAAAAGTTCTAAGACAAGAGATTCAAAATAATTAACAGAAATAGAGAACAGGCAATCAGAGCGTGGGACGTATTTGTATCAATACTTGAGAAAATCTTGCAGGAGAGGAAAACTCTCCTAAACTCTCTGAGGTCACAACTCATATAATGAAGCCTATTTCTTAGAGGGCTCACTGTATCCAGTAGTCTCAGCATTTTACTTCTGACACTTTCCTAATGGCATGTTTGACACTTCTACTCAATATCGGTGTCTGGAATACAAAGCAGCTCATCTTCCTAATAGCACACTCACTTCGGACTGAATCCTTTAACAATGAGGCAAAAAGACAGGAGGAGAAATCCATCTTGCAAGCTCCAGCCTCTCTAAACATGCATTGGCTGAACATCAGCATAATTGTTTTTGAATGTAGGCGCTTACTAATTGGAACATTATATTATTATTCAGTGAAAAGAGACTGAATTAATGTTACCTCTGTGCATCACCCTGCGGGAGTGCATGTGTTCAACCGCACTGCATAGCTGCACAAAATATTTCCACACCGTCCTTTCTGGGATTAACCGTTTCTGCTTCTTAAAATACTGAGGAAGGAAATAAATAAAAGATCAGTGAAAAAGCAACACATCCTGGACTCGCGCTCATCAGCTGCCGGTTGCTCATGTCTCCCAGATCTGCAACAGACTTTTTTTCTGATTAGCTTTAACTCCTCTCTGTATGCAAACTTCAATGCAGTTCACTAATTAACAACTATTACGAAAAATACGCTTAAATAGGTTTGACATTTTTGAATGGACACCAATTATAATCAGCATTAATCTCCTTAATTACCTTGCAAAACATATTTAATGCCTCAAAACAACAAATGTCTCAAATATTTTGCCTTAAGTAACAAAAGATCATTAAAAAAAACCAACCTCATAAACATTCATTATCATACAGTCTATTAACAACAGAGAAATGTGTTTCCTCTTCTGAGAAGATGGCCATAGCATCAATAAAGTATCCGTATTTCTTCCATGATCAGGTGGGATAATATATTCCTTTTCATGCATAATAGGAATATTAAATTAACCGAAGTATCTCCAGTGAGATGCAAAGACACTGCTGATCAAGACACACATGGGTTTGGAAAGAGACAGTTTTTATGTGCATTTATGCAGCGTCAAGCACAGCCGAGTCCAGATTCTATGGACCTCTGGGTGCTGACGACTCTCAGATAAAATAATCATAAAGATGATGCATGAGTAAGAAGCAGTGCAGCACAGGAATGGTTATTTCCAACACTTCACTCTTCCTCCCCAGTAACTTATTACAGGATAAACAACCAGTCATACGCTGCAGTGAAGGCTAAACATGATGCACCTTCAACGTCTCCATTTCAGGACCACACTGCAGCTGTGCACATCCTGCAAAGTACCTCCTCCAATGCTTCCCAAAATTGCACTACTTCCAATTATTGGTCCCCGACTTCTCATTGCTTCTTCTTGTGCTACACACTGAGCACGTTCTTCCTCTGAAGCACTAACAAAATCCACTTCCAACACACTTGCAGTGGTTTAAGATTTACCCTCAGCCTTTGATATATAAGGTATTGCAGGATAACAACCAGCTCTGAAACGCTGTTCATCCTTCTAGCACTCCACAACCACATTTCTTTTGCATCATACCCTTGAGAATTTCAGTCAGCAGCATGCAGAAGCAAGAATAAAGGAAGGAAATTGGCTGTTGCCCCTTTCTGCATCTTGTGCTTTTTCCTCTCAGTACAGACATCTGATGTCCGTTGTCACATTTTGTATTTTATGTGAGATGCTGTTACTGGTTCGTGTTTGACTCAAGTAATGGCAAATTTTATTTTGCACATCAGCTGTGAAGGGGCACAACCGTGCAATTCCCCAGGCAGCAAGCCTGACAGCTTGCAACAGTTTCAAACCAAAACTTGATAGAGAGCACAGAGGAATTACAGAGGGTGAAGGATAAAGTGTTATATACATGATAATATTATTTAATTTTCAGTAAAGTATTTAAGAGTGGATATGCAAGACCACAAGCGATAATTTTCCGAATGTCATGTCCAATAAGACTTGCCTGACATTTACAAGAGAGCCCCAACTCTCCAGTGGGTTATGCAGCGGCACTCCCTTACATCAGCTTTACAATTCCTCATAAATAATGCAGGCAACAGGGGCGTGACAAAGACAGTCCCTGTTTTTATCACTCTCGCACCTTCAGAGCTCTGCTGCTGCTGCTCCCACCGCCTCTCCAACATGAAAATCCTCACGTCAGCCTGACCTCCCCAGGGGCGGGGGAGCGGTGGTGCTGCAGAGGAGCGGGCAGCAAACCTGGCTTCAGCAACTCTGCTTCCAACTGTGCTCAGGAGGAGAATTCAATTTCCTCCTGGTGTTGGTTGGTGGGTATTTCAGTTGTTAAAAAAACAATTTTAAAAAATAACAACAAATAAACATCTGAATTCAAATATTTGCATCACTGAAAGGCGACTTATACGACTCAGGAAAGGCCCTGAGCATTCTCCCCACTCGTGTGACAAAGGTGTGGGAGAACAGACCGGACCGGGAGCCCTGGCAGAGAGAACGCGTGCTATGCTGCTTCCAGATACAAAACATGTCTGTATATATGACATAAAAATAATTTTATGATAATTAAACAGCCAATTCTGACAGATGAAAAAACGTATTCATCAGTAAGAAAGGTTTTATACTAACAGCTGAACATTGGGTGGGAAGCAAGTATTTCCCATGATGATTTCTGACAATTATGTCGGTAAAACTTCTTGTAAGCTAAGATTTAAAAACAAGACAAACACCTGCAAGGCCCAGGGAGACGGCAGCCCTAACTCTGCCCTCACAGCCCCACCTGCTACCGAAGTCCTTGGCAAATTGCAGGTTTCCTAAGAGCTGTTGGGAAAAGAGGAAAGGTCAGCATGGGAGGAGCTTGGTGCTGGGATCTGCCCCAACCTGGTATCTGGAATTCCTCATAAAGCTCCACTCTTGGCTGCAGGTAACTGCAGGTGAGGCTCTCAGCTCTCAGTAAGGAATGACAGGAGGCTCTGGGTCTGCTCTGCCGTGGCCCAGCCCAGCACACTCACACCCCAGGCACTTCCCTGAGACGGAGCACATTTTCATGGGAAGTGTAAATCTGGCCACTGACTGTGGACTCAATGTGTAACTTGTTTGACAGCCTTTGGCCTAGTGCCTCATAGCTCTGCTGGCAAAGAAAACAAATCTGTTAATAAGATATTTTAACTGTGACAACAAGGAGGAGGAGAACTTTCCAAACATTCATTTATGATAATTACAGAATAATGATGGCAAAAAAACAGGTAAAACACTGAGAGAAGGTTGAGAGTGCTAACAAACATGATATAACACATCTGTTCTCACAAGGGATGTATGTCTAAAGATTAACATGTCAAAGAAAATATAAAAGCAGGTGGTAACAGCTTAACTAAAGCTGGTTTGCAGCGATACAAGTATTCCTGAGAGCAACATAAGAGAAGAGCAAGAACTTGAAACATTTTCTCAAACCCAAATCCCTTTTGCGAGGAAAGTCAATACACTGCCTTGAATGCCTTCAGAGTGGCAGACATGCTACCTGAACACCAAATCCAACAAGAATCAAGTGTCCCCATCAATCAGAAACGGGACAGATCAATGCCGTAAGGAACAGCACGCACTCACCACCCCACTCTGCAGCCTCTGCTTTGGGAGGGGTTGGACTGGGGACCTCCAGAGGTGTCTTCCAACCCCTACAGTTGATCCACCCAGGTCCTGCCACCGTCCTCCAGGTGAGCAAACCCCAAGGAGCACCAGCACACAGCTGCCTCCTGGCCCAATGGCTGAGTGCCCGCAGCCCCTCAGAATCAACAGGTCCTTACCTTTATCATCTGGGAGAGATCACCAGCATCTGCCAGCTCCAGGACAATGTTAAGTTCATTGTCTTCAATGAAAGAATCCAAATATTTAATTATATTGGGGTGGTTCAGTTGCTGTAGACAGAGGGAGTGCAAGAAGATGAATAACAGCGCAGTAACAACTCAAAGATGCACAACCTGCATCATTTTTGTAATCGTTATGCAAAGCAGTTGGAACAGATGAAACTACAAACCGTGCTGTGGGTTATCCCAGTAAAAAGTACGTGAGAGAAATTCATTTATCAAAAGCACGGCATAATAAAGTGTGTTTGGAGAGCAACACAGCCCAGAAGGAGGCGAAGCTGCTTTTCCTCTTGTAAACACATTTTTAAAGCAGCGTTCTGAGAGAAACTTGGTAAGCAGTGACACCAGACATACAAATAACCCAACAGAACCACAGAATCAACTGATTAAAGCACTGCTTTCTAAAAACAAAAGTAGAATTCAACTAAAATCTGATGGAAGTAAAATAAGGTGCAAATTGCTTGCAGTACATTGGCCTACTTTTGCCATTATTTATGCTTACATATTTGTTTCTTATTTTTATTTAAGAATAGGCTTTTTCCTCATGGTATCTTTTTACCATCAATGTTCCTTAAAAATGTGCATCTACTCTGACTGTTAATTTACTTGCAGACCTAAATTAAGAAACTTGCTCAAATTAAAATTTATCTTACTATTTTATATCTGAATTTCTTAGAATGGAAACCTGTGATTTCTTAGGAGAAAATGGAGAACTCAGATTTCTCTCCTCATTCCCTCTTGCTCATTTTGCATTACATTTTCTTTCACTCAAGCTCTTAGATATGCAGTAAATTCAGAAACTACTGAAGTGAGCATTTCATCTACTAAACAGCTGTGACTCAACCTGCCTATTTCAGGGGTTACAAAGCCAAAAGAAACACTGTTACAATCCATCATGCTAATCAGGCTCTCTGCATGCACATTAGGGATAGATTCTCCTCCGCGATGCCTCGACACTGGCACACATTAGCACTAATGGGATCCATGTGCAGGCATCAGGAGAGGAGCAATCCCACCAGACAGAGACATGGATAAATAAAGAAATCGCAGAGCCCATCGTCTCTGGGCAATTTCTCTCATGTGTCTGCGCTCAGATACATCAGCCTGAGATCAGATTCCAGGCAAGAGAGCAGCAAAGCCTCGAGCAGAACAGGTACTGACACCCAACGCGCGTCAGGATGCCTCGCGTCCATCAAACCAGCTCTCAGGGCACGGCCGATGGCAGAGCGCTGCACACTGCTCTTGTAGGTAAAGCTAAGCCTCTGATTTGAGAGCTCCTTTCTGCCTTCTGTAGGACTTTTTGATGGGAAAACTCTGCTGAGCTCCCGGAGGCATCACGGAGTTCATACAATCCAACAAACCTAGCTTGAGCCCTCAGCACCACGAGCCAACAGAGCACATCAAACCACCACAGCAGTGACAGCGACGGCAGCCTGCGCCCTTCCTGCCATGCTGGCACTTCTCTCTTCCTGCATTCCAGCCTCTGGTTTACCCCACACAACCTCTAACAATGCTTAGGTCTGAGCGGCGATAGCTATGAAGATTCATTTCCCTTCAACAACAGAAAATAATTAAACAACCTGCACAGTAATGATTTGCATATTAAACAAGATACTATGATGTATGCAGACTGTCAGTAAATATCCCTGCACTTCCCCTTCACCCTAACTAAACAAATTTTTTGGAACGTTGTCTGGTCTTCTCCAAGATATTGTGCAAACAAACAACAAAAAATGTCATCAGCTGGTGTTTTTCCTCAAAACAAACAAATCGAAAAATAAAATTCTTACCTTCAAGAGGTCAATCTCTTTAATGCAATCTTGCCTAGCCTTGGCATCCATCATTTCAAAAATCTTCAAAGACAAAAAAGCAGAAGATCAAAGTGAGATGGTGACAAAATCCAAGAACTTATTCAACAAGGAACTGGTCTTTGCTTCCTGCCTTTGTACAGCATCTACTGCAATGAGCTTACACACATGCAGCCCACAGACCAAAGACGAATGTTTTCTTTATTTTGAAGCCACCAAAGGGCTAACAATAAGGTAAACTAACCTTAGAAGCTGTAGGTAACATTCCAAGCAGCGGGAGAAACAGTGCCATCCTGTTCACTACACAGAAAGACTGAATTCCAGTGCTCACCTGAACTTTCTTTAACGCCACAGGTTTTCTGTCCAGAAGACAAGTTGCTTTGTAAACTTCACTGAACTGTCCTCGCCCGATCTTCTTCTCTATCTGAAAGTCTGCCAGTGTGCAGCGATACGGGTACGACGTTAAATGTCTCTGTTGGATTTAAAACAAGTCACATCTTCAGCAGCCAGCCCCAGCCCCATACCCAGGCAGAGCCAGCCACAGCAGAATGCAGCTGCCGTAACCTCGCAGCGCAGAGGGGCGCAGGTGGGAACAGAACCAGCGCAGGTACAGCTGCCAGCCCAGCAACTTCTACCAGTGCTGCACAACCAGCGTAAGGATGTCTTACAGGATGCATTCCTTGTACCAGACTTAGGGCTCCAGAGAACACAATAACACACTACCCTAATGTCCATGCAATGCCTGCTAATTAAAGCAGGCACATAATTGGATATTTATCTCCAGGCCATCAGCAGCAGCTTTTTCAGTTTAACTCCCCTAAAAGAGCAAAACCACTCCTCTTCACATGAAATGACACTCTGAGTAATTCCTTCTGAAACACCAACGCCACAGGTACATTTTTCCATCTAACACGACCAGCATTTCAGTACTTTGATACCATGAGAAATGGTTTTCGTTTCTCCAGGCAGAGGACAGTACGACAAGAGCTTACTTTGCACTTATGCATCAAGGCTGCTCCCACAGAAATGAGCAGCTCATTCCAGCATCTCATTGGAACTGTTCAGTGCTCCCCTCCCCAGACACAGCTCAGCCCCCCGTGCCCTGCACAGCTCCACTGCCCCTCAGCCTCCACACAGCTCCCCTCGAGTACTGTGAAAGTTGGAGATTCCTGCCTGGGAGGAATAAAGACAACACTTCTAATGAGACTTTATGAAGCAGCTACAACAAAATTTTCTCTTATGAAAGAAATTCATACTAGGATCAGGGATGGTACCTGTTTGCCTTTCACTAAATTGAGTGTTTACATCTACAGTGCCTAAGTGCAAATTAGTATTTTAAGCATGTGCCAAGAAATATCTAGCAACTTCTTAACTTGAAAATGTAAATAAATGTTAGTCAAGTGACAGGATGTGTGTGTCCCCACCACTTGCCATGGGTGAACAGCTGAAGTCTGCTTGCCACGCTGGAGTTAATGCTGGGTGACGACTGGACACCTCAGCTGATATGTTCTGGCATCCTCCAGGACTACAGCTGCACATTTACATATGCAATGACCTAGATTTGCATTCGCTATCACAACCTATCAGACTTAATTAAAATAATGGAGCTCTCATCCAGGCTGGAAGATGTTTGATCGCAGCACAAAGCAGAGAGCACGCTCGGCTCGGCCAGGCTGCAGCAGAGCTCCCTCCGGCCCAGGGCGGCGCTGCTTTCCCATGGCTATCTCAACTCCTCCTGTGCTTCCTGCACTTTGATCTAAGCAGGTAACATGCATTGTGTTACACATCCAGCACACCTGAGAAACACCGACCGCCTCAGAGCTTCGTCCCCGAATCTGGCCTTAAACACACAGCACTTCTATCATGACTTCTGACAGAGGGGTCTCACTATTTCCCCCAGGCTGAACCACTACAACTTTCTATAAAGAGCCCCAGTCAAAGAACCAACACCTCCTTGCTCAAATAAATCCTGACCTTTACTTCTGCAAATCTAAGAGGTTCCATACACAAACTGGATGTACAACTGCATAACACCATTGTCTCCAGACCTCTCTGTCAAAGCTAGATTTTCTCATTTTCAGACAAATTCAGACTCAGGGAGGTGTTCGTGTCTGTCTGAATAGTGGAGCACCACGAGCCATCGAGGCTGATGATAGAGCTCAAAAGAAAAAAAAGGAAAAGAAAAAAAAGAAAAAGCCCTGAAAAGCAAAGCCCCAGAACTGTAAAGACATTGAGAAATGTGGCTGTTTGCATGTTCCTGTTGGGGCAGCTGGAGGAAGGGGACAGGCTGGGAAGAGCACATTCTGAGACAAAGGCCGTTCTCTTTATCCACACAATGAAGTCTCATTTCTCTAGAACTCCATTAAAAAAAAAAAAAGCCAAAGATTAGAGTCAATTAATTCCTCATTCAAATAAAGAGGCTATTCATTTTTCAGAAAAAATGCAGAGATCACTCCTAGAACAAGCTATTCTGGACTACATCTCCAGCATACATGCTCTCTTTTACATGTAGTCAATGATGTAAAAGCAAGAATTTTGAAGCCCCCCGAAGTTATGGGGCAACAGCCCTCTGCAAACACTTCAGGGTGACGTCTGCCTCAACTTTCAGCCTCCAAGCTTTTTTCTGCAAAGCAGCATCAGTAAGGCTTGGTAATAGAAAAAACAAAACAATGCAATAAAGACTTCAGCCATTTTATCTTGCACACCCCCAAAAAGACACACCAAAGTGGCAAGAAATTAATGAAAGGCAAATGGGAGTCTCTGCCTACCAGATTATGAAGACACACAGGCAACTGCAGAGAATAGCATCAAAAGAAAGAAACAATCCTTACTCTCAACATGCTTTTCTTTGATAGGATGCAGCTTCTACTCCTGCTTTCAGATTCTAGGGCTGCCTGTTGCAGTGACACCAGCCAACCTCCTGGGCTGTTTTCCCTGGTGAGAGGCTTTGCTTCCCTTCCAAGAGAAGTACCGATACGCAGCGATGCTCGGTGACTTACCTGGCTCTCCTCACTCAAAGACATAGAGAACAGAGCAGAGCTGCAGCCCCTGGGCTCTTGTGAACATGAGACCAATAAATTTACCTCTCTGTTATTATTTGAACACTGGGGGAAATCAGAGCAGTCCTGAGAGCCTTCCCAGCAGCCCTCCCTGCAGCCACCAGCAGCAAAGCACAGCAAGAGGTGAGATGGAACCAAGACAAAGTCAGCAGAATGTCAGCATGCTGCAGAGCAGCACCTGTGGGACTGCTGCTCCTGGAGGGGTGGAAGAGAACACCAGCCCAGAAGTACATGGGAACGGCCACCGCCCCGTGCTTGAGTAAATGCCACGCATTAACACCAATTAATGACACGTTCAGTTGTTGTGCTGCATTCTGACTGCCGTGTGGAAAACTGCTCAGCAGTCTGCACAGGTGCTACGAGGCTGCACCAGCCTTACATTATTTTTAATCAAGCTAAAAAATTGTTAAGGACTGGTTAATCAACAGTTAAAAGTCAGACACTACTGCCTTTCGATACTAATAAAAGCTTCTTTCCTGTAGAGACATGCAATGAAATACTCTTTAGAAGAGTAAAAAACATACTCGCCCAATTAATTTTCTGAAATCTCATTAAAAAATTTAGCCTGACGAAGTCATATAGTTCTGACCTGAATTTTAATTATCTTTACGCTGGATATAAGTTTTTTTTCTGATATTTGCAATGCATCATTAATTTTAAAGCAACTGTTTCCTTGCTTCTAAAGCGCATACTTCATCTGAATGACATTTACCGTAAACTAATTTCACCTTTAAAAGACATCTGTGATAGGAGATGGAGAAGCTTTAGCCCCTACAGCTGAACACACATACATTATAGGCAATGATTTACTATCAGCATCAGCATTTCAGAGCCTCTTTACGATGCCCCAAATTGTACCCCCAGATCCACTCAGCAACGCTTACCTGAAAAGAATTTCGTACACTTTGAGGTTGAAATTCCAGTGTGAATTTATGAGAACACTTTAGAGCAGATTGATTGAAAAAAAGAACTTCTGAGCTCACAAGAGATGAGGAAACTTCTAAAATATGGATTATCCTTCAAGCAGGCAGTCAAGTAATTACTGAAGAATACATCAGATTTTGC
Source organism: Centrocercus urophasianus (assembly GCF_019232065.1). Classification (NCBI taxonomy): domain Eukaryota; kingdom Metazoa; phylum Chordata; class Aves; order Galliformes; family Phasianidae; genus Centrocercus; species Centrocercus urophasianus. The sequence goes on along the minus strand of NW_024884911.1, from coordinate 7,704,124 downwards.
ATTCCGTGGCTTCAAAACCAGACTGCACTACAGCATGAGGTATCCTTCACCTGAAACGTTACCTACAAGTTAAAGTTTGCTGACGAACTTGGCTTGAATTTCAAACTTTCACCATCTCTGTCGACAGCTATTTGTAGTAGTTCTTGACAAGGAAAGAGAGAAATTCATACTAACGTGGAAATAAGCAAAGCAATTTGGAAAAACCAAAGAGCCTCTGCTGCTGGATGGCACACGACAGGCCATCTTATGCCGTCAGCAGAGGGGCCTGCCCTGTGAGCATGACAACGTGTGTTCGTTTCTAAACCATGCTTACTGCTTCTTTTAAAACAAACAAACAAAAACATCTAAGCATGTCTCCCTAAAGTTCTAATCCTTCTCCAGACAGACAATTTACTGCAAGAGTCCCACCACCACAGCCTGGCTGCTCAGAGCCTTGAGGGGAGGTTTCACCGCATGGAGACCACGCAGCAAAATGAGCCCACTCAGCATCAGCACAACAGCAGCACGCAGATTACTAGCTACTAATTACATTTAACTATGTCATTACAAATTCTAACATGTGCTCCAAGATGCCATGAACGTATCTGCTACACAGGAACACTTCCTAATCTTGTTCATGAAATAATTACAGGGGCTCTATCCTGCCAAATGAGGCAGTAATTAACCCTAATTGCTCAAAATGCAACTGGCTAATTCTAGGAGATTAATCAAGGGGATTCAATTATTATTAAGTGACTTAATATGACAAATTGCTGCATTAGGAGAGGGGGGCTTTGCTCCATACGATGTATTTTCCAAGCAGTGCTGCGTAAGATGCATTCACTGCCATGCTGTACGTGCAGGCAACTCATTGTCATTGCACAGACACATTGCTGGGCACACACACAGCTTTCTGAACAACCCTTCCTTGCCCCAGGAGCCACCAGCACTGCTGGCTGCACAGGCAGAGCACCCAAGCAGCACCCACGTGCCCTCCTCAGCACGGCTCCACGCCACAGCTCCAATGCTCTGCTATCAGCTTCTGCTTTCTAACTACTCTGCTCTAAAAAATAGCTTTGTGGTCTAAAAAAATGCAGAAAATACAGACCTCGTGATCCCATGAAAAGCCTCACTGCTGGATACAGGTTGGGGCTCTCTGCCCCAGTGCTGCAGGAAGGGAGGGGAGAGCAGGGGAACCACTGCCAGGCAGGGTGGGAACAGAATCCACCCAACACATTGGGGTAGAATCCTTCCAAAAACTCAATACAGAGACACAGAGCCTACAGCTTCACACAGAATGAACTCTGTCTGGTATTTTGTAACTACTTCTTCAGCATTTATTATGAAAGTATGCAAGGAAATAAAATATTATTTGTTTACATTCAAACACGCTTTTCTTTGTCCTTTTCTTTAAAGAATCAGAGAGAAAGCCAACGCAATACATGTATTTACAGGCTGTTTTAAAAATACTTGCTGTAAGCAAAATTTAAAGTGTTTCCTTTTTCTCTTATCATCATCAAAAATCGGATTCAGGAAACTGGCTGGCTGGCAGCATTTCAAACTGGATATGCCTGGCCTATAAACAGAGAAGGGGAAAAGAGCCACAGCACTCAGAACCACAGAGGTCCTGAGCAGAGAAGGGCACAAAGGGCAGAGAAGGGAAGGCGAGGGCTGGCTGTGCTCACCTGCGGGTCGTGCTGGAAGTCCTGGCCTGGCAGCTTGCAGAGCGCGCTGGTCTGGTCCCCCAGGTGCTGCGGGTGCTCGTGCTGCCCCTCCATGCCCACATGCCAAGCGCTGCTGGACCTGCGGGCTGCGAGCAGAGAGAGCCATCAGCACACCAGGAATGTGCACTGGGACACCGTCCATCCCCTGCCTCCCTCCTCTAATGCGTGTAGTTCCCCAAACCAGAGCAAAGCAGAGCCAACTGCCCCTGAGCAGCAGCTGCCAGGAGAGGACGAACCCGAGCGCAAGCACGTCTGCATGCAAGCAGACAGGAGGGAGCACAGCACCAGGGCAAACTGTGCCAGTGCTCCTGAGGGCGCAGGGTAAGAACAGCTTCATCACAAACACTATGGGTGTAACTTCATAATAAGAAATACAGCAGTTTATTCACTCTCTGGTACACCACAAAAGACTTAAATAAGAAATCTAACAGCAGTGAGTGTCACTTCTGCGGACACCTTTGCTAGGCATCAGGAACTCACAGTGGATGCAGTGTGCCAGCTTCCAGCTGGTTCTGGAGCACCAGAGCAGTCCTTGCAAACCAGCAGAGCAAGCTATAAGCCAGCAGAACATTCCCTGTGCTGAAGCACAGTGGTACCCAGCCCCGGAAAATTTCCAAACAGACATACATTGCTTACTTCTAAGGCATTCAAAGCTCTTTGAAAATCTGAGGCATGCGCAATCAGTGAGGTATGCATAGGGCAAGGAGAAGGCAAGCTCTCCCTTACATCACGTTTGTTAAGTGCTGTTTTAGGATCTGTATCTTCTAGTGTCCTGCAATACTTTGTATCTTACATTCAACATGAATTTCTGTGTGTTCTTCCAGAGATGGTAATACGTTCAAACACAGAATACTCAAAACTTCCCTTACGATTCTCATGCACTTGGTAAGCCAGGAATCACAGTTACTATCTATTTTGTTATAGACTCAACAGAGAGATATGGGAGATGACACACCTCAAATCATTTGGAAGAGCAAAACAATGCCCAAGAGCTACTCAGAGCCAGACAGTGCTCGAGCACAAGTGCACGCTCCATAAACCCACATCTGAAAGCGTGAGAAGGCCACTGCTGAGGACATGGGAACTGGAGCCTCTGCTCTGCATTACAGCCACATTACCCAGCAAAAGGCCACAGCAGGGAGAAAAGAATCCCCCAAAACTATCAGGCGAAGATCTTAAAGTAAGCTCATCAACAGTGAGGAGGCATCTCGGCAAAAAAACCGTTTCACCAACTTCACTCTGACATCACCCTTCATACCTGATGGAGACCAATCCAGCAGCCTCTCCATTTTAAGCACAAAGATCTCATTTGTGGAGTTCAGAGTCACGACACAAATTGAAACGTAACCTCATTCATGCTGCACACAGCACAGCAGAGAGCTGTGAAATCCAGCACCTCACACAAACCCCCCGGCATCGCATCCTGCACCTCCATCAGAGCAAGTTATTCCTCAGCAAGACAACACCGTGTGTATTTTGAGCTGTATCATAAAAGAGAGCAGAAGCCTGCAGGTAACAGGAACAGACAAGCGCTTGGATGGGAGGTTCAAGAAGGATGCCACAACCAGCTCCAGTGCAGCTGCAGGTTTTGATGCCATGTGGCACTGTGACCTCAATGGGCAGTGCTGCTTCAGAGAACAAAGCCTTCGGTGCCACCCAACCCAAGCCCACCCCGGGACGCAGCCTGGCTGGGCTCCCTGCTATGCAGGGGCACTTTCAGTGTGCACTGTGCTGCTCCTGCAGCAGTGAGAGGAGCCGGCCTGGGAGCAACACAGCCAAGAAATGCACTCCCCACATATACAGCACATGCACAGTAACCACGCTGGTCTCCTTTCCCATCCAATAGGAAGCTCTAGATTTTCTGTGTGACTAAGGAATGCTATTCCTAGCTAAATATTCATCATCCACACACGTTCTGGGGGAGATCCATTTTAGAGCTGCATTGCTGCTGTCCCTAGCACTGACAAGGCAATGTTTAACAGCAGCTCCAGCATTTTCAGAACTTTGTTTGAAGAGTTTTGGCAAGCATTCACTCAGCAAGAGCACAACCTGATCTCATTAGTGTATTAATAGTGCACGCCTGGCATCTGAGCAATGACTAATTCTTAATTTAAAATGCAAAGGTATTTTAAATATTTGGGGGAGGGGGGTGAACGGGGAGAGAGAAAATACGATGCAGAAGAATTTCTGCAGCAAGTCAGGCTCAGCTCTTCTCACAGTTGTCACCAGTGCCTGAAGTAGCCGTGCCAGACCCGGCCAGCAGCAGCTCCTGTGAGCTGCAGCAAACAGACGCACATGGCCGCAGGGACAGCTGCTGCAGGAGCTGCCCTTGGGGAAAAGCGCTTCTCAAGGCAGTGCTCTGCAGCTCTGCTGCAAGCAGGATGGCTGCTATCAGCACAGTGAAGTCCAACTTTAGTTTTCCTTTAGTTTCAGGTATCTGATGATTTATTAGCAGCAAAGGTGAATACTTAAAAATGAAAAACGTGTCTCAATATCAATATTAAAATGTCCTATGAAACTGCTACTCTGTTACACTGCCAGAACTATCTTAATTATTTTATTATTAGTTATTTTAAGAAATGTCATTTCCTTAAAGGCAGAATGCAACATGCAGCTCTTTCTCATCTGAGGCTGTAGGCAGAGAATGCTGCAGTGCACCTGGAGCTCGGGCAGCTGCCCTTCTCATCACCCATCTCTAAAGGGATTCAGGAATTTGCAGTCTCAAAACCAAAAGGCACGTCCATGCCATGGCAGGAAGCATCGCAGCCTCACACTGACCCAACGTGGGATCTGTGTCCTGCCTCAGGATGGGACTGGAGCTCAAAGAGTGCAGGTGGACACTTCCGAATGTGAGGAACCACCAGCTGATCTGACACACATCCGGGGCGTTCCTGGGGAGCCCAAACTTTCCAGCTGCCATGGGAAACTCCAGACAGTGTCACTGCGAGGGCTGAGCCAAGGAAAGGCAGTCAGCATCTCATGGCAGCACAAATTCATCAGCTGGAGAGTCTGGGTTTGATCACTGTTTGTTTAAGGCGCTGCAGCTGGAAGCAAAGGAAGCAGTAAGAACCAAATATCAGCTCTGAAAAGAGATACACACAGCTCACATGACAGCAGCCCGCTGACACCTACGGGACAGCGTGTCCTCCCGAGCAGCAGCCCGGCTATTCTGGGCAGCTGGCAGCATGTGGAGGTGGCTGGGATCCTCGCGAGGTCGGCAGCGCAGGGCCCTTTGTGACGTCCAAAGACGTGCATGCAGCGCACGGCACAATCCTTTTGGAGAGCCATGTCACACAACCTGTGCATTCAGTTATCCCGTGGATTCCAACAATTAGCACGACACATTTCCTTGCAACTCATACAAGTACTTGAAGGAGGCACAGCATACCAAAAGCCATGGAGCTGGATGACTTCCCCAAGGAAAGCACAAGGCCCAGGGAGTGCACAGGTCCCAGCTGTGAGCAGTTACCTGCAGCCAGGAGACAGCGTGCAACAACACTGCAACCCAGGCTGCTATCGGCTGGTGATGAGGTGTCCCTGTTATTTTTTGAAAGGTTGGAAGGAGGTTAAAAAAGGAACAGCGAGATTTTAGCAGCCTCTTCTCTTGAGGAAAATAGTTGTTTATACCTCGGCTCTGGGTTTCATGTGATCTAGTTTATTTCTTCAATGACAAGATCCTTTCCAGAAGCGGGAATGCTTCCTTTTTTGCCAACACAACAGTACCAAAACCAGAGGGAACTCTTGTCAACACAAAACACACCAGAATTCCCCGCTGCTGAAATACTGGCACTAGCTGTGCAACGCATTGTGACCACAAAGGGGCAGGTCCTACACTGCTGAATGTGCGCCCTGTGTCAATATTTGCAGAGATGTCAATGGTGGGGACAGTCTGTCTGCACCTGAAGCACTGGGAACAAACAGCTTCTGACAACAACGGAAGGAAGAGAAAGGCTCCCAGCTGGACCAGAACCCAACCTGCAACAAATTCATCTTCGAGAAAATGTACCTGAGCTGAGAGCTGCTTTGCTTCTCCCAACAGAGCTGCACCCTTCTTGGGATGTCCCGGGGCTGTGTGCACCTCCGACCTGCTGCAACGCCCACCAGTATCATGACAGATGTACACAGCTACGTACATATGTACGTGCTTTTCCACTCAGCTGCTTCCCCACACCTCCCTCTCCCAGTCCCCACACAGCTCTATTTGGATACCCAGTGTAAAGCACAATCAGACACATGTCCTCGCATCATCCCAGCCACCCGTGGGCATTAAACCACAGCCCAGAGGCTGCTGCCCCAACCCCCGCAGGGGCAGGAAGGCAGGGCCCACGCTGCAGGGCAGGCCTGGCTGTGGGTTCCGGGTCCCTGGGGGCAGAGCTGCAGGGTTTGCTGTCCCACCAGCACAGCCGCACCAGCAGCGCTTCCTCCTCTCCACTGCCCAATAACATTCTTTCTCTTGCCTGCTCGTAAAATAAATCTGTCAGGATGCTGTATGAGATTACCTATATATTTAAATGATGATCTTGGCTCATGATTACATTATCGCTGCAGTTCAGGGTACGTGCTGTACTGAAGGCAGCCCAGTCCTGAGAGAGTATTATTTCCGAGTGACTTTTATTGTCCATTATCTTACACCATTTCTGTCACGGCTGTGATGTCTGGTAGGAATAGTTCACAACAGAAATATCTCAGTCGTTAGTATTCTCATTGCAATTTAGGCAGATCAACCTTTAAATCTCATCCATCATACTGAAGAGCTTTGGCAAAGCAAGCGCAGCCATGCACGCCGTGCAGAACCTCATTACAGGCTGGGTTCAGCCGCCTGCCCCATCCCTTCTGCAGCGCCAGGTGACGCAGCCCTGCAAAGCCCCGCTTCGCACTCTCCCTTTTGCCTGGTGGGAGGGCACGACCCGCTCCTCGCAGCAGACTGCTTCTGTCTGGCGTGTGACAAACTCACTTGAACCCAACAATTAAACTTCTGACAGCGTTTCCAAAAGCAGGGAGTATTTACTGTAAATGCTTGACAATTTTTTTCCTCTCCGGCTCATCTCTCTCAGTCACCTTATGATGACTGGAAATTACCATAAGCAAATAGCAGTCTAACATCCAAAAACCCCTCGTGCTAACGTGAAATACACACCTGCCAACACTGGAAAAAAGCCCCTGTAAATACAAGCATTGAAGGAAAAAACACAAGGAATACCACTGAAATGCATGGGGCAGTGAAGCAGTACTGCATGGGGAGGACTTGGGAAGGAGCGCCCCACGGACGGCTGCTGTCCTACCGCCTGTCCAGGCTGCACTGAGAGGATTGAGGCACAAATGCTGCACAAATGCGGATGTGCCATCAGCCAGGAGAGTCAGAATCTTAGGCTCTGCATGAAGAGGAAACTGTATCTACATACACAGCAGCAAATGTAACAGAGCATGAATACAGCACACCTGCAGAGCCTGGGAAAGCATAAAACACATGGAAGCGTGAACAAACTCTTAAAAACAATATTAATATCACCCAGTTATGCAACTTTAGATTAGGTTTAGTAATGCCATCCATGACCAAAGGGCTAATATCCTATCTAATAAAATGCTATTCACTCGGAATGAAGTAAGCTCTGAAGGACGAACCACAGCAGGCAGAAATTGGCTTTCTCCATCTGTGGAACCAGGGAAGCTTCAAATGGCAGAGCCTGGCTCTGGTGCTGTGAGTAACTAAGCATCAGCCACCAGACACAACTATTAGTTGTGCTTCAAACTAAAACTGTCAATAGTTTTAAGTCCTAAGGACACTGTGCTGCATTTTTTTTTAATCAAAGTTCATGTGAATGACATTTAACAGATGATGTTTTTGAAGCCTTTCAGAAGGTTATCTTCATCCAACTCACATGGATGCAAGTTACAAACGTTCCAACTGTGGAAACGACCTCCAAGAATGAAATGTTGAGATCCTAGTTTGCACAGCCTTAGCAGGCAGTAACAGGGTGCTTGCCTCCTGAACGCCCTAAACCCACCAAGAATGCTGCAGCAAAATGGCTGAGAAGCCCTACAGCTTCATGTCAACAACTGATATTCGTTAAATAAATGCTGTGACAGACACTGTAATTCACTGCTCCATACCCAGAAGCAAAATGACATTAAGTCAACAAACTTTAAGCTACCCGAAACTTATTCCCATTTGTGGCAACATCATCTTTTCAAGTACTCTCCAGTCTAGTTCAGGGACAAATCTGTAGTGCAACTTGGAAGTATTCTCCAAGCATTCTCTGCATCAGCATTCCCCTCCTTCCATCTATACATACACCTAAAGAGGGTACTTGAGCTGACAGGTCTGACAGAAGGGTTTTCGTGCCCTTACCTTCATCAGCTCCCACCACCAAGCAGGCAGGCAGCTACCAGCTTGCTTCCAGTTTTGGTTCAGCATCTCCCACATATCCATCCTGCCTCCCTTCACGCAGCTCCTCAATGCAGCAGCACCCTCCAGCTTAAAAGGCTCTGATGTGCCTGAGCTCTGTGTGCTGTCCCCCGCGGCTCCAAACACACTGAACAATTTCATTTCTCCCTTCTATTTGATCCTTGCTGCTGTTTCACTGTTTTCCTGCAAATCCCCTTCTTGTGGCACACAACAGGTTTAATGTGAGATTTTTGCTGTTAGTGCTATTTTTTTTGGTTGTGTGGTGTTTTTCTTTAAACACTCTGTGAAATCACCTCCTTAGAACTCAGCCCCAAATCAGAAGATAAAATTGTTTTTAGAAGTCTTCTGAACACATTTTAAACACTACTTAGCTCCATCCATTCATTACAAGGGACGGTTTCACAGGGCTCCCATGAAACCCATGCCAGAGGTACTCAGTGATGTATGGCTATGAATAAGGAGCCACGGTGACAATGAGACAAATGCTCTTCTCCACCAGTCCTACTGCTTCCTTCCCTGCACAGAACTTCCTACTGTGCCGCCACCTGCACATCTCTGTGTACACTATTCCTACTGTAGGCAGATATAATCAATACATACTCACATACAAAATTGAGTATGGACAGCATTCAGCTGCATTTGAAGCGAAAAACAGTTATTCTGAAGACAAGTAATAGAGCAAATACTGACCAGCAAGAGTGGGCTGTGTTTTTTCCAGCCAGCACTCACATATGCATAAAATTCAGACAAGAAGCCAAGGCTCCTTAATTCCTACTCTTCTACGTGCAATTCTGAGCCTCTGAAAGCACTGGGTTGCCCAAGGAGGCTGTGGATGCCCCATCCCTGGAGATGTTCAAGGCCAGGCTGGATGCGGCTCTGGGCAGCCTGGTTGGTTGGCGACCTGCACACAGCAGGGGGTTGAAACCAGATGATCTTGCAGGTCATTTTCAACCCAGGCCATTCTGTGATTCTGATTCATTTTCACAGTCTTTAAAACAGCAGAGACAGACCTCGCAGGCCACTACTAGCATTAACGAAACATGCTGAAAACAAACACATACTCAAACTACCTGGAATTTTACTGTGTTGCTTACTAAGCATGCAGCAACATGCTTATCTTCTAACTTGTAATGCAATAGAACTTTCAAGCCTGAAGCCAAATTATTTAAGAACATTTACGCTATCCTCCTCAGAACTCATTCAATTCCGAAGAAGGAAAGATTAGATGTGCCAGACACTGCCACATCTCTCCTCCTGCCTGCAGTAACCTCATGCGTGGCCATGAGGGGTGCTCTGCACCACAGCCCTTGCAGCCAGCACACCTGGCTCTCATGCAGGGAAAAGGAACCCAGGGGACGTTTTTTATATATGCACATCCAACTTCAAAACGTCAGGACAACAGCTTGAAGTATTTACATTTCTCCTAATCAAAAGTCACAGGAAATGATGCTGAGTACCACGCAGCACAGCCGATCTGTGATACCATTCAAATCCAAAGGCAACTTCAAAGCCACCTCGTAAAGCCTGCGTGAAGCAGACACACAGCCAGATGCTGCAGGAGCTTCCCAGCATCCGGACCTTGCAGGAGCAGCCAAACGGAAGCAGAAACTCTTCCCATAGTAAACAGGTTTAACATTTCTCTACTTGCAAAAACAGCCACATTAGAAACAGGTTTGGATCCTTTGTCCACTAAATATGATAAGGACAACTGTATTAGCATCTCTATTAGTAAAACACTGTCTTTCCCTACACATTCCTGAGGATCTGGAACTGACAGCACCTGCTCTATGTCTAACGCTGCTCTTGGCTTCATCTCCCCAGGCACGTCCACCGCCTCTCCTGCAGACACAGCTCCCGGATCAGCGCTGCACATCGCGGCTGTGGGGCAGAACAAGAAGATCTGTTCTTCAGGAAGTCTGCACAGCTACTTTGATTCCTTATTTTGCTGACAGACAGGGTTAATTAAGTTCTTGCAGAGAACTCTCCCTTTCCTGGGCTAAATGCCCAAATTCTTTCAGGATTCACAAGACTGTCTATTTAAATTGGGTCCAATTTTTCTTGCTGCAGAGGCCTGCACAGAATGTTCTGATGAGAAGCTGGGAATCAACCTTTTGAGAAAATCATAACTGAACGCACAAGCTCTGTGCAACACAGAAACCATTCAGTGCCACCTTCCGCTCTGTGCATAATGACTGTGCTATGTTAATAAGCACCAACGCTGGAGCATGAGCCCAGCAATGCCAGTGGATCGCTTAAACCAAGTAAGTGCAGGTAAACTCAGACCCATCCTCCATGTGCTTCCATCACACACTGCCACGATCCCCTCCTTTCCCCACCTCACACCTGCAGCTGTTTCTCACAAGCAGTGGATGGGGACCAGGAGGGGCCGGGGCTTTTCCCAATGCCAGGAAGCCTTCTGTCCAGAGCCGTGAAAAACAGAGCTGCTGCACAGGCACAACCCTCTGTACTTCCCAGAGCACAAGTACCAGCCTGTGTAAGGCATTCGCACAAGAAGTTCCATTGTGCAGTCATACTTTCAGGTATTCCTATAACACATCCAAAGCCTTTATTACATCTCCTATACAAATTAAAACCACTCTAAGGAATTTTAAGTGCACACAGACACGCCGAGGGCCTCCAACAAGGCCATGGCTCCCAGCAGCAGTCCTAGCTGCATCCAGAGACTGAAGCTGCTGCCCACAGACAACAGCTCCCAGCTGCCTGCAGCTCAGAACTGCTGTTCACGGCTCATAGACAGAGTGACAGCAACACTACTGCTCTGTCTTAAACCCAGCTTCGTTTTGTTGTAGAACCAAACAGAAAACAACATATTACATACACAGTTTTCAAACCACAAAGTTAGGTCAGACACATTACACAAGAGCCAGAATTTCAGTGTGCAGCCTGAGCAATAATTCCAGCTAGCTTTAGACATGGCAGATCAGAAAAGCTGGTGTTCTCACTGCTCCTAAACCTTAATGGGGTTTCTAATTAACTTGATTAGCCCACTCAGCTCACTCATGAAGCACAGCCTCGCGAACAAGTGATTTTTCAGTCCTGCAACACAGCGCTTGCAAGAGGACTTCATAAATCAATGGAGCTGAATTGAGGTTAAACAAATGCATCTGCAGCCAGCACAGAGCTCACGTAGGAGAGATGACACACCTGACACTTCAGGAAGAGGAAGTATTCTGAGAGGGTTTTTTTTTTTTTTTTTTTTTTTTTTTCAGAGGGTGTCGGAAGTCAGAGCCACAGGTGAGCAGACATAAACGGCCTCAGATCAAACAGGACACAGAGCGAATGTGAAGTCCCAGCACTGGGAACACAGCGGAGAGGAGGCAGAGCTGTACCACTCTTTGGAGGTCAACCAACCTCTGCGGCACAGGAGGCAACAAGGAGCCTTCTCTGCCACGGCTCGCAGTGACTCACTCCTTCAAGAGTTTGCAGTCTAGCCCAAATGCTGCTGGCAAAGTGAAGCTGCCCTATGAGGAAGAGAGCGGCCATGTGCGCTCAGCAGAGCGCTCAGCCACAGGCCTGAGAGCAGCAGCAGTCCGCTCTGCAGAACAGTGCGAAGGGAAAGCCATGGGCAAAGGCAACTGAGTCTGGAATGCCATGGACTGGATGCACAAACAAAAGCTACCCAGGTTGTGCCTGCTGCTGGATGACTTCAGAGTAAACAGAAATTTTAATAAGGTTCTGTGTAACAAATTGGAGACAGTCTCCAAAGGAAAAATATATTCCACATCATCTAGCTGCTATTATCAAACTCATTAGCGCTACCTGTGTCAGCAATAAAAGGAGCAAGCTGGCACTCAGCTGTCCCCAGCCTCAGATGAACAAGAGGAAAGACAACAGGCAACCGTGCCAAAGCCTGATGAGAGCAAGGATCCGTGGCTCACTTTGAACCTTGCTTCTTACAAGCACACAGGTCACTCAGACACACGTGCCAACCCAGGCCTGCCTTCCTCACATATCTTCCAGCTGCCCCACCTCCCCACAGCCCAGCCCCAGGGATGCCCCCAAGACCCCACACCCCAGCCATAAACACCTTCCTATTCTGAAAACAAACTTTGTTTCCTTTATTACCCTTTCTTTTTTAACCCATAAGCAAACAGTATTATGGGCATTACTGGAGGAAAAAGAAAGGGTTACAGAGAATGCCATTGTGATGCGCTTGCAAAACACAACCAACTCCAGAAAGAAACACCTGGCCAAATCTTTGAAAACAACACTGCTATACCCAAAGTGCTAGAGATCTTGTGGTTTACCTCTGGGAAGAAAGAAAAGCACAACCGGAAGACAGGTTCCTGAGGGGATTCATTAGATCCTCACAGAGCCATCACAGACACTGAAACCTGCTTCTGCAGCAGAAGATTCATCTTATACATACAGAACAGAAAAGCATGAAAGAAAACACAGCAGACTGCACGTCAGTTACAAAGGTAGCAGGAGGAGGAAACTCCATATGACACTGCTCAGCATTTCCAGCCGACCAACCCACCACCTGCCAGAAATCTGCCACCCTTCAACTTCCACGAGAGCTGGTTGCGGCACAAGCCATCGGCGATGTCCCCAGAAGGGTTTCCAAGCCACCAGCGATCTCCACCACAGCACACCCCTCTGCCCCAGCACACCACAGGGCCGGCTCCCAGCAGGACGTGCCCTGGGGACACTGCAGAGATATCGCCTCATTGTCACAGGCCACCAAAACCCTGCCGACTTGAACAGATTTCCACTTTAAAACCGACAGCTGCAGTGAGAACAGGCTGGGGTCAGCGCCCATCTCACGGGGCCAAGGCCTCCCCCAGAGAGCTGTGTGCTGCCAGGCACGGCAGTGTTTGACTTACAGTCATCAGTTACAGCAGTGCCCGACCGAAAATACCTAAGCACTGTTTGCAGCAGTTTTGGCTGAAGTAGCTGCCATGTGATTAACAGTGAGTTCTTCAGAGAGGGCTGCGGCAAGTTTTCCCCGCTCCCTCCATTAGCAATGAAGCACAAAAGCTAAAATAAGTCATCACAGCCACTTTAAAGTACAAACCAGGGAGAGTAAAAGAAATCCCAATAAACAGGTCACACTGTAAGTTATTGCATTCCACTGCACACAAAAAACCAAGAGCAAACACAGGTAAAGAACTGTACCCAGCACTGTTTACCCTTTGGACGGTGAAGTTCTTACGCCTGACATAACGTTATAAATTGAGTAATTGACCTGTAAGGAAGTAAGGAGCTCAGGAGAGTTAAAAATTACCCCATAAATACCATAAAGATTAACAGATTTGTAATACCCACCCAAGAAGCACTTACTCTAAGTAGAATGATTATGAAAACACAGCAAGAATATTTACTACATAGCACCGACTCCAGTATATACAGACTGCCACGAAAGGCAGCGCTGGTTCTTAATATAGTGACAGCTGAAAGTCACCACTTGGATTTCCCGACTGACTAAAGGGTAACACACAGCCGCACACCGCTCTGACTTACGTGGCTGCTCTGACACAGACCCGCAGCGCCGGGGGACTTTTCCAACGCTCTCCTGCTGCTGTTGTCCTAGTTGAGCATTTTTAAGATTCGCGTTTTGAGCAGCTGTTTGATAGATGATCTAATTAAATACCGACAGCACACGAGGACAAAAACAGCAGTATCGTGAAGGAAAAGGGGACTTCTGGTGCCCACATTTGCTAATATCTATTTCAGTACAAGTTCCTCCCCCTGAGGGAAAAGGAACGCTGCAATACCGACGGCTTTTTCTCCCCATCTCCTGCCTGCAATAACAGCCACACATACCAGAACCCACCACAAGGTCTCCACAATAGTACTGACACCCACAGCATTTCTACGCAGGAAACACAAGACATCCCAACGATGACAAAACCACCGCTTTTCAGGATGGCAGAGAATTGTCCACGGGGGAAGGACACAACCGAGACTACACCTGAAGTTCCTTACAGGAGTGGTGCTGAGTTTCCTGCGAAGCATCCGCCTGCAGGCCAGCACTTCCCAGCTGCTGCTGCATCACCTACAGCAATACTAACTTCCAGGCAGGCAGCAAACAGCACCAGGTTAAGGACAAAGTACTCTCCAAAGTAAGGGAGAACACGGAGCAGTGAACCAGGAACACGTGTTCCCCACTGCTGAGGCCCTCCCCACACGCACAGTGCCCACAGAGCATCTGCACGGCGCCGGCTCCTCGGTCAGTGTGGGCTCAGGACTCTATCCACCCCACAGAGCATTTCCCACTGCCCCAAACGGAGCAGTGCTGAGCCCCACACAGCCCACATGGAGCCCGTGGCTGAGGGCCACGTCAGCCACTGCAGGAGCACAGCGAGTGCTGTGGGGCTGTGGTCCACCGCCAACAGTCCAAAAATGAAAACAAACCAATGGCAAAGGAACAGTCATAAAGGGAAAAGCCATACAGCAGCAGCCACTGCTTTTGCAGGTAAGAAAACAAGAAAATAAAAGTGCAATCTCACCATCTCCTGTATCTCATCTGGGCTGTGCTGTAACGCCCACAGCGCCCCATAGCTGATACAGCACATACAGAAATACAGCAGGACGCCAGACGACCCCAACCTCTGATCCCAACACCAAGCTGCACAGCTCTGTGCACAAACCCATTTCCAGAACACTGCTGTGGGGTCCCCACTTCCCCAGCACAGCTCTCAGCAGGTGGCCATGGCTCCAGCAGACACGGAGGGGCCCTCCATGCCGGGCCTGAACCATGCTAACAGGCATCTGCTGCTCATCCTCCAGCTTCCGAACCGCTCCATTCTGTCGTGCAAACAACACAAGGACAGGACTGCCAACACCACTGTTATTCTAATAAAACACC
>NW_024884911.1:7685140-7689083 GCF_019232065.1 Centrocercus urophasianus | reverse complement strand
TTTTTTTTTTTTTTTCCCCTTAAAAAGAGACATAATAAATAACTCGTTCTGACTTCTAAACAAGCATTTGTGAGGCTTCAAGAATGCTCTGGAATGCACAATTCCTCGAGTCTCTTTCGCTTACACCATTTCGTTTTGGGTACAGCCTGCCTCTGGTTCACTTAAACGTGTAACAGCAAAACTGGGATCTGAGCTGCAGGTAGTGTTACGTTACTGCCGGTTCTGGAAGGAAACCTTTTTAGAAGTAAGAAGCGAAGGGGAAGGATTTCTCCTCTCCATCTGTGGCAGACAGCTGCTCGCTGCCTGGAATCTGTGGTAGCAGACACTCAGAGCAGCACCACGCTGAAGTAAACACTGCGGAAATCTAATTTCTTTAATTGCACTGACAGTGTAGAAGTACTCTCAATATGATAGTTGCCATGTGATAAACCGAGTCATCTGATTAAATGCTGGAAGCTAAACAGGCAGTTGTCATCCATTTCATTAAAAGATGTATTTTGTTGAAATACTTCAAATACTCTGAAAACTTTAAAAAAAACCCTAAAACCGTCAGGAAGACTCAAGAGAGCTGTGTGTGCACACCCACGTGCTGCACGGCCAGGTGTCTGAATGCTCAGCACAGGTTAGAACTTGAAGTAACCATCCAAGCCAATATGCATACAAGAAATAAGCCAAAATAGAAGATATGGCCCCATCAGGCCATAAAAAGCTTTGACAGTTTTACAGACTGCCGTGTTGGAACCGCCATTAAAAGCAACTCCCCACAGCTTTCTGCCTTCACACAACCACCATCCCATGTCACTGAGCCTCACTGCTGCCCCAGCTCAGCACCCCCTGCCCGGCCCCACAAACCTCCCCCACACCTGCCCAGCATTTTTAAACAAGGGCTTAAGGTCTGTGCAATTCACTCTGCAGCAATTGTGACCTGCAAGGAGGAAAAAAAACAGCATGCTTTTAAAAAGTACTTTAAAATGTAGATTTTGCATTTTGCAGATTCTGCTGCCCAAAGCAAACAGCACTGGGGATACCACCCCTTCCCTATGGAACTTACTACTGCTGTTGGTGGAAAAGCTTTATAATCACTGTCCATTTGCTCTCATATCCAACCACCATGCCATATCTGCCACAGCACTGCCAAAGCAGAGAGCAAACCCTCAGTGGGATGCACTGAGCCACACACCTGCTGTGGGGACGGCCTCCCCAGGCCCAGCTGAGCACAACGAGGGGCAGGGGCTGCCTGCTGCCGCAGGTGCACACACTCAGCACTCCTTTGTGAAGACATCCCACCTGGGTCTGTTCCTCCCTGCAGAGAACCATGGGGGCAGCAAAAACTGCCCCTGCAGCAGTTTCTCTTCCCTAGCAGCCTCATGAAGTGGTTCCAAAGAATCCAATTCTTCGCCTTCTTGGTTTCACACCAGCTCATTTTGTGGAACAAATTCAGCACCCAGTTGCTCCCTGTGATGTCGAGTCACGCTATCTCTGTTATCCTCAGTTTTGAGCTGACCCACCCTTACTGTGCGCACAAACTGCGCCAAGTGCTTCCGTGCGCGCTGCAAGCTTCCCAACAGAGCCAGTGAGCACAGCAAGCACACCAGCACCAACAGGGTTGCTACAGAAGAAACTTTTCAGGGTCCCTGTCTTTCAAAGCTTTCAGCCTTTCTCGCTCACCCTCAGCCATTCTATACCTTTACACAGGGAAGGCCATTCAGTCCAGCACTGAACATCACCCAGCTGCACCAAACACCCTCTGGCCCCAGCACATCAGCACCCCTCGGTAAGTGCTACTGATGCAACCAAGAGCTCTACTTCAGCTGCACAGATGTTCTGCGTTTGTTTTCTACATGGTAATAACACTGCTGCAGCATGCATTCAGACTGGAGACAAAGGCTGACATTCCCTACAAACCAGCACAGCACCCAGACAGTGTGTGCTCCATCAGCTGCTCCCACACAGGGCGGAATGGACAGCTTCAGCAACTTCATGAGACAAACACAGGAATGTGTCACAGGTAAAATGCTCATTCCTGGCTTCTTGAACCAGAATTCTGTGCCCACACCCTACAAGGCATCCCGGCAACTTTCCATCTCAATGTGCTCAATTTTAATAATACTGAAGAAGTTACACAGTAAAGATCAGCCCAGCTTTCCAAATGAAGCTTCTGGTTTGTTTGGGTGGCTTTTTTTTTTTTTCATTAACTGGAAAAAAGACAACTTTCAAGGGTTTTTTTCTCACAAGCAGCCTGTTCTACAGCAAGACCATCTAAGAAGAGTAGATCAGAGTGAAAAAAGCTAGAAACTCAAGTTGAAAGTTGCACTATTAAACCTCTTTTCTACAAGAAATGCGTCCTGGCAAGGCTTCCATTTAGGACAGCACAACAGTCAGGCCCCCAGGGTTGCACTGATGCCCAACGTCATCAGCCGGGATTTGGCATCCACAGACACAGCAACTGCAGCTCCGTGGGGGGCCTGCCCCAACCCAGGGCATCTATCTGCCAAGGCCTCAAGGTTCAATATATTTGGCACACATGAGGTAGGAAAAGGTGCTCCTTCCATTCACTAATTCATCTTCTACACAGCTAGAAAGTGTTCTGAAGGTGCACAGGAGATGAACCTGACTGTCACTATCTCCATTTTACAGTCACAAAAATGCACGAGTAGAGAAAACCCACACAAGTATTTCTGGCACCAACCCCTACACAAAAATAAACAAAAATCCCTAACTCATTTCACTCTGAAAAAATAACTGCTAAATGGATCCTTCTGCATGTCAAACCAAACCAAACCCAGGCCCGGTTGAGGCCCTCAGACCCACAGCTCACGGAGATGTGGGAGCGCAAGATGGATGGCAGAATGCCCTGCTGCCATCTGCAGCACCACCTCGATGGCGTGAGCAGGAGCACGGCCTGCTCAGCGCTCCAACCGGCACGAAGCCCCAGAAGCAGCAGGACTGCAGGCACCGGGCCCCGCCGAGCCGTGCACCCACAGCTGCTTCCCCAGAGCAAAACGAGCACCGAGGCACAGGAAAGCGCAGAACTCTCTGAACTGCGTCTGTTCTCTCGTCTGTGCGCTGGGAAAGAAATCTGGAGCAGCATCCAGCACGCGGCAGAAGTGCTGCAGCCAGAGGCCGGTTCTGCTCCGAAACCCCCTCTGGGGCTGAGACCCAGCACTGCTCCCACAGCACCCTCCAGCCACAGCAGCCGCCCCCGTTTTTCTGCTCGTTGCTAAGTCCCGTAGGGCACGAAGCCGTAGGCAGTGGGGGCTGCAGCGCTTCTTTGAAACAAGTTCCTTTTTTTTTTTTTTTCCCCTGTTGCTTCCTAAAAGAATACGACTGTCACCAAGAATGTCAACAGGAAAAAAAAGTAGCAGTGGAAAGAGTTGGCGGCGGTGCTGCGCCGAGGTTTGTCTCAATGCAGGAGCAGAACTCAAACGGCTGCTAGCGGTGATTCACAGCGCTGAACTTTTAGAAGAGACGCCGAGATGACAGCGGGACAGTCAGAATGTGTCAGGAACTGACATCACCGCCCTCCTCAGCGCTGCCCCGCTTCCTCCCGCACCGCCCCGCGGCGCACAGCCCGCACTCCGCGCTGCCCGCTGCTGGCGGCCCGTCCCGGCACGTGCGCGGAGTCGCGGCTGCGCCCCTTCCCACCGGCGGACGAACCAACAATTCGAAAGACAAAAAGCAGCGATGCGGCGCCGCCCCCCCCGCAGCCCGGGCTCTCCGAGCTCCCCCCGCACGTGCCCGCACGCAGCCCCGGGCTCGGGCTCGGCCCCGCCGCCCCCCGCCCCCGCGCGGCCCGTTCTCCCCGGGGCCGTCCGGCGGGGCCGGATTCGACGCGGCGCTCGGCGGGTCCCCGCGGAGCTCACCTGCGGCCGGGGGAGCGGCGGGGCCCGCGTGGGGCGGCCCGGAGCGGGAGCGGAGCGGCGCCGCGTCCCAGAGACGACTT
>NW_024884911.1:7681780-7684871 GCF_019232065.1 Centrocercus urophasianus | reverse complement strand
CGCGCGCTGCCCCGCGCTGCCCACCTGCGGCCCCGCGTAACCTGGCGGCTGGCGCTGCCCCCGCTCCTCCGGGCGCGTCTGCGTCCGCGCGCGTGTTTTCCACGTCCCGCGATGAGTCACCGCGCGGAGCTGCCCCGGAGCGAGGGAGCATGAGCGGAGCCCTCCCACCGCCCTCCCGCGGCCGGCCTCCCCCGGAAAGGGCCGGCTCCCCGCACCCAGCGCGGCCGGGAGGCGGCGGGGAGGGCGCGGCGGGACTGAGCCGAGCCGGGCCCTCAACCGATCGCGGCCCCGGGGCAGGGAAGGCGGGGGAAGGGCCGCAGGCTGCGCCTCCACGTAGCGCTCCGCTGGGTTTTGTACGAGCGGAGAAAAAGCCGAGAGCGAACGCGGCGGTCAATAAAAGCGAAAGCGCAAGTCTGGTTTACTTGGCCCGACCGGGCGGAACCGCAGCGCCGTCCCAGATCCGGGCAGCGGCACCTGCGGGCCCCGGGGGCAGCGCGTCCCGATGGGTGCCGGCAGCCCCACCGGCCGCACCGCCGCCTCTCCTCCTACGGCTCTGCGCCAAACGAGCGCAAATTCAGGGCGAACGCGCACGGGCCGCACAGCGCGAGGCTTCCCGCTCCGTCCCGCGGCGCTGCTCCCGCGCACAGCCCGGCTCCGCGCAGCTCCGTCCCGCCGGGCGGATGCCGCGCAGCTCCGCGGCGCTCCTCGCTGGAGACAGAGCGGGAGACGCAACAGATGGACGCCGTGCGGCCACCTGGTTCTAAAGCAAATCATGCCATCAATCTATCGGTGCGAAATCTGAAACATGGGAATGTGCTTAGAGAAACAACGTGAATTCCATTTCTTTCCTCCCAACTCGATTTTCCCAAGGTCTGTCGGTGCTCTGTTCCAAAAACGCTTTTTTTTTTTTCTGAAAAACAGAGTGCCGGTGGATGGAGGTGCAAGAACCTACGTGTTTTATATCAAAACAAAACCCAAAGAAAGGATCCTTCCTTCAGCTGCCACAAGTTCCTCTTTCGATTCAGGAAAGCTGTTTTTAAAAATCTGCCACGTTCTCATGCACAGCTCCAAGATCCAGGTTTTCACTGCTAAATTAGACACACAAGACAGAATCTGGATTATCTGTGGCAATTCAGTTAAGAAAGAAAATTAAATTTCCTCAATTACGTCTTGTCAGAAATAGGCTTTCCTTCATACAGACTGCCCCAATTCTCTGTGGCTCTGGGTGATCATGGGGCAGCCCTGCTGTCCCACCAACCGCCCTGCTCCCATTGCTCAGGCATAGGTGGGCACTGCAATCATGGCACTGCGATCGTGGCACTGCACTGCGGGGCTGAGCAAAGCCAGAGGGGAATGCCCTCACCCTGGTGGATAAGAGGTTCCCAGCAATGACCCCATCTCTGGGAGACTTAGTGGGAGCTATTGGGAATAGGTGAACGGTTGGACTGGATGATCTTTTAAGTCTTTTCCAACCTTGGTGATTCTATGATTCTATGATTCTATGATTAGTGGGAACTGCAACATTCTCAACCCAGCTCTTCGAGGATTTTAAATCAACACAGAGTCGATGTGATTGATTTACTTTATACCAAGTGCTAAACACACCTGTCACCATATCCTTCATCCCCCATCCTGTATTGGTAATTCCTGGCCTTACTGACTTAATATATGCATACTGAGTTATGGTTCATCTCCTAACAGCATCCACTGCTAGAAGTCATTTTCAGAAGAAAAAACCTTCCTGCACTGAAAGGTGCAGAGCTCTCTGAGATCCCACTTTCCAGCAGCAGCCACAGGCGATGGCCACGAGCTCCTTCCCCTCCCCTCGCTGCCCTGCACACGCTGTGTGCTCGCCGTCTCCATGCTGTGTCTGCAGCCCCACACTCAGTTCTCAGATTTCTGTAAGGTTTGAGTCCCAGAGGAAGCATTAATGCTAAAGGAATGCATACCAGCATGGAACTCGTCTAAAAGTCAGTATGAAATCTCTCCAACAGATTGCTCAGAGAAACACCTCTTTTTCACCATATTTAAGATCTGCAGATGGATCTTACGAGCATTTGTGCAACAGTTTGGTCTCAGGCTGATAAGAGCACTGCAAAAAGAAAGAAATACAGTGGAGGAGATGAAGCAGCGGCCTGCAGACAGACACGGCGACCCTGAGTGCTCCAGCCACACCACCTGTGGATCTCATCAGGGAACCAGATGGGACTGGTGGCAGAATATCCTGCACAGCGTGAGAGCTGGAGCCTGGGATCGCCATCCAGGAAAGGGGAGATGGGAAAGTATGATGGAGAAAATGTCCCTTTTTGTGGAGTTCAATTGCCCAGAAGAAAAACACAATCTCTTTTAAAGAAGAAGGGATCTGGAATGCAGGCTCGGGGGCTGCCTGCAGGATGGAGCAGAAGGATTGCTCACATAGAAAATTTAACATCACATCCTCATTACTGGTGCTTGCACGTTGGGAAGGATTAAGTGGCAAGGAGCACTGCTCATTCATTTCTTTGGTCAGTGGGAAGCAGGGCAGGGTGGCGGAGAGGCAGCAGAAGAGGCCCCGTGTCCCCTCCTGTGTGCCTTCTCAGCCCTACTCACCCCATCAGGACAGGAGGAGAGTGGTGAAGGGGTGCCCACTTCCTTCAGTGTGGGACGCAGCATGCTGACACCAATGCACACTGTCCCCATCGCACACTGTCCCCATCACACACTGTCCTCACTGCACGCCATCCGCACCACAATTCTCAGGATGGGGCAGGAGCTGCCACCATGCCATCCAAGGACTTGGAGGTGAAGCCCAAGCCCTCACTTTTGCATTCAGACAAAGAACAGAGGCACAGAGGCCAGGGCGAGGTCCCCAGCAGCCTGTGCTGCCGAGCAGATGGGCTGCCATGTTCTCCATCAGCTCCAGTTTTTAAGGTCATGCTTGGATAATGAGCATCACAGCACTTGAGCCTACAGATCATGAATATATGGATGAATATGGACTTGTGCACTTTCCTTTCTACAGCCCTGCTTGTGCACCCTCCCCATGCCCCAATGGGGCGCACCTGCCAAGGGGAGGGGAGGGGAGGGGAGAAGGAAGGGAGGGGAGGGGAGA
>NW_024884911.1:7569100-7681680 GCF_019232065.1 Centrocercus urophasianus | reverse complement strand
AAAGAAAAGAAAAGAAAAGAAAAGAAAAGAAAAGAAAAGAAAAGCAGCTGACTCCAGATTGTGCGTCTCCGGTTTGAGCAGGCCCAGGCCCTTCCCCTACTTCCCTGACATTCCTCCTCGTGACCCTTCCACGAGTTTTGGGTGAGTTCTGTAGGAATGCAGTGCTCTCAGCTCTGCGCTCCACTGCTGCTCAGCTGCTGGCAGGGCTCGGCAGCTCTGTGCCAGATGTTAGGAGTGTGGCCCTGCCAGGAGCTGCGCGTGCACCTTCCCGTTCACAGCCCTGCACAAAGGGGAAATCTGATATGGGTAATGCTTTTCTTCTGTGAGTTGTTCTTCACTTCTGAGGTCTGCTC
Organism: Centrocercus urophasianus; assembly: GCF_019232065.1. Classification (NCBI taxonomy): domain Eukaryota; kingdom Metazoa; phylum Chordata; class Aves; order Galliformes; family Phasianidae; genus Centrocercus; species Centrocercus urophasianus. The sequence continues at coordinate 7,681,327 of NW_024884911.1, read as the reverse complement.
CCAGCATTGGTGCTATAGAATTTCACAGCTAGAGAAAGCAGGATGCACTCTGCCATGGGCTGCAGCAGGAGCAGGACAGGCTCAGGTCTTTTGGGTCCCATTCACGAGTCAGGGCTCAAACAGGACCCAGTGTTGTGCAAAAAAACACAGAATAAAGGCAGAGTCCTGCCCAGAAAAGGCTTCCAAGTGCGTGTTATGTTTCAGACAGACAATATGGACACGAGACATAAGAATGCAAACGAAAAGAGGCAATGCTTGTCAGAGTAACACCTAGGGCTCATACAATGGCAACAGCTTTTCTTCCATCTTTCTGTCACCCTTTTGTGTCCTCCTCTGCCTCATCAGCAGTGATGGCAATGCCTACACCAAGATGCATGGCCTGGACCCAGATCTGGGAAAGTGTGGCAATAAATCTCCGCACACAGAATGGCAGCACTACAACTTTACGACTGTAACCTCCCGTCCCACACAGCACATCTGAACAGTCACAGAGTCAGCCAACCTTGCACTGCCTCCTCCATTTCTGCCGCTTTTCACAGTTTTGTATTAAATTACAAATTCTGTGAGACCATCTCAAAGGTTAAATTTAAAGTCATTTTCCCATCCCAGGAAACAAATGACAGATGTAACCTTTAAAATAATGTTACGTACAGAAGTTAAAATAATGGCATCGCACAGTTCTTAATGGTCAGGTGTTTTTTGTCCCTCCTGTGAAAGGTGCTGCAGAAATGCAGAGCATTATGTTTATTTATTAATAATCCCACTAAGAAATTTTCATGACCACCATTGGGGATGGTCTGACAGGTGACACGGGCGACCTCCTGCCAGGAGTGACATCTCTCCCCTACAATTTACATTCTCTAAATGATTTGTGATCAAATTACAGCACAGATTAGCTTCTCCCCTGCTATTCACTCATAGCACCATATTCATCTGTTTGTTCCACAGAACCATAAAAATAATAATATGGAAAATTGGTGCCTTGGCTTCCAGGATATTCCAAGATGGAAACAGCACACCGGCCAGGAGATCGATTCCTGCTCTCGTTTTCTCAGGCACTGGGATTTGCATCTGGGGGAGATGCGGGTCGTTGGCTTGAAAAGAGCATTCAGAGTTCACATTTTGATTGCACAACCAGACAAACAAGCAAAGTGTCCCAATTAGAGGGAAGGAAATAATCAGCCTGCAGCTCGGTGGCATGGGGACTGAGAGGAGAGAGGGACTAACGGGTTTGGAAGAGGCAGAGGACAGATTCCAGGCATCTTCCGGGTGCTGGGGAGACCACAACCACTGGTGGCAGGGAAATAGTTAAAGGAATATATTAAAGGTGCAAAGGGTGTCCCGACCTCTGCCACTGTCAGTTCTGTCAATGGGTCTACAGATGCCAGTGGAATAATTACGGCCTATATTTAGATTATGGATGCGCCAGGCAGGGTGAAGGTTGAACATGAGGAATATGGTTGTTTGCAGTTCATTAGCGATGGGAGCAACCCAGGGTGGGAGGAGGGCACTGAACTGGATTCATCCCACCTGGAGTGCTTGCACTGAGCTGCATAATGTCAGGGAAAGAGACCTGACTATGTGTGGAAACAAAAGCAATAAACAGACGTTGCTGTCACCCAGTGAGCCAAGAAAGGAAGAAAGGAAAGAGAAGAGAAAGCAAGGCAAGGCTCCGGCTCTCGGCCACATCGCTTCTGCATGGACAGATGCAATGGCTGCTGAGAAGCGGGCCGGGCAGCACAGGCAGAAAGGCAGATGGAGTTTGGTGGGGTGCCTGCATGTGGCTGTGCCTCAAGCTGTGTGCTGGGCAATGCAAGTAGCTGCCATGGCTCACTGCAGGCTGATGGGATCCTTCTCACAGCCTCTGCTGGAGATCGTCAGTGATGGAGCAAACCTTGGGGAGCCAATACCGCAAATACCACTCATGTTAGGAGATCATGAGATTTCCTTTCATTGTCTACAGGACATTGAAGCTAGAAGAAATGTGAGCCCCAAATGAATTAAAGCTCAAAGTGCTCCCTGGAGAGGCTGCCATTGCCTATCTACAGAAGAGGAACCTACGTGCTCCATGTTCTGCATTTTCCCCACTCTTCTTGCAGTTCCTTTCTGATTTGGAAAGTAATCCTGACAGCTTGGAGCTGCAACTTTCCCAGTTTAAACTTACTCACATTACTGATGCCACAGCATGAAGGTCTCATTGTTCTAATTCTTTATTCACATCACCACACTGTTTTGCTAAGTCTTTCTTAAAAGAGCCAGGAAGCAAGACCCAAAACTTTACCCACAGCTGCATAAGGGCGATGGTGAGGAGCAGGAACCAAGCAACACTGTTCATATCTGCTGTGTCTACTTTGCCCAACGTATTTCCATTATTTGAAATTTCCTTACGCATGCAGGTTTTGGTGAGGCAGAAGGAAGATCCCTTCTTGTCTGCTGGTCATGTCAGCAGGAAGCTCACACAGGACTCTCCCCTGTTATCCTCCTTATGCAGATGAACAACTCAGAGGCACTGAAGTGGGAGATGATTCGCTGAGGGTCACAGAGCAGTGGTGGGCAGCAGGAGATGAGGCCCCAGGAAGTCAGATTTTCATTTTAAAGCAGGAAGAAAAAAAAGTGCAAATCAACAACTTCCAGCCCAAATCCAATGCAAATTCTCTTCAAGGAAAGAGATGGAAATGGTTTTGTGGTGTCCAGCCCTGTGTATGGCCATGCCAACACTGCAGGTCCTCAGCTTTCAACCAGTTGTGGCAGCTCGGAGCAAACAGCATCAGATGGGGAAGAGGTTGCAGTGAATGGAAAATGGAAAACAGATGCCATACCACTGCCTTATTTCCTCAATGCTGGCTAAGAACTGATGGTTTCCCATCACATTGACTACACAGGCCCCACTCAGATGGCTGGCAAAGTTTCTTTACTCCAAAACACTGGGGATAATGAATTCAGAAGTTCTGAACAGCTGCTTTTCACGGATCATTTAGAATTTGTGATGCAAATATAAAAAATCCATGTTAAATGCCCTCAACTAATTGAGTGGAGTACAGAAAATACAAAAGAATAGATTGCTGACCTTGGTGAAGACAGCACAAAAGCCTTCATCTGCCCAGAGAGACCAAGAAGGGAACCGAGGAGCACGGGAGAGCAGCAGCCTCCATCCCTCCCTCAGGCTCCGAGGGGAAACCGCAGGACCATCCTCACAGAGCAGCCCTCAGTTCCCTTCCTTACAAAACACAGCAATGCAGAAAGAGGTGGGGGGCACCGGGATTCCACCACATCGCCAGCGTCAGCCCTGGCAATTCAGAGCAGAATCAGACGTGGGAGGAGCAGAGGGAGCAGTTACAGATACATTTGCAGAAGACGGGGAGATGCTTTGTGTATAGCTCAGAAGGCACAAGCAGAGAGCAGGGGGGCCGGGCCAGGGCAGGAAGCAGGGCTGCGGGCTGCCATGCTGATGCCCACAGACAGTGAGAGATGGAGAGGGCAATAGCCGCAAAAACGAAAGCAAAGGTTAACTGCGGCTTTCCAGGCTGACGTGGCAGAGCCATTCACCTTGGAAAAACAAGAGCAGGATCATGTGGCCTGGCTGTATATCTCAAACTCCTAGAATTTTTCCTTAGGCAGGTGTGTGCTTCAAAGGTATTGACTGTGAAGCACCAGCCGCCTGGAGGAGGGGCCCTTAGTGCTGCACACAGATAAGGTGTTGCCCTCCCAGGGCTCCCTGTATGGAAGAGAGGAGCAAGGTCCAGCAGTGAGTGAGTCTCCCCAGTTGTAGATTTCTAAAATTGGAGCCTCACGTCCGCCGGCCGCACATTGCAGCCCTGCTCCCGTCAGCTGTTCCCCACTTCAGCACCGCGTTCCTTCCAGAAGAGCAGATCCCCGAGCTGCTGCTGCTGCTGCACCACCACACCTTGCCCAGGTTGTGTCTGCGAGCGGCGGCAGCGCAGCAACGCAGGAAGCAATATGGGCCCATCTATTATTTATGCCAGCTGCTCCCCGTGGGCCTGAACAAGCAAGAAGCTCTCTTTCACATCTTACAATTGTTGGTCAGACTCCAAGAGAGACAAAGGGATGTTGTAAATGCAGTTTCATCTGAGCTTGGTAAAACACTCACTGAGGGCAGAGGCAGCAGATTTCCTTTGTGTGGGGAGGCAGGAGCTAGAGATCGTGTTTAAATTAACATCCACAAGGAAGGACTTCTCTGAGTTTCAATGGCACTCGTTTCGATTTACCTTTTCTAGAAAAGCTCTCTGCCCTTGCAGGGTTTTGGTGGCACTTCTGCAGCAGCAGCCCCAGCTCTGTGCCCTCCAAGCGGGTGCTGCTCAGGAAGCTCAGTGCTGACTCAGCCCGGGTGGCATCTCCGTCCTCGCTGCTGTGAGAAACCACAGGGCAGAATGTGCTGGTGCCCCTGGTTCAGATGTTGGACGGATGCAGGGTTTCCTTTGCAACAGGAAGGAAGCAGGGAGGCGCTACAGCGGTGCCACTGCTGTAAAAATAAGAGCAGGGACATGCAAAGAGCCTGAGGATCCAGAGCACAGCAGGATGGCAGCCAGGTGTGTGCCAGGGCTGGGAGAGCACTGCAACGGAGCTCACGCTGCACCACGATCAGCGAATGTCCAGACAGGGCCAGGCAGGCTGCCAGGACAACGGCGTTTGGAAAACCACAGTGCTCAGAGTTGGACAGGGCTGAGGAACCCATTCCAATTACTGTGCAGCATCTGGAGCCGCGGCCAACGAGAAAGCACACACCATTGGTGACACCCAGCAGGAACCAACACGGACATCACAAAACTCTGTCTTACACTCAGCCCAACCCACATGGCCTTCATTACATCCAAATTGTAAAAGAAAATATATACACATTAAATAAAAATAGCAGAGTTCTGTGAACGTGTGCTTGGCAGCCTGCATTTGGGTTACAAACGCTCGCTGTGTGCTCTGCAGGGCTGAGATCTGCCGTCACAGCACGCCATGCTCTCAGACACAATTTTGGCCAACACGTCCTCCAAAAGCAAATAGACGAAAGCAAGTAACTGAATCACTGAGTGCTTCAATGGCTTGCTGGCTTGGGCAGCTCGGTGCCTAGGAACAAAACTGGTATGGATCACAGACCTCAGCTCTGAATGCTGCAAGCCTGGCTTCCTAAGGATGCAAACTTCTGCATCACACCATCCGTGTACCACCCCAGCTCTGCCAGTTCTCTCCTTTAACTCACTGACCACCAAAAGAAGTGGGTGAGAACATGCAGTGAGCTCAGCAGCAACGTACGCAGCATTTACACCATAGAATTATGCTGCACTCATGAGATGTGTACAGAAGGAAGCAGTCTCTGAGAAGGGATTGTTTCATGAGGGGCTGACTTCAAAATGAGTCATTTAGTACAGAGCAGCGATTGTGACTTTGCTAAAAGCTCTGCATTCCACCTCCAGCACCTGCCCAGCTCCCGGCACAGCTCCCAGCACCACATTCCCAAGGACACCCCAGCACTCAAAGCTTCTCTGCTTCTGAAACAGCTTCAGGTACATTGGGAGCAGTGCTCAGGCACCATGCAGCACTGGCACTGAGCTGAGCACACACTCTCCCAGCTTTGTGAGGGCAGCAGCTCACCCCGCCGGGCAGTGGGCACTGATCAGGCAGCACTGCCATGGGACAGCCGGCGTGGGAGAAACAGGGCTGCTCCTGTGTGAGCTCCACAGCCTGCCATGGGACCAGGCAATGCAGATACTGAACGGATTGTTTGCTTGATCTTCTAAGTGTGTAGACTTTGCGTGGCTACTTTAAAACTCTGCACTGAACTCCTTTCTTCTTTCCCTTCCCCCTGAAAACAGGTTTTGGGGATGGAAATTCTGATCTAAACCAAATCCCAGGAGCCCGACAATCCTTCTGCAGAACTTCCCTGAGAGCCTGGGATGTTGCCAGCTCTGTGTGCTGGAAAGGAAAGCTGCCAGGTCACAGGGCATGCCACAGATGGGATCTGCAGCCACTCAATTTAGGCCTGAAACAAGAATTACGGGAGTCTATCTGAAATCACAGAGAAAGGAACAGAAATGGGGAGGGACAAGACAGGAAATTGTGTGCTCAGAAGGGACAAAGCATCCAAAGTGTGGAGAGTATTCCTGCAAGTTTCCGTCTCTTTTTTAGGGATGGGGAAACTGATGTTTCCAGTAAAAAACAGCCTGTGAGCAGAGCAAATAGCAGAGGGAAGAACGCAGACACGCCAGTCCTGCCACACAGCCTCACATCCACCCCATTCTCCTCCTCCTGCCCACACTGCCCTGCAGGGAGGATGCAGTGGTAAGAGCTCTGGTCACCTCCCTGCTCATTTTGAGGACCCACAGGCAGACACCTGGCCTGCCCAGCAGACACTTCCTGCAGAGATGCCCCCCTCCAGCTGCATCCCAGGAATGGCCCCACCAACCACCTCACTGTTCCTGTTGCTCCTCCTGTGCAGCACCTGGCCCCGCACCAAGCTGGTCCTCCCAGGCACTTGTCATTTGCTCTCTGCCCTCTCCTGCCCTCTTAAAAAAAGAAAGAAAACAAAACTGCTTCCTCGCGGGCTGCAGACAGGAGATGCAGGTGCAGGCTGCACAAAGCTAATGAGCTCAGACCCCTGCGCCTTGCACACTTGCATGCGCAAGATGCCTGGTGCTTTGAAGAGCACGAATGAAAAGAGCAGGAGCACAAGTGCGTGCGCCTGTAGGAGAGGCTGGGCTCCTCCTGGACTGTAGGCAGGTGGACAGACACACAGACACAGCGCACTCTGGGGCCCACACAGAGCTCTCTGCTGCTGGCACAGCAAGGGACCACCACCGCCCTCCTGCCAATGCTCACACCGCCCTGAGGCCGTGCACCTCGCCCTATCCTGCAAGGAAACCCCCTGCGGGAATGCTGGCGGTGGCATATTTGAATCGCTCCGTAGGTCAGTGGGAAGGAAACATGTTCCTCAGCTTCAGCCAGTCCTGCCCAGATCAGTTCCCGGCTTTCCTGCTGGCACCTCAGGATCCTGCGCTTGTTTTCCTTCTTTGCTTTGTATGGGGCGGAAGGGGCGGAAGGGAGCTGCCTCCTTCCCTGCCCAGCAGCGCGCCTGCCAGCTGCCCACAGCCGTCTCAGCTACCAGAACCCGCAGCTCCCTCCCACCCTTGTCTCGTGCTGGGAGCCCCTGGGGCACTGAGTCTCACGCAGGGCTGCAGGGCACCCATTCCTGGCTCAGCGCGGGGTGCAGAAGGCAGCACAGAACTGCGCGCCCCAAAGCCCCCGGGCACGGAGCCGCAGCTCTGGGCAGTGAGCCCGACGCCCTGCGATGGTTCCGGGCCCTCGGAACGGCGCTGCCACCGCTACTCCCGACTCTCAGCAGTGGGAGCAGGGATGATCCCGGCCCCTCCTCCCAGAAGCCTGGCTTGGGTTCCTCACATTTCTTCTTTGCAGAATGTACCGAGTCAATTTTTTCCCTGTTAAATCATCTGATTTTTTTGGCTCCCCTTCCGATAGGAATTCTTTCTTTCTTTTGCATTAATTTTGCCCAGTTCCAGCGCTGACCCATGTTTATGAAACGGACTTATGAGCTGCAATGTTAACTAGCTTCAGTTTGCTGATTCAGCAGCAGAATAAATAGGTAATTACACCCCGCCATATGTGTCTCTAATTCCGAATAGATGGTGTCCAAAAGGCGCTGTGCATTACCAGCGGATGACTGGAGTTGGGACTGTAAAAATGAGTAAATTGGTCCCCAAGGCCAGAAAAGGCTCTGTCAAATCCCACTGTTTATATCATACTGAGTGGCTGACTTGTGGTTATTTTGTAATTTAATACTGCTAAATGTCAACGGGAAATCCTTTCAACTGCAGTTTGATACCCAGTGACAGAAAATCATTCAAGACTCAGACAAAGCAGCGAGCTCAGAGAGGTGTGCCTTCTCCTTTCAGTCTCTGCACATAGGACACTGGCAGCAGCTGCCCAGCCCTGCAGGGAGAGGTGAGCTGCGTCCTGCAGCCCAAAGCGCTACAGCCTGCACCCCGCAGCCTTACAGTTTTACAGCCCTGCAGCCCCAAAGCCCACAGCAAGGAGGACGCAGCTCCCTGTGGCAGGAAATCACACTGAGCTCGTGCCGTGCCAGCATGTGATGGGGATGCTGACCACAGCCTGGTCCCCAAACAGCGGAAGAGCTTTTCCTCTGTGCACAGTCCCAGAGCTCTGCTTGGGGCAGGCAGCAGCACCTGACGTCCTTCTCTGTCTCCAGCACATCTCCCGTCTCAAGGGGCAGAGCAGAATAATTAGAGCTGGACAAAGCCTGTCTGCTGGATGGGGTAATTTACAAACATTCTCATTGCCCACATTGCTAAGCCAAAGAGAAAGCTTAATTAGAGGCATAGGAGAAATTCACCTGGGAGGCAGAGAAGTGTCCCTGCCCCACCTCCCCCAGCAGCACAGCCAGGCAGCAGGGTCCCACCCACAGCTTTGGGCTCATCCCAACCCTGTGTCCCACCCCACCGGCCCACAGTCCTGCTCCTGCTGTGTGGGGCAGAGGCACCCAATTTGGCTCTGCAGGGCTGCAAGGAAGATGCCCACCACTCAGTAATCCTGCAGCCGGCTCCCACTGCTGCTATCTGCAGCCAAAGAGGAACAGGGGAAGCATGGACCACCCTCGGCCACCAGAGATTCCTGCTCATCTGATCTTCCCCATGGCCTGATTTGGCCCAGAAACCAAATTCCACAGCACCCAATGTGCTGCATCCTTGGGCTGTGCTGTGCCCAAAACCTCTGGGCCACCTATTGCACACACACAGCCTCCTGCGAGAGGAGATAAGGCTGCTGGAACTGAGATATGGCATGTAGGGGGATTTCATAGCTCATAGCACTATCTCAGACTCCTACTTCTGACATCAGCAGATGGAAAAATCCAGCTTGCACAACAGTCCCTCTAAAGCAGGGCAGCCTCTTCTATGCAGCAGAGCAGCCTGGCTGTGAAGCTCCCAAAGCCAAGATAACCCCAAACCGCTTCCTGCCAGAGCTCCCCACGGTCACATCCAGCCCAGGGCTGCAGGTGGCTGTGGGATGAGCCAGCCCCTCGGCAGCTGAAGGTGCCCCTTAGCACTGCTGGTGGTGAGGCCGTACCCCAGCTGCCACCCATCCCGCCCCACATCCCTGAGCCTTATGCCAAGGGACACAGATCTGTGCATTTGGGAAACACATACCAGAAAGGATGCTTGAGCACGTGCCATGGAGCAAATCCTTCCCACAGTGGGTCAGCAGCAGGTAGGTGCAGAGCTGGGAGCAGGCTGGGACCACCGGGACAACGGCCACCTGGTGTGGAGTAACGCTTCTGCCTCCAGCCCAGGGGGTGACGGGTGGGGAGGGACGTAGCCAGAGCTGTGGGACAAACATGGCACGTGGCTGCCGTGTGCCCCTGTCTGGAGTGACACCTGCCAGGCCCCTCCGCTCCGGCTGCGAGAGATTAGAGGATGGCGAGGCGGCAGCACGGAGTCAGTTCATTAGAAAGAGTCCTGTTAATTGGGTATTAGCTGGCCTCTGCTGGGGATCGGGGACACATGGGCTGGGAATATGGGAGCAGCGGTATGACGCGTGTCAGACATCTGAACTCTGGTGGCTGGCACCAAGTGGGCAGCAGAGCCCTCAGCTGCCACGCTGTGCCCCTCCGAGACGGGCAGCCATTGTCGGTGCCGGTAATCCCCGCGCCGCGCCGCCTCTCCTCCCGGCCCGCATTGTGTGCCGCACCTCCTGGGCTTCGCTCAGTTTAAAAATACATATTTGGGGCTTAATCCGTGCTGCTGCAGGGCACAAAGACTGGGTCGGCCCTGAGATCACCTGACATTAAGTCCCGAAACAAAGCCCTTAGGGCAGAGTCCTCACGTTCTGGCACTAAAGTCTCAATTCCTGTCGCCTGGAAACATAACTGGATTGTCTTCGTTTAGCAGGATTATGTCTGAAAAAGCCTTTTGTTACTGCCACTCTCTGCTGCGGGGCTGACAGCTGACTCCCCCGGTCAGGGTGATGCTGGGCTGACCCCCGCCCAGCTGCCCCTCACTCCACACTTGGCCTCTCCTTCCGGGGCAGAGGGGAGGACGGCAGACCGGACACCTTTTGCCCCGGGTGCACCAGCGAGCTGCGTGCGGCTGGTGGAGAAGGTCAGGGTTGTGTCTGTTCTGTCCCTCTCTGCCCCGGGGAGAGCGTGCTGCAGGTACACTGGGCACAGCATCCTGCACAGGGGTTGCAGCAGTCACGTCTATGTGGGTGCAAACACATCCATGGGGCTGTGACCTCGCAGCACACCGGTGTGAGCGCGCAGCCCGCCCCGCTCCCCACGCGGGCGCCTCTCTACCTTTAAGGCATGAGGTACGCTACACACAGCAAGAAGGTTTGCCTAATTAACTCCGATTGTATATGACACTGTCATGTTGATTTACTAAATATACGCGGGAAATCTCTTTATTTCACCAGCTGATTGGTGACATAATCTGGGTCTGTAAGGAGCAGCCTTGACACCAATTCCCTCTGGTTATGTTACCTGTCTTTTCCACCTGCAATCGCATCAATGAAGCCCACAAGGAACTTCAATAACTAATTTATTCATTTTGCTTCTGATTTATAGTAAAAAGGAAGGGATGTCAGGATACACTTGTCTAGAATGACAATCAAGCCCAGAACCCTTCCAAGCAGGCGCCTCCTCAAGTAGAAGGCTTCACCTCACAGCAGAGCACGGCACAATTACCCAGCCCTTCACTGCTCCTGCAGACTCTCACCATTCAGGAGAGAGCTTCCAGGTAACACCAGCCAGAAGCAGTCAATTACTGTGCTTCTCACCCCTGGAGAAGCAGCCATCCCCAGATGACACAGGGCTTCTCCAGTCACACTCCTCACATCCCCACCTGCCCTATGACAAGGGCGTTATGTCCACCAGGCTGTGCTGAGGACACACTTTTCTACCACCCTATGGTCTGAAGAGCCCCACGAATGCTGGCATCACTGCTGTGAGCCCTGGGCACAGGACACAGAATGCTGGTGCAAAGAACCCACAGCTCTTTGTGGATGAGTCCCAGCAAAATCCTTCATTTATAGAAAAGTTAAGATTTTCAAATTTCCCTTTGGTATGTGAAGAAAATGGACTCTACAATAGTTCTGAAAATTTCATCCTAAAACACAGAAAATTTTTGAAAATGTAATATCTAGCCACGCACAAGAAGGCCAAGGCTTGGCTCCACAGAGGAAGAGAAACAGTCGCTGACCTCCTCAGATACACCACAAAATCCATCCCAGCAGAGAACATCACCCTTTATGCTTAGCAGTGCCCAGTGCCTGGGAAGGTGTGCAGCACTGAGGCTGGGCTGGGGATGAGCTGGCCACTCCACCAGCACTACCATTGCCCACAGTTCTGATTTGGAGCTTTTTCTAAGGCCCAGCCTGCTGCTGAAGCCTGGGGACAGACAGTGGAAGGAGCCATGTGCTGGCACCCAGAGACACCATGAATGTCTCCTTCAGCACTTCTATCAATTGCTCCAATTTCTTCCCAAGCAAATGCCTGGAACAATGAAAGCCACAGAGCAAAGCGACTTGGATGGCCCTCATCACTGCAGTCCCTTCACCACAGCAAACTGAGCACCTCACGTGGCACAGCCAGCAGGGAGCAGGGCCAGCGCTCGGGGGCACGCGCAGATCCTCCGCCCAAGCATGCAGGGGCAGGAGATGGGGATGCGCGCCTCCATTGGATGAGAGCCTAGTTAAGGTCCGTCCGTGTCAGCCTGAAGCTTAATCTGGATTGATGCAAACTGCAGAAAGTATCATTAGAGAAACTGTCTGGGGAAGCCAGAGAGCTTCTCTGCTCCCTTCTTGTCTACCCTGATAATAGAGATATTTCTGTTTACAAAGGTGGACTTGATCCTCAGAATTTCCTCTACAGATCTCTAGTATTTGCATGTGTCACCCTGTTTTCCCTGGCTCATTAATCACTCACTGTGCTTGTCAAACCGGAGCAGTGCCTGCTGTGCTCCCACAACCTGCTCTAGGGGCCCTGGGCTGCTCGCTCCCAACACTGAGGCTCCCTGTGCTGCTCTCCAGCAGCTCTGTGGAAGGCGGATGGCTCTCCTGGCAACGATGGCACACAGAGCAGTGCCTGCCCTGGGTGCACAACAAAAGTGGGAGAGAAGAGGGAGGTGAGCCCAGGAGAACCCCTGGTAAGGGCACAGCCTCCCCACATTCCCCATGGGGCAGCGTGGGGCTCTCAGGGTGCGGCTGGGGAAGAGCAGAGCCCACTCCTCACTCTGGCCCCCCCCCCCCCCCCCAACTGCAGGACACACACAGGAGCTGCTCCTTTCTCCTTCCCTTGCCTTCCTAATGACCGGTCTCTGTGAGTGCCATGAGCCTTGGTGTCCTGGTAGGGTCGGGGAAATTCAATATTGCTGAAACCAGGGCAGGAAACGGCAGTGTGTGCCTGCAGTCACAACTCCACATTAAGCAATTTGTGTGTTAAATTGAAGATGACACAACGAAATGCTGAAATTACCTTGGTCTGTCCCAGCTTACAGGGCTGTATGAACTTCAAAGGATTCAGTTCGGAAACTGCAGGTATTTCTAGGGCACCCGTCACCCATTGCTGAGCTCTGAAGCACACACACACTTTGGTATCTTTCAGAGCTGATCTGTTCGGGTGGGAGCAGCACTGAAGGATGCAGCAGTCACTGCAAGGCAGCATGGCACAGCCTCCTGCTGTACCCATGGGTGGATTCTTCAGCAGCAGTAACCGGGGTCTGAAGGACAGTCTGAAATGAAAGCTGAGCGCAAACTTACATTTGAAATCTCATTTGAATGTTAAAATGAAACAGTGGAACCCCCTCACTGAATCCTGCTAATAGCTATTAAGTTTCCTAAAGGAATTAATAACAAGTTATTGATCTGTATGCTCAGCAGTTCAGCGACAGTAAGGAGAAACTAAGACCACAGAGAGCTGGGAAGGTAATGCCAGAGCCATGCTGTGACACAAACAGGAAAACACCTCACTGGTGGTTTTCCAAATGACAAGTTGGAGCAGAGCACAAAATGCTGTCTGAAGTGCTGAGAGCCGCACTGCAGCAGGGCGGGTGCTGGGGTGAGAGTATGGCAACACACTGGGAATCTGTTCTCCTACTGAACCACAAAGTGCAATTCCTTTGCTACTGTTAATTACAAACATGAGCCCTAAACCCACAAGCTCTCTGGTGTGTGCAAGCAAGAAAAGGGCCAGCTGAGCCACGTCCCGCTCTTCACCAGCACGTTTAACAGTGTGCCTACGTCAAGCTGCTGCTTGGTCCCTTCACTGAAGCACTCCCCTGAGCCGGGGCCCACTGCACACCATGCTCCTCCACACAAAGCCCACATGCCCACGATGGTGGGACACCCAGCTCCCAGCTGCAGCAGCTCTGCAGGGCTCTGGCGATGCCCTTTGTACCACCAAGGATTGGGCTCCGCACAGGGACTTTGCCTCATTGCTTTGTCTCACCCTCACAAGTCTGACACAGAGCTCCTGAATTTCAGATCTCCTCTTTTCCTTATCTGGGTGTTTACAGCTCCAGTCCTTTTCTCCATCTTCTTGCACCTCACCTCTAGTCAGTTTGTTCACACATATGGTGCTGTGCAGCCATTAGCACATACCTTTTCCTTTAACTCTTCTGCTGCATTTTCACGTGCAGATTCAGACGCATTTCCATTTATATTCCATTCATAACAAACCAAGTGTTTCTGCTACAGCTTTCTACAGAGGCAGAATGGCCAGCCATCCCAGTACTGGATAGCAATTAAGTAATTCAGTTTCCTCTAAAACAAGTCTACCGGAATCTTTATCAAGAAAATCAATCCAACCCAAAGCAAATTAATACAGATATGCTTGCTCAAAGTAAATAATTGTTAGAGCAATCTCTGCCAGGGAGGACTTCAATCGCTTCTTTTCTTACTGCTTACAGAGTCCATGGCAAAGAAAGGACATGTTTCATTTTCTCCACTTCAGTGGGGATCTAATGGGCAGGACTGGATTCACTAAAGCTCTAAGCATGGTACAAATGGGCAGCAGCTATTAGACAACATAGGAACACGACAAATCAGCCCTTTTTAGTTTCAGGTCCTCCACATTGCCCATGGGATTGAGCTAACAAAGAATTAGCCAAACAGAAAACCAAGCGCTCCGTCCCTTAATGACAGACACTGCCTTCCCTCGGGGACAGGAGGCTTCCCTGGAGCCAGACAGAGGGACACTGGGAGGAGGTGTAGTGCACAGAGCCACAATTAGGGAGGACTTGCAGTGTAGGCAGTAGGGGAAAAGAGGTTTCCACATTGCTGCCTACAGGAGCAGCGTGGCCTCAGCACTGCCTCCTGGGTACCAGCACTGGGGAGGGATGGGCTGAGCTCCAACTGAGAGCTGTAGATGGATGGGCACCAGGAATGGGTCTGTGCTGCCGGTCCCACCGCTCAGCCCAGAAAAGCAGAGCTTCTGCCTGGAATATCTGTGATCAGAATGCAGGAACAGAGTCTGAAATAGTTATTGCAGGACTGAGGAAAAGGCGCACTCCGACACAGCACCTTGTTCCTGGAACAGGCACTGAAGCTAAATTAGCCGCCGCGATTAGTCACTGCTCTGACCTCGTGCCTGGGCCAGCAGGGAGTCACGGGGCTGAAGCAAAGCCATTTCCTCTGAAAAATGATTCAAAAGCCTCACGCACTGCCCCCTTCCCAGCCAAGCACCGTCTCTTCTATTTTCACTCCGGTGTTTCTGCTGTTACTCCAAGCTGCCCGCAGGGACACCTGCCCTGCTGCTGCCAGCACACCGCGCAGCTGCTCTTCCCACAGCCCCCTGCAGCCTGGCTCGGTTTCCCTGCCCCTGCTGTGAAAATGACCGCGCTGGCCTTGCTGCAACCTTAGCGAGGAGCTGCTGCACTGAGTAAGTGAGAAAAAACATTATCAGACGAAGATCCAAGGAGAAGGCAGACCAGGGTTCCCTGGGTGTCTTGGAAGAGGATCCTGAAGGCCCGCGATGCATTTGTTGCTGTTGTATGCACTACGCCTGTGCCCCCATGCGGGCTGATGCTCAGACAGGAGAAGGGAGCTGTGCTTTCCCTGCTGTCGGTTCCCTTTGTGCTCAGCACCACAAGTGGGCTCCAACCAATCTCTCTGGAACGTCCCCGGCTCCCTGCAGGGACGGGGCCTGGCGCAGCGCTGCGAGCAGCTTTGCACAGACAAGTGTGTGCTCAGAGCGTGACCCTCTGAAAGGCATTTGCAGCTAATGGGGGGAGGCAGGGAGAGAATAAACATGCATTTTTCAAAAGCCAGTGTGAAAATGGTGTGGAATTAAGCTAGCAGAACAGAAATTACAGCTGGAGTCCATGATCCAGGCTGAATAACCGAACAGCTGGAGGCCTTGTCCTCAAGGTGCCGGGGGGGCTGGCTCCTTCGATAGCTATTTACCACCAGCACATTTCCAGATCTATTGGAAACTCTCGTTACAGTTTCAAAACAATGGTCCCCTCTCCTTACACCAAAATAATAAAAAAA
The DNA here is from genome assembly GCF_019232065.1 of Centrocercus urophasianus. Lineage (NCBI taxonomy): Eukaryota > Metazoa > Chordata > Aves > Galliformes > Phasianidae > Centrocercus > Centrocercus urophasianus. Next base: position 7,665,805 of record NW_024884911.1, on the reverse strand, counting down.
ACAGGCTGATAAAATACAGAGTAGCCTCACAGGCAATTGGAGGTATGGCAGCTCCTACCCACTGGGTATAATTTTTAACAACCCAAACCAGCTCTGGAATAAAGCGCAGAAAATGTCAGCCCTTTGTATGAAAGGGCTTTTGAAAAGCCAAGCTGATTCCAATTTGCCGGAGGCATTAAGACAGCATATGTCACAGTGCCTGGGAATGGAGAGCCTGTGAGCTGGCTCCAACGTGCCGGGGAACAGAGCCGCCACGAGCCCGGCGAGCTCCGGCTGCCGCCCCGCTCCTGGTAGCAGTTCCCAGCGTGCTGGCACTCAGTGCCGGCCACCTGCAAGCCAGATCTGGTCTGTCGGTGGAAACTGGGACCTATTTTAGTAGCCCAGCTGCAGCTCAGCTCATTTGCAAGAGGCAGCCTGCCACATCAGAGCTCCTTTAGAAAGCACCAGGAGGCAAACCAATCTGCTGCCTCCTGAAACAAGGAGGGTAGGAGGGTGCAGCTCTGCCTGCGAGGAGGGAGAGGAGGGGATTGCTGTGGGGGGTGGCAGGAGGTGGGGGATATCTCATCCCCAGTCACCCTGTGTTGGGCTTCTGAAGAACTCTGATGGCCTCAGGGTCAGAAGTAAAGCCCCAGGGTCTCCGAGCTTTGTGCCAGCATCTCTTGGGGACTGCCAGGTCACGGCATACGGATATGTTCCACTCCGTGGTACTGACAACTGATGTCAGTGTCCTCAAGAGACAGCACCCAGCTGTGTCCCTGTCCTCAGCCCATCCTTGCAGATAGGGCCCAGTCATGGAGAGCCACGCGGGCACTGCTGCAGCACTAGGAGCCACCAGGCACCAGGAGATGGGTACCCAGGGGGCAAGGAAAAAGCTCAGAGCAGAACACTGAAGTCCTGCCATCTATTCCCAGGCCTGGCCTTCTGACACAGCTCCCTTCTTTTTAGTCATCCATTCCCACTCTCCTGCCAGAACGCAAGCACGCAGCTAGCAGGCAGAGCACTGGAACAGGACTGCTCTGTGCTCACGCCGCTGCATCTCTCTCCTGCTCTGGGGACAGAAGGTGCCTCACCCTCCTGAGCACAACACTGCTGCCCTGCAGCTGGTTTCAGCAGCGGCTCTGCCAGGCGCTGCAGGCAGCACGCAGCCTGCTTCCAGCACGGCAGGCAGTGAGAAGGGCTCTCAGTGCCAAACGTGCTTATCAGAGGGCTGGAACTCAAGTGTTCCTTCTTTCAGGGAATGTTTCTAATGGAAATGTTCCGAATGCTTTTTAATGCCTCATATTAATGCCCAATGCCTCATATTTTTCACTTTTATTTTCTCACTATAGAGAAAGGATTTTAAGCCACGCACAGGCTGTTGCTCTTGGGATAAAATGTTCCTCTGACATCAGCTCACAGTCAGCATCTCAGGAATGACCACAAAGCAGCAAATCCTACATCGCTCCATAGAGGGAACTGGGGGCCCACCTGGATCCTGCACCTGATGCCAGGGGCTGCTCATTGCTGGTCAGGAAGCGCATAGAACCAGTGACTCTGGCCCTGACCACACACACCAGCAGATCCTGCTGCCAGCAAACCAGAGCTCCTCATCACTGCCTCGGTCATTTCAAAGCGTAAATGAAATTATTATGGTCTGATCAGAGACAGCAGAGAAAGAGGCATAATATAATAACAATTATATTGGCAGTAATTAATCTCCCAGATGTTGCCCTCACAGGATCAAGGATGCCTTGACATGGGAAATGGGAGGTTTAAGTCATCTGTGCCCACTAGCACTGCCACAGGGCCGGGGAGCAACTCAGGGGGAAGCCCTGCTGCCGAGCAATGGATGGAGCTGGGAGGTCCCCACAGACACCCACACTGAGCTCTGAGCCCTCAGCAGAAGCGCCAGCACCCAGCCCACAGCCACTGGCATTTACTATGGTGCAGCGGTGGGGAAGTCGCAGCAGCACCGATGAATAAAAAAGACACAGAGATAAGCAGGTGTGAAATCCACCACCAGAAAGCGCGAAACTGGCAGTGCTGGCAGCACAGCAGCTCAGCAGCTCCGCACACACCAACAGCCCATGGCCTTGCTGACACCACCCACAGCAAAGCACGGACTGCACTGGGCACGGCTGTGTCTGTGCTGCACTCACCTCCACCAACACCCACCCTGGGTGCAGCCCCCACCCTTCCCACGCTGCCTGGTGCTCTGGGAGGAGGTGCAGTGTGAGCAGCACACGGTGCCTTCATGCTGTGCATGGGGAGGTTAGCAGTGCTTGCTGAAAGGCGGCTGGGGCAGAGAGGGAAGAGGCAGACACAGCCTGGCTGTAGGTGCACACTAAGCTCCACATCCAGCGCTGGGACACGCGCTGCTCCCTGCAGCAAGGCCTGTCCAAACTCTCCCACCTCTGCCCAACTTTCACAGAAAAATGATGTAAAGATTAGGTGCTTGTTAACATGTATGTAAGGCATTTATCTTGTCTGCTGTTTGTTGATGGAAAAAAAGAACATTCAGAACACTCATGCACAGGAAAACCCCAGGACCACAGCGCTGGTGAGAGCTGCGGGGAAGTCCCGATCCCTCTGCGCCAGCCCTGCTCCCTCACCCCCAGGAATTTCCAGTGGGGCAGAAGCAGTGCAGGGATGGAGCTCCCCTGCTCAGCCCTCACTGCCACCGTGCCAGGTTAAGTAGGAAACTGAACACGCTCTGCTTTTGGAAGATGGTTCACTGAGCACAGCTGTCACCAAACAGCAGCGCAGCAGAAACTGAAATGCATTCAGAGGAAATCACATAATAAAGGTGGCAAGTGTCTTGTGATCCATTTAACTGTGCCTGCTCCCGTGAGAGCACCACAGGCTCCGGGCTGGGTAACCCAGCAGGCAGTGGCAGAGGCTTGGGCACGGCAGCCCAGCAGGGCAGGGCAGGGCAGCAGGGGATGTTGCCAGTAGCTCTGCAGTGCGTGGGCACATCACACAGCCAGGACGAACCTCGGGCAGCCTTGCAGAGCCTGCTCCGTAAGTGGGATCTCACCAAAGCATGGTGCAGCATCTGCACAGAGCCAGGTGATGCTCGCGGTGCCTCCTGCTCACCTGGCTCAGTCAGACTCAGGCCACTCTCACCATCAGCTTAGTAATTAAGTTGTTCTTGCCAGGTTAAGCACACGTCTTTCTTTACAAAGCAGCCAGCTCAGTTTACCCCTAATTGCACTCTAGGTAAGAGGTTAAGAGGAGAAAGGATCTTATTATCTGGGTGAGCTGAAAACAAATCCCCAGCCAGGATGGTCTGTGCAGCTGCTTCTGCTTCTCCAAGGGCAGGGCTCTGCCTCTGGAACCTCCCCAGAGCCTCATCCCCACCCCAGAGAATTAATTATCTGCTCCTTGTGCCTGGGCAGAGAGTGGAGGAGAGGCAATTTCTTTGTGTTATGAGAGGACTTGTGAGACTGATGAATTAGGTCTCGCACAGTGTTCAAAGTCAATTACAGCCCAGGCTGGACCAGCTCCGGGCTGCACAGCACTCCGCACCTGGTACACAGTGATGCACACATCCATGTGCATGGAGCTGAGCTGGCACAAGGAAGGATTTCTCCTGCAAGGGGCTGAGACTGCTCACACAACTGCTATCGATGGGCTAAAGCCTGTGGAACAAAACCGCCGTGATATCAGCCGTGCCCGGGGGTCCCAAGGACCAGCGGTGTGGCCATGACAGCCAGCAGAGGCAGTGCCCACTGAGGAGGCAGTAGGGCTTAGCGTTTAGTAGCTCTGAACAAACCAAAGCCAAACAAAAAGGATCCACATGTCAGAACTCAGCCCTGCAGACCAGCTACTAGCATGGAGCCATGAGCCATCACACAGCAACCGTGCGGGGCAGCAGCCAGGGCACCAGCTGGGATCCCAGCAGGGTTCAGTGAGTCAGAACCGAATTCAAGATGCATACGAACCAACAAGACAGGTTACCAGCCTAAAGGTTTTACATACCGAGTACCTGAAAAAGCAGGCTCAAAAATGCTGAAATCCTCCAACTGCCTTTAAGCTGGAGACAGTGCTCTCCCCAGTCATCTCTGTCACAGAAGGTGCAGTCTGTTTGGGAGGCTTTGTGTCCGGGTTCATTTCCATGCAGATGTCCTTGCATGTCCCATGCAGCTCAGAAGACATGCCTATCCTCTCTAGGTAGGGATGTTTCACGAGGCAGCTCGGAGCTGCTGGAATACACACTGTGTAAAGCATTCACGGCAGGAGCTCCTTTTCCATCTCCTGAGCACACCAGTCAGTTCTGAAGCCATCTCTCCTTCTCTGTTAACAATGTAAAGTGTTGGCAGATTATCCAGCTTAAAAAGTAATTTAAACTGCACTTATAATATACTTCATGAAACATTTCTGAAAACATTGCCACTTTCACTCCCCAACCATGACAGCAGCGTTTGAAAGGAGGACAGTGCAGCAAAACCTCTCCCTTGAACTCAGATCTCTTGAAATTTTTGCTGCTTCAAGCTACTGTTTCTATTCTGCATTCACTTAAAAGGTGGGGGAAATAGGCATATTCAGAATCAGATTCTGTTGTTTTAAAACTCCTGGAAGTAAATACTTTGATCTAATCACATGTAAATTATGTGTCACTGCTAAAATATGGGACCGCATGTAAATCTCAGATACAAAAGAAGTCATCACCGTCTCCATGTAGAATGAAAAGAAATACAGAATATTAAAACCAGGAGGTTCAATTTTATTAGCATAACAGCTCCAGTTTATATTCATGTGCACCAAAAATGCACTCACAGCAAAATAACTTAGAAAGAAGAAAAGCCCTGATTCAGCACAGCAATGTAAGTAGTATTTAGCTTTAAGCACGTGCTTAAGTCCAGCTGGGCTCAGGTCCAGGTGAAGAAAAGTCCTCTGATAGCCAGGACGAAGCCAACAGACATTGAACAAATGCTTGCAGGCGGACCAAAAGCCCAGAATAGTTTTTATCCAAGTCCAGTCTTTGTTTCAACTCAAGTGTGTTATGTTGTTACCAACCTCTTTTGTCCAGGCCTAGCCCGGGCCCTTTGAGGCCAATAAATCTGTAAGACAGACTAGCCTTGAAGGACAGAGGACAAAAACTTCCAGGCTGCATCCATCTCCTGTTGACAGCAGAAAAGGTAGATGGAGCAGCTACAGGTAATGCCAGCAGAAGCCAAGCAGAGCTTCCTGGTGTGTGCAGAGAGCTGAAGAGGACAGTCGTCTGTGTCCATTGAAACGAGAATCCAAACATACAGAAATGTCAGGGCCAGGAGCAGCCTCTGCTGCCCTCCCTGGGCTGCTGGCTGTGGGAAAGCCATGCCCTGCTGTGCTCTGCCGGGGCACAGTGCTGCCCTCGCAGGAGGTTTGCAAATGCTGGGCACACTGGGGCTGCTGTGGCTTTGCCTCGCTGGGAGTCGTCGTCACCATCAGCCGCACTGATCACCCACCAGCACTGCCAGGCCTGGGGCACACATGCACGGTAAAAGCAGAATATGACAAAAGTAATGGAGCAACTCCCTGTGTGTAGGCAACCCCGGGACCCTTCCAGGACTGACACGGGCAGAGCTGCACCATCACAGCGTGAGCTTTGCAGGGCAAACCCTCCCCAATTTGTGCACAACTGCCAGAGGAGGAGACTGCGAGTCAGTGACGGCAGATACGTTAGCATCAGTGCAAAGCCATTGTTCCCAAGCTGAGGAAGAAACACTGAATAACCCAGCCAGCGGGCTGTGCCTTGTGAGAGCAGGCAGCAGCAGCAGGAGAAACATTTTGTGCTGGTGCCCTGACAGCCCCTGAAAAACTCTTGGGTGATTCAACACGACCATTTCCCAGCCTTATTTCCCATAGCAGCAGCAACGCGCCCTCCCCATGGCACTGCAAAGCGGCTGCGGCCCCTCGCGCCTGGGAGGAGAGCGCTGCTTCCTCCCTCCATGCATGAGGTGACTTCACTCTGTTTGCTGTGAGCTTTTGCAAAAGGTTCCTTTCATCAGCTGCCTTTGAGGTTCTTTGAAAAATGGAAATAATTAGGCACGTGTATTTTCATTGGCGCAGAGAGGCTGAAGCCTGATCTGAAAGGCTTTGCCTTTGCAAGAAAATAATAGGTCCAATTAAATGTACTTTATTCTCTGAAGTTCAAACACCATAGCTTTGGGGGCAAGAATTACGTGCAGAACAGGAATATAGGTAGATTTAGGACTGGGGTTACAGATTATCTGCTTGGGCTTACAAAACAACAACGATGATGGGGAATAGGGAAGCAGAGGGTGAAGGGGTGACGCTCCTGTCCAAAGGGACAACAGAACAGCCCTGTGTTGTCCGCTGCTGCCTTGTCCTCTGAGAGCCAGGAGACTCCGTTTGCATCCGTAATCACGCAGCAGACCGCTGAGATGATGGATGTGGCTGTGGTAAAAACACACTGGCCCTGAAGGGAGCAGGATCAGACCCCTAATTATCACTCATGATTTCTTGTTCGGTTAATTCTTGCAGGAAGTTTCTAAAGTTTCAAAGGAATATAAATCCTATCAAAGCACTTCTAATTGCATGTAAATGACAGGTACAGTGTCACGTAGCTCAGGCTGCAGGGAAGGGGCAGCAGAGTTCTCTGGAACCACAGCGAAGGTCTGGTACTGCATTCCAAACTCACTGAGAAATCAAACCCTCATAGAAATGTTAAATGAAAGCAAAATTGCAGTTAAAAACCAGAGAGGATGCGCTAAAAATAATTAAAATCATGTGAGACAAATCAACATGCTCCTCTGCTTATGGGTCTTGGCTCTCCAGGGGCTAGAGCCTGCCTTTGCTGCCTGCAATTGTTTTCTTCCCATACGCTTGGACAAAAGACACTTTATTACAGTAATTTATCACCCCATAAAAGTGGCTTTCTTGTATTGCTGAATAATTTTGAAAGAAATATGTTTTAAAAATTAAAAATGCAGTCAGTGTATGCACACTCAGGTCTGCTGGGAGACATTTCTGCAACTACTGTAACTGCCTGGGTAGTTTTAATACCTCTACCTTCTATTATTTAAAGTATGATGATATTTTTTCCTTCTCTGAGCTTTGTCAGCTATAAATAAAAGATAAGGGTTGAATTGTACAGGGTATCTGTAAGCACTACCATTATTGATACTTAATGTGACTTGGAGGGGTGCTGAGTCCACCGTGCTTCTCATTTGCACCAAAACCTCAACAGAGAGACCAACAGAGAGAAGCGAAGGCAGTATTTCGGAGGTCATTTTCTCTGGGCGTGCTTCTGATTTTTGTCCTCCTTTTTCCAGCATGAAGATGGGACGTATCCACCCAAATGTAATGAAACATTTAACCAAGACGCTTGGGGAACAAGTGAAAACCACTTGGAGGGATGCAGGAGTGGATGGAAAGGCTCCTGGAATGATGCTAGGACTCAGATGATGCTCAGACAAGGTCTGGGGCTGTAGTCCTGAAACAACAAGGACTTGGTTTGCACTTATTTCCCCAGGGGTCCTCTGCCTCCTGCACCACAGCTGCCTCCTCCCCAGCTCTGGCACAAAAGGGGACCCTGCTCCTGCACTCCCTTTCACAGTGCCACCCTTTGTTGGGGCACCACTTCCATCAGGGCTTCTCAAATAAACTGCAGCACGACTTGAGGCAGATGAACACGCAGAGACAGCACTGGAACAAATGCTCATCAGGCTGCTCCAGGGGCATGCAGCCAGCAGGACCCGGCTCTGGGAAACCCTCGGCTGCCCGCCCTGCACGTGGCCGCAAGGGTCCTCGCAGGATGGAGATGGGGCCACGTTTCAGTGCAGGCAGACCTTCAGCTCAGTCTGACCTTCCAGTCCTTGTTCTGTCCCTGCTGCCTCCACTCGTCGCAGTGCAGCACTCTCACGTTGGATTTGAGGCAGACATTTGCCCCAAAGTGAGTGTCCCTACAAACCTTTTATTTACAGCTGACTCATATCCTTCTTCCATGGGAAACTGACACCAAAGGAAACTTCTCAGACAATTTTTAACTCTACTACTGTAGTTAAATCAATATTGTTTTGCTATTACAACAGACAGGCTCGTCAAGGACTGCCAGCTTTGCAGGAACCCTCATCCCCACAACTTCTTGGCTTCGCATAGCAGCAGGAACTGGGCTTGGAACAAACACAAGAGAGCACTCATAAGGGATAAGCTGCTATGAATCCTGCCCTCTATATCATCTCCTCAGTACTTTTACAGATCATGTGGCAAATTCCAGCCCATGCAGCCAGCAGAATGAATGCAATGCCAAGGCAGGACAGCAGCTTGGCGTGGGGAGTCACAGCCAGCCTGGCTGCACAGTATCCTCCAGGAAAGCAATCACACAGCTGAAGGAAGGGAAGGGGCTGAGGGGCTTCTGATAGTTAATGACCACTTCTGGATGCACTGCAGCCCGGTGATACGGCAGTGACTGGGCTGCTGATCGGCTCCAGCATTTGCCTGATGAGTCAGTAAGCACCCTGTGCCGAATTTCCCCTTCATATTCTCTGTTTTCCAGGTTGCCTCAGAGCTGGTAATGACAGTATCAGATACCGTTTACCAGCCATACACTAATTACAGATCTGCAACCAGCCCTGATGCTTCTTCAAACCACAAGATGATAAAATTAGATCATTACTCACATCACCCTCTTTGCAGACAATTATCGGAGGGATGCAACAGGATCTCCCCATTTCATTTTCTAAGAAGCAGCTTCAAGACATAGAGAGTGAGATAGTGAGTCACACTCAGAGATTTCTTCATCAGATTTCATTTAATCATAGTTAACAAAATACGAAGCTGCTCTCTGGGCTCAGATACCTCAAACAGAACGCACACAGCCGCTCTGCCTTTTGCAAGGACAGCCGCACAAAGCTCAGGTTGTGGGTGAACCCAAAACACCATTCTACACTCCAAAGCCAGAGGGGCTGCCAGCAAATCGCAGGCACCGGCATCATAGCAGGAGCAGAAGGGTGGGAGCCAGCATTCCGCCGTGAGCAGAAGGGAAAGTCCTCGAGTTACATCTCTGACAGATGGGCTCCTTCTGTACTACAGCCCTGAGCCGCCACCTTTGCTGCAGAGGTGCAGTGAGCTCCTTCCCCATTTCCTCAGGGGCCATAAAGCCCACTGCTCTGCTTACACCTCCCTTACAGCCAGCCAGGTAAGCTCTGCCGCACACCCACACATCCCTGGGCAGCCAGGCCAGTCCTGGCCTGTCTGAGTTGTGCTCCATGTTATGGTACCAACTGTACACAACTTAAAAGGCATTAATTAATTAATTGATGTTGTTTGCTTGCCATATATATAAGCAGCATGCGTCCAAAATGGCTACTAGCACATCAGTGGAAGCTACAATTATAAGATACAATTAAAAGCAATCTATTGCTCTGTTGGATTGTGAAACAGTATGTAATAAAAGATCAACCACTGATTAAAATAGTTACAAGTATTTCATTAACCTTTATGCATTATTTCCAATGGGGCAGGTCTGCACTGCAGTCACTGCAGTGACAAGTGAACCCAGCAAAACAGGGCAGGGTTTAGGCAACACGTAGTCCCAGCACTCACCTCACCCAGCTGCTCAGGCTCCTGGCCCCTGCCAACTCTATGCTGGGGCAGCACACAGACACAGATACACAGCCAAAGCCGGAGCTGCAGCTCCTGTGAGCAAACAGTCAGAGATGACCTCTTGAAGCCCTGCATCAGCTCTGCTCTGGGCACGGCACCCCCTACAAAGTGCCCATTCCCAGTGCTGGCATCCCAACCTGCACCTCCTGGCTGCCATCCTGCACACTGCAAAGCCTATGCATAGTGGCCATTCCTCGTCATTCTCTAGAGACCAGCTGAATTCCTGCCCCTGGTTTCCTTCCCGTAATAGAAATCAGATGAGTCTGTTTTCCGGCAGAGAGCTCTGCACAGAGCCCTGGACATCCATGCTCACCTCACCCTGCTCACCGTGCTGGTGAACATCCCAGGTTCTGTCTGGGGTGTTCATCTTCTGCTACTGTTTGGAACTGGATCTGCAGAGACACAAGGAAACTTAGGCAAAATCCAGTCCCTATGCACACACTATTAGAGCTGCTGATTACTCCCAGCAGAACTTACTCTGGATAAGAGAGGCTTTCAGAACTGAAGTACTTCAAGGACTGCGTTTCCTTCACAGGATCTAGTCCGTTTCTTGAACAGCCTGCTACTTGAAGTTCTTTCTGCTCATGACAGCCTATCACAGCCCTGTGGAAACTAAACCAACTCAAGAATGGTTGCAACTGGAAAGTAGCTTTCGGGAATGCCTTTTAAGAGTGTAAAATAGCTCCACGGCTTGTCGAAAGCCATCAAGAGGGCATATGCTTGAGGAAGAGTGTTTGGAGACAGCAGAAAACGGCTCCTCATTCCAAAGGATGGGAAAATGTCTTTAGTTCTCTCGTCCTCTCCTATGCAAATGGTTTCCTTTAATGTGGCTGGTCCTAGAGTGATAAAGGACACACCTTCTCCATCAGATGAAAGGATGATCTCTCTTCTGTGTTCCTTATCAGGCTTTCTCTGTGCAGAAAAACCTGAACTCTTCCTTTAACTTCCCAGGCACTGCTGTGTTCAAGCCCCAGAATTACATCCTGCCTGGCTCCCCAGCACTACCAGCTTTTAGCTGAGATGCTGCCTCGGCTGCAGCCCTGCTTTATCTCCAACGTAGAGGGACTTACTCACACCTAAAGGACCTCCACAATGCTTGATCAGAAAGATACATGACACGTGGAAACAACACACTTGAAACACTCACGCAGAAGCTGCGTAACCTCAGCCGGAGTTCAGAAGTTGTACACAGACAGATTCCCTAAATCACAGCACACGGCTTGCAACAAAGCTGCTTCTCCTGTGCTGAGGTGCAGTTTCTGCCTCTCAAAGCCATTTGCTTCTAAAGGCTGGAGTTTGTCTGATCTATCTAGGCTAGGAGAGTGAGGATTTTGCTCACAAAGGTTTGAGATCCCCATCAATTTGCAGTGGTGCCCTTCAGCTCCTGGCTGGTATCACAGGGTGCTACAGCGGCACTGCAAAGCACTGAGCACCACGGCCTCCCCAGCACAACGAGCAGCCAGAGGAACTGTGGACCTCACAGGGAGCTCAGGAAAGGTTTTCACCCCGTCTTAGCTGATGAGATTCGTTACACAGATCTACTTTAGATGACACAATAATTAACTTGGAATTCGCGCTCCTTGTTTCCACTGGAATAGAGGGTGATGGAGAGTGCATGGGAGAAGAAACCTTCCAGTCACTGGGGACACACTAAGGAGCACCAAGCAGGGAAGCAGGAAGTTTCAGAAGCAGTGTGTCCCCCTACAGTGATGACCCACTATGCAGGAACTGCTGCAGGATGAGCTGCTACAGAGAGCAGGGAAACAGCGCTGCCAGCAGCGCATCTCCCTGCCCCTGCAGCAGGGAAGCAATTTGTGCTCTGAGGCAGCAAGGTTCAGATATCCAGTCTGGAATGATGCAATGTTTATCTGCTCATTATTACACGTGAGTAATAAGGCAAGCCAGAGAGAGATGCCCACTGCCTTTTTGGCCCTGATAAATTTTTGATCCAGGCTGCAATGTGCAACACTGGATTCCACGTGCAAACTGCATGAAAAACAGACTTGGTGTTTTATTGATTGTAGTATTCCAGATTTGCAGGGCACGTTCTCCTCCTATGGTAGAGGAAATTGTTGTAGTGCTGAAATGGTGGAAGGCTAAGGAAGATGTGGCAGCTAGCAATGGTTCTTTACAGCTTTTCTTCAGCTTATGTCTCTTTCCAAGTTGAAAAAGGGGTTTTGTACTGTGGACATTATACACTGAGTATGGAGCACAAGGAAATTTGTGAACTGCTTTCTAAAGAGCAAATATCTCTTAGTTATGGTACATACATACTTACATGGCTTACACACAATTTAGTAAGAACAGCATTCACTGAACTGTCCTTGCATTTGCCCAGTTCTATTTGCTGCTTTCCAACACAAAAGCACTCCTCTCCTTGTCAGAGATCCTAGGAAGACGAGCCTCAGAAGAGAGCATTCCTGCCCAGGGCTGGATCCAGAGCCTGGCACTTGACTCAGCCAATACGGAGTGTCCCAGCGCCGGCTGTTTACAGGATGAATGAAATATTTTTCACCCTTTGCTTGCTTTGGTTCTTGGCACCTCTGCAAACTATGAAAAGCTGAAAAATCTGGAGCTTGCCAAGATCTCCGTTAATGTGAAAACTTAATCTTTTCTCTGTAGTCTGGCAGTCACATCTGACACCTCACATCTGATCTTGAGCAACACCAGAACTTTTCTATACAGAATGGTGCAGAGCCAGGGCCCCATGTGCGTGCTCTGGAGGTGTCCACCCCCAGGCCATGCCAGGGCTGGGCAGGCACTGCTGCACTGCTTGCTCTGCTGCCTCCTCCGCAGCACACAGTTTCCAAAACCAAAACTGTGTGGCAGCACTCTCGGCTGCTGTCAGCCAGCCCTGTTCCTGCAGAGCCAGCTGAACCCACCGCAGTCTGATCCCACCCAGCCTTTCCCCGAGGGCTGTTCACACGGCTGGCCACAGTCTGGGCCATGCTACCGCTTCAGATATGTTGAATACTCCATGCAAGTTGAGATGAAATTGCTTGAATGGGGCAAGGATTATCAGGAAACCAAGCTGGGCAAACAACCCCGTGATGTGCGTGCCTTGTCATCCCATGCCCTGAAACACAGTGCTGGACACTGTGCTCCGTGTCCCCACATGGGCACCCGGCAGTGGGAAGGAGCCTCGGCAGGCAGTAACAGGAGCTGTGTGCCCGGCTGCATGCACTGGACACTCCTTGACACAGCCACTGCCTGCAGTCAGAGCCTGGAATGGTTTCAGCCTTTCTCAGACACAGTCATATCGACTTACCGAAAGAATTTTCAGAGAGAAGCCTATTTCCCTACGTTTTGTTTGACTTATTATAAAGTGACAGAGTTGGAGACAAAGCAAAGCACATGTGTTCTGGGAAAGAGAAAAGGCCATCAGAAGAGTGACCAAGGGGGATGGAGGGGAAGGCGGCTCTGCGCATCTCAGGCCATGTCCCACTCCGCGCCTCCTCAGGCAGGCGCCTTCCTACATGCCATGAAATGCAGCAGCCCAGCAAGGCTAGCACCTGAGCCAAGAGCTGTGCAGCTGCAGGGCGAGCTTCTCTTCCTTACAGCCCGTGTAAGAAGGAGCAGCAGCCAACAAGGCCGGCATCCTGGCACCTTCCAGCACCTCTGCACCAGCGTTGGTGGCAAGACAAGAAGGGAATACTTTGTTTACTGCTGAGTGCCTGAGACCAAAATAAAGTTTTAGTCTCTTTCTCAGGTCAGGAATGTGTAGCTTAGAGCTAATTAAAATGTAAAATTACCTCCAGCAACTGCAGAAAAAAAATCCTAATTTAATTACTTGTGAGAAATACTTTTAAGTTTCTTAGTTCATTTTGAGATAAACAAGTGAAACCACCAAGATTTGATGCTTTGGTGGTTTTTCGTAACAGGAAACAGCAATAACACATTCCTGTCCACAGGAACTTCCCTCAGCTCCCCTGCTGGCACTCTGGGAGCTGAGGGAAGTCACTGTGTCAGGATGCCAGCCCTGCACACCGCATCCTGCCCAAGTTCCTGGGAACCCCGGAAGGCTCTGGGCACCTGGCTGGAGCAGGACAGCAGAGGCATCCTGTCAGAGTAACGCTGAAGGCAGACGAGGTCTGCAGCAACAATGAAAGCTGAACTCACTGGAAGATGAGGCCTTTGGCTGCGTACTGAAGGTTATATCAAGGTGCCCAAGCCCCAGGCTCAAACAGCCACAGCTGGCACTCCCATCCCTGCCTTCATCGCACTGCTGGGTTCTGCAAACACAGCACCACATGCACGGAGCAGGGTCTTTTTTAACGAAGCTTTTGCTCACTGCTGCTGCAATCCTGTCTGCAAGTCTTCATACAGCATGTCACTTCTCAGAGCTCTGTAATGCGCCGTAACTGCACGGCACAGGGGCAGAGCTGCTCACATTGGGCACAGGGAAGCTCATCTCTGTGGCCCCACAGCTGTGCCCTCAGGGCCCCCAAGCTGCCCCTGGAAAGGCTGGGCTCCTGGTGCTGCCAACAGACGGTCACTGTAACAAGGGTGAAGTGCACATCTCACTGAGCCACGCTGCTAGAACGTGTCTTTCTCATCTGGAGAATCAGATTTTGCCATCCTCCCCCACCCTTTCAAGCTTAGAAATGTTAACAAACGATGCAGTTCAGAGGTATGAACAAGGCTGTCCTAATAATGTGTCTCTCCAGATTCTTGTCATGCTGCCCTGGTGATATTCAGCGTGATAATGAAGGCAGCAGGGAAGGAGGAACAGAGAAAATAGCAAACAACCTGGGAATAATGCGGAGTTGCCATGAAGAGTCACAAATTCGCTTACTGGAATTTAGAGAAGTTTGATTTTCTCTCTGAAGTCCTGTGTGTTGTAGCAGCAGCACCACTCAACAGGGCTCAGCACTGCGGGGCAGATCAGGCATAGATGAAAAGCTGTGGCCTGGGCACTTTGTCAGCTCAAAGATGCTCTTGAATTACATGATGCAAATGGAAGGAGAGGGTGTGAGCAGCCCCGACGCTAAGCTCACCTCACAGCCCTCAGACGGCCCTACTCAGCTCAGGCTCATGTCAGTGCTGATAACACAAGTCCCTCCTCCTTCCCACCAAGACCAGTAGGGAATAAATAGAAAGGAAGTTCCTCTTGATTAAGACACAGCGATACCTGTTCAGAAATGCTGTGCAGGTGGCTATCTACACACACAGGCAGGGTTTTCTTCTGAAAATCAACAATTACAGCAGTTTGTTTCTATTCTACTCTATTTCTATTTCTAATCCAATTATGTTATTCTGGATGACATTATGCCCAGATGGTGCACACACAACTGTCACTGGGTGCTCAGAGTTGTAGGAGAGCTTGCATGCAATTAACAGGGAGCACAGCAATGGCAGTACTCCAAAGGAAACATTTCAGGTGTGGCAGGGAGCAGAGCTATGTCCCACTCAAATGCAAATTCCATCTTCACCCAATACTGTTCCGCTCCACTGAAAAGTTTCTTGGTGCCAGGGATCTATCCCCACAGCCATGAAAGGACAGCATGTTGAAAAGAAAGCTACAGGCTTAGGTGTCCCCAAAACATTGAGAAATGCCTCAAAATCACAGGAAATCCTATTGCTTGCCAAGCACTCAACAATTACAGGGTCCCCCACACGGCTGTCACTGACCTGCTCTGTGCATCTCTGCTGCAGAAAGCAGGGAACGTAATGAGCTGGTGGGTGATGTCCACCAAATGTCATTCCTGAACACATTCACTCAGGTCCCTATTCACCAGCCCCAGCAGCAAGGCTGCTTCCCCATCCACTGGCAACGGCTTTCGCCAAGATTTCAGAATTCAACAATGAAACAGGCCTGCAACTAAAACATTTATCTGGCAGTTTTCCCTCTTTAAGTCAAAGTGTTATGTTGGCACACTGTGCTGTGGGTGGCGATTTGCCAGAGAAAAGCATGTGTTGGAAAACCTTGCTCAATATTATAGCAATCTCGTGCTCGCAAGCCTCGCACGACGTGACGAGGAGCTGCCAGCAGGGCTCAGAGCCGGCCGCCCTCCCAGGCAGGAGCAGAGCAGAGCTCGGCAGCATCGACGTGCTGCTGGGCAGGGGGCTGTGCAGGGACTGCTGTCGGCACGCATCCACTGGTCAGCAGAAGGGAGCTCTGTGGAAGGCAGCATAGAAAGGCGCTGCTCTGTATTTTAGAAATACATTTCCCTTTGGGTGCTTCAGTTTCCTTGGGACCAGCCCAAGTGTTTTAGCAAGGCAGATAATCCTTACAGAAGCAAAAAGAAAGGCTACAAGGTCTTGCCTGTAGCACAGAAAAACATAGTGAGGAGGCAGCAGTAACTTAATATGCAAGAGAGGCCTGGGCTCCCCAGTCGGTTGCATCGCTCATTTAGCAACACTCAAGCCACAGGGCTGGAGCTGGGCCTCCAAGCGCAATGGGCACTGCACTGCTGCCAAGATCCTGCCAAGGGAGCCAAGGAATGAGCCAAGGCAGAAACATGAGGATGAAACAGAGGCTTGCAGAGCCAGACTCAGGGCTGCTTTGCCCTGTGCCCAGCTGACCAGTACTTGGCAGCAAGTGGGGCTGCAGCACCCTGCCTTCCCATCCTCACACTGCTCCCCAGGCAGGTGGCAGAGGTTGATGCCACAGCTGAGCCCCGCACCAACGCAGCTGCTCCTTGTGCACATACAGCCAAGTACTCACACTGCGCAGCCTTATCTGTGAATTTCTTAGCTGGGATAGTGATTTCTCATTGCCCTTTATAAATAAATCAATATGCACTCATCCCACTCGCATGTTGCAGCTGCAGCACTGCAGCAGGTGTTGCTTTGATAAACCTGGGTATGAAAGATTGAGCACACGGAACTGTTCATAGCTCCTGGTACAGACTGAAAACAGAGGTGCAGAATGACAAACTTCATAGCTTAGCAAAGCTGCTGCTAGTGGTATAGCTATAGGAAGTGAATACTCCAACCTGCTACAGTTATCACAAAGTTCGGTTAGAACAAAAGTGATTTCCATTTAATGAGGTTTCCAAGTAAAGCCATTCTGGGTTTTCCAGCATCTCCATCTTGCTCTATTTCGAGATAGCAGCAGGGCAGATGTCACACAGGAAGTAACACCACTGGGCAGCTGAGTTCCTGCAGCTGCAGAGCCGCTGGTCTCCTGACTTGCACAGAGCAAAGCCTGGAATCTAGCACACCTCAGTGGAAGTCAGCAGAAGAGCCCCCTGGTCCAGGCTCCCACCCACAGCTACCAGAGGGCAACTGCCCTGAGGGAAGGGGTCAGAAAGCAGAGCAGGAACTCAGAGGCACTGTGTGAGCAGGGGGACACATCCCCTCCCCAGAAAAAAAGCACCTGTGAAAAGCAGGAGGGAGAGAGTGTTGCCATGATTAATATTCCAATTCTTTATAAATGACCCTTTATAATTCTAGCTGCTCCATCTCACTGACATCAGGAGCTGCTATTCTCTCTTATCTCTCAATGTATGCTGTTCTGTAAGTTCACTTTGAAAAAAGAAATAGATGGTACTGTGCATGTGCCATTAATGCAAGCTTTCCTTCCAAATGCTTCCCTCCTGACACATGATGCAACGTATGTGCCTGAAAGCCTCTTCAGGAATCCTGGCTTGTTTCCTATTTACCCTCCATTTGAACTGAAGCAGGAGATGGGAAAAGATCCTTCCCTTGCCTGCCGGCTGCTTGCCTTCTGTCTGCAGCACAGCTGGTCTCGCCCCTGCTGCAGCTGAGCAGACTTTTACTGTGCACTCTGGTTCAGGATTTTTGTCCTTTGGAAGAAAACACCAGTTCTAACAGCAGGTTTTCCATTCACAAATGCTTCTCCCACCAGGAACACAAATCCATTCCTTGCTCTTCCCAAATCACATGCAAAAGCTTTACCTTTTCTTACTACCCTCACAAGACACTTAACCTTCTTATTCCCTGGGCAAGCTCAGCAATCAATTTGCCTTTGCTTTGTGCCTGTGGTCTCCTGAGATGCGTGGTTTAGTGAGTTTCCAGTGCCAAAGACCAGAGGTGTAGACACAGCAGCATTTGTGGAAGGAGGTGACACCTGGGGGCTTTGCATTGCTGCCTTTGCTTTGTATGCCTCTCTTCAGCCCAGCATTGGGGAGGTCAAGAGCGGCACTTGGAAATGTCCGTGGAGGTGAATGGTAGCATGGAATCGCAGAATCATAGAACTACAGAATCGTTTAGAGTTGGAAGGGACCTTTAAAGGTCATCATTCCATCTCCTCCGCAATGAACAGGGAATGCATTTTGTTTTCACTGTTCCAGACTAACATACCTAAACACCAAGGTTGCTCTTGGATGGACTGATTTGATATTTGATATTTGGATTCATTAAACCCAGCAGAACCACTGCACACCTGTCACGTCACCCCACTGGGTGCAGAACCCATGGCTCCCGTCCTGCCCTGGGTCCTACCTTGAGTCCCAGCCTTCCTGAGGCACACAGCTTCTCCGCACCAATATAATGCCCGAATCGCTCCTGTATATCACATTAGCACTGTGATAGCCTATTTTCATCCCGATCCTCACACTTACTCCTGGTTCTAAATTGTTCTTTATAAAGAGGTCTGCAGGGACCTTGTTATTTTTATTGCTGTAATAAGGCTGCTCTACCGGAGAGAAGGAGAGTGTTTAGAAAGACAGCAAAGGCCTTGAGGCTGCCCAAGCATCAGGCAGAGCCTGTTGCAGAGGCCGAGCAACTTGGGCTCTTTCCTTGTTGAGCTCATCAGTCTGGCCTGCAGAATGGGCACCAAGCAATAAAAGACAAGGGATGAGGCTGCCCAACTCAGGGATTAACCTGCACCAGGATCCCTGACCAATCAAGGAGGCAGAGCGGAGACACAACACCTCCTCAGAAGGTGCTCTGGGACAGTGCTCCTCCTCTAATCCTCAGGGAACAGCTCCTTCAGCAGCAGTGACCTAAACCCAGGGGAACCGCTCAGCAAGAGCAAATTAGCAGCAGCACGTTTATGTACCCCAAGACATCCCCAGCACTGTGCAGGGTCACCATGCGGTACCAGGTGAGGAATGGCACTGGGCACCCCGCAGTCCCATCAGGGAAGTGCACAGCCCACGCTGCCGGTGGTGCTGCTCCTGGGGCACTCTTCCCCTGGGCCACAGTCCCCGCTGGGGCATCCCTGAGAGTCCGTGTGTCCGTCACCACAATCCTGCCACCTCCAAGTGCCAATTTCATCTTGGCTCTTCCCAAGCAAATCCTATTAGAGATGAAAGGAGGAAGTCTTCTGCTGAACACAATCACTAATCCCTGTCTGAAGAGCCTGCACAGCAGAGCCTCTGACTGCCACTCCAGAAGCGAAGGAGTTTGCTAGAAAGATTTTGAAAAGAATACACAAATCCTGTTCTCCTCTTGCTGCCGTGGGTGATGTGAAGTCTCAGTTGCTGCTGTCTTCAGGCTGAGTTGCAGGGAAGCAGGGACATCCCCGGATGGGGAAAACCTGCTGCTGGGCACACAGTGATGTGCCACCAGAGCTGCCTCAAGTCTCAACGGAACAGGTATTCAGAAAGAGTGCCTTGGTGGGCACTGGAGAGATGAAGTAAAACACTGACATTTGGAAACTGCACATCTACAGGGAGAGACAGTGGCTGAAACAGCTATGGATCCCCTTCTTGCTACTGCCCAGTTCAAAAGCAAGTCCTCTGTCGTGTGTGATGGGTCAGAGCCTGGATTCAGTTTCCAAACCATGCAGTAATAGCTCAGAGAGATAAGGCCAAAGGCAGCGCAAGTGTGAGACACTTCCAGGACTACAGCTGAAGCAAAAACAAACATTAAATAAATTGGGTGACAAGAGTTGTGCCCATCCTTGCTGCTGCCACTGCAGCCTTGCTGCTCAGAATGATTATGTCCACGTGTCAAAAAAACAGAAAATGCTGTTTCATCAAGAACAGAAGTGTTCCCTGGGAACACAGGCAGTTCAACAAAGCTTGTAATAGGAATATTTCTGAACAAATTGTTCCTACATTCTGAAGTCTATATCCCCACATACTTTAATGTTATATATCATCTCTAACACATTGAAATTATTGCTCTGAGATGCTTCTGTATTAGAGAAAGATAATGTTTTGATAATGATATTTTGCGAGTTTTGTCCCAGCTGAAATATTTTAGATGTTCTGTCCAATGTAGCATTTCAACATTTTGATTTTTATTACAATTTAGGACAAAAAAAAAAATCTAAAATATCAGAGTTTCATGGGGGACCAATATTTTGTTTTCCAAACAACCTTGCTGCTCAGAAACTAAAAAGTTGGTGTCTGGGGAAGCAATTCAGCACTGCCGCAGCATCTCAGACATAAGAGCACACCATCCTAATAGATGAGGCTGTTGTACGATGCTAATATGGAAACTAGAGCTCCAGCAAACCGCTCCTCTCCCTGGTGAACAACGAGCTCAGTAGCTCACAACTATTTGCTTTACAAGGTCCCTTGTCGTTGCCATGAGGCCAAGCACACATATTTAGTTCCCCTGGCGTTCCTGCAAGACTTGATACTAATTCCAGGTTCCCTCTTGGCACAGAGAATCTCCTGGTTTGATCCCAAAATGAAAGTGGCTTTTCTTGTCTCAATCCCATCGCCTTCAGCAAAGCGGCAACTCATCTTCCGAACGTGCTGGGATTGAAAGGCAAAGCTCTCCATGACATTCCTGCACAACCCATACGGCCGGCCTGGAGGACCTGCAGCAAGAGCCATTTTGCCATTATCTCTGAGTTCCTTTTAAGACCCTACAAAGCAGTGACAGATGTGCCTATCGCAATGGGTCTGACTAATATTTCATTACCTATCTCCGTTGAAAATGTTATTTGATTTAGGCTCAAAGAATTCATTATAGCGGGAATTTTTTTCTCAGACAAGAAAAAAAATCAGGTGCAGAATAAGAAAGTATCAAATACTGAGCTCATTACATTTTGCCAAGATTTGGTTGGTATATGACTGTATCTGAGCTTTTGCTCATTACCAGTTGTATAATATAATTTCTACAGCACACTTAATTAGTATCCCAAAAATAACCAAAGGAATTTGCACAAGCCTAGTTGGAGGATAAGAGACCTAGGGAAAGGTAAGGCTGATTTCACTACGGAAGTAAAACACTGTAAAACAGAGTCTGTTTAGCTTTCAAAACAGACATTTTGGAAGAAGCTCAAAGCATCTCAAGGTCTGCTTCTATGCCATCCTCAGTCAAACTACTCCTCATCCCACAGCTACATGTTTTCATCCAGCAGATTTCTGAGCAGGATGAGGCCCAGGACTAGGAACCCTGCTATGGGCAAATGGGGCAGAAGTACCACTGAGACCCAACCCGTCTGAGCACAGCTCCTCCCCCTGCAGTACTCTGCTCCCAAGGCTGCTGTTCGTGTTAGGGTTAATTGCAGTACCTGAAGGCTGACGGAGAAGTACCACTTAAGCACTAGCACAGATACCTCTTCCTTCCACTATTCATTCTGAGACAGTGGAAACCGCCATCCATCCTTGATAGACCAGCAGACAGATGTGCCCCCTTGCAGCCAGCCAGGCTCCCTCAGGAAATGTACAGACTCGTGAATTGCCTTGCTGACATGCAGTGTGCTTGGGAAACAGCCATTCTATTCTAAAAGGCCTCCTCTTGGCTAGAGCTGTTCACCACTGCAGGGGCAGGACATACTGAGAAGACTTCTCTTAAATTTTGAGGCAGAAATACAAGGATCAGGTGGACTTCCCTATGTATGCGGGCTTGTTCTCCAACTAGGTTGAGCTATACTGAACTTTGGATTGAATATGAAAGGAATATTTATTTGTACATTTCTTCTAAGCTAGTTCATTCAGCCCTGCTTTCTGCCCTTTTCCATTCAGATGCTTCTGCCCTTTGAAACATTTCCAGTTGTTTTCCCCTCAACTCAAAAAGAGAATGAAATTTACCATGCACACATGCACACTCCGTGAGGCTTCTCCAGCAGCTCAGCAAGAAATACAGCCCATTGGGATGTACTAAAAGCAATGACCATCCCAGACTGCTACAGGGAAGTCAGATACAGTAACCAAATATCTCGCTGTAAAATCCATTATTTCATCTGGATCTAAGTTTGCCATCATGTTAGAGACTAGAAGTTGGTCTCCAATTTGCCTGTATTGGAATTCTTCATTATTCACCACTTCCTTCTGAATCTGATGTGATCTGCAAACTAGGAAATCTTGCTTTCTATGTCCTCAGCCAGGTCTTTCATACACTCTAACTATCAGAAAGACCAGGATCCGCCAGTGCAGTCTCCTACAGTACATGCTCCTTTATTAACTTGTCTTTCATCTTGAAAGGCTTCTATTTATGCTTCCTTTCCCCACTTTGCTCCTGTCCTCTGGCCAATTTTCAATCAGTGAGCCAATTCTTCCCCTTTCCAACTCCCCACCTTTAGACATTAACCTCCGACGTGGGACCCTGTCAAACACTGTCTGAAGATCCAAGGCTCTCCTGACTGCTGCTCAGCCTCTTGTCTATGCTGACAGGAGCGTATGTTCTAAAAAAAGAAATTTCCAAAAGTTAGCGAGGCAGAAAAGGTCCTTTCCGGAAACCACACTGGCTATCTTTGGTCAAGCTGTGCGTTTCTCAACAGGCCACTTTTCATCTATTAAAACATTTTCTAAGACTTGTCTTCACCTAAAGAGAAACGAACTTCCCTGCAAGACCCTGGTGCACATCTGGGTCGTTCCTTAAATAATGGTGGGAGGCTGTCCGCCTTCCACCTTTGAGGAATCTCGTGCAAAACACTTCAGCTCTGTGAAGTGCCTGTGAAAACCTTTCCAATTTAGACCCACAGTTCCTTTAACCTCTCTAATAAGAGAGCCATAGAGTAGGGGGTTTGGTACCAACCATCCACTTCATACCCGCGCTCCCTGAAAGCTTCGTTTTCTGTGCTCTCTTTTCCTTTGAGGAATAAAGTCTGGTTTCCACCTTTCTACTTACAACTTTGGTCCAGGCGACTCAGGTGCATTCTCTGCCAGTAGCCGAGCCTGACATTTCTACTTGCCTCTTTACGCTTCTCTACTCCACAACCAATAGATTAAAACAAAATTAGCTTCCATCTTTGCTGCTAGCCTTTTCCTTCCTGCTGACATGCAGACTCCTCCAGCTTGTTCTCATCCTGCTCAGCTCCAATGCCAAAATGTCCCCAATTACCAAAGAATCCCATATATCCTGCTATGTGTGTGATCACTCCTACACCATTATCTTGCTGCTCAATTCACAGCCTCTGCCTGGAAGCAGCAGTAAACCTGTCTCAAAGTGCCACTTTACATCCACATTGAGTCTCCTTGGTCTCCAGAGGAGTGTCTCAGCTCACAGACACCTTCCTGTTATAGAGATATGTGTGCGCAAACAGCTTCCCTCCTTGCATGCCAGATGAGGAGATGAATATCTTATGTTGCTTACATAGCCTTATAAACAGGTATCTTCCCAGGCCACTATGTTGCTTTGCATGATTAGAAAGAGCTGACTTAAACACATTCAAATGATTGCATGGGCTAGTTACAGTAGGTTGTGTGGAGCAGTTGTGATTTTTATCCACCATATATCCAAACTGCCCTGACAAAGATGCTGTATCTGTACAACAGAAAGGAGCAGGATCAAAACTTACACTGGACAGAAGTTGTTGGGTTTGAGGCATTGTTGGGGAGGGATGAAAAGCTCAGCCCCCAGTAATTTATGCATTCAGCACAAAGACTGAATTCCCCTCAGCTTCTCAATTCATCCAAAATGTACCAATGAGAAATGAAAATGGTTCTGCCCTATCTGCCCTGCTTCAGCACTCTTCACACTAAGTAAGGCAGGCCAGCTCTTCACTCCAGCTTCAACAGCGTCACGGCCCCAGCCGCAGGTCATCCGAGGCAGCAGCGGCTCTCTCAGAAGTCCTTCCGACCCCCAGACAGTGGTACAACAGCCGTTCTTCTGGGAGCCAGCAGAGCAGAGAACCACGCCGGTCTGTGCCCGCTGTTCCAGGCAGACACATCGGCTGACAACCCGCACTGCAGGGACCGCGAGCAGCAGAGATGTCCAACGGCAGCAGCTGCTCCTGCAGGGTCCTGTGAATTCCTCCGAGCCCAAGAGCTGCGCAGCCCCAGCTGCACCCCCTGGCTCGGCCCGGCCACAGGTGCTCGCGTGGCCTCTCAGGACCTGGCCAAGCCCACGATGCCAGGGCAGCAGCGGCAGCAGCACCGCAGCGCTGTGCTCCCAAGCCTCTGTTCAGCCTCGGCACTGCGCTTCCCCCACCTAAAGAGCACCAAGGTCACATTCGCAGAGCTGCCGGCCGCAGAGCAGCTTTGTTTGCTCCAGACAGGCCAGGGGGAGCAGACAAGGGAGAGTCAGTCAGTGTTATCACAACTAATGCAGCTCATTAGAATTGTTTTAAACTCTGAAAGCAAATGAATACCTAATGAGATTTCCCCCCAGGTGTAATTAGCAATAAGCTTTACATTGCTCTAAAAATACCCTCCAATTTTTTGAAAAACTAAATGCAGATAACTGGAAGCTCTAGTTACACTTAATGAACTGAACAAAGCGCAGTGAAAACTAAGAATATTTTAATTGTGTTTATTTAGCCTTCAGCAAAGGATCTAAGACATTTTCATAATCATCAAATTAATTCCAAAATGCTTCTTTGTAAGCTGTCCAGCCAGCAATGTCGATGTTGATCACACACAGTGCACTGTTTCCAGGTCGGACAGTCAATTTACTGAACAATGCATTATTCAAGGACCTGGAGCCACGTCTCCACCAATCTTTCCTTCCCTTCTTTCTCCCATGGGCTGTTTAGCTCACAAAGGAGTTTATCAACTCAAAAAACACCGCAGTTCTGGTTAGTGAAAAAAAAAAAAAGTGATATCTTCTTCCTTCCATATTTGCCCCCAAAAGATCAGTGAGGAAAATACTCATCTTTAAAGTTCTCGAGAATTACTCAGTTGGGTACTGCCTCTCACGTTCACTTCAATTGATAAGCTGATTTCATATCACTGAGTAGTGCAAACGACCAACTTATTTCAGCAATGATTAGCCAGAGCTGTCTAAAACTCCCACCTTTGAAAGGAAAGAATCCGCAGTTTGATCCATGGACCACCTTACCCTGAAAGAATTAGGCTCAGTCCTACTTCTGATCAAATCAGCAGCATATCAGCAGGGCACTGTGTCACCATTCCCATACCTCTGGCTGGTGGCTGCCAGCCCTCTGGGACCACGGGAGGCTGCTCTGCTGTGTGCTGATGTCCCGTCCCACTGCAGGGCTGATGCTGGCACCCAGCTCCAGGCTGCCACGTCCACTCTGCCCACTGGGAGCTGTGCAGCTTCTCTTGTGCTGGATGGCAGGACTGCATGGCAGCCCTTTCACAGCTTCTCTGCATGTCCCTGAATAAGCATGAAGCAGCAGGATGCAGGAAGGGACGATGGCAGCTGGAGAGCTGTTCTGCTCCTCCTGACTGCGCTTCCCGGTCACCCCTGGAGTTCATCTGGGGCCCAGGAGCAGCACGCTGCATTTTTGTGCAGCCCCAGGTAGTCAGATCCCATCCGTGTCCTTCGGGTCCCCACTCCTGTCTAGCTGCCTCCCTCTGAAGCATTGCAAAAAGGAGTTAATTAATTCTGACTACTCCTAATAGTCTTCTAGGTCACAAATTGGTGATTCAGCTTCATTAATTTGATTTCTAATGTTTCATCCTTTGCACTCTCTGCCCGATTAGCTTCTTGAAATTTGGTTTCAGTAAATGGGATGAGCAAGGCAGAAACTTCCAAAGAGATTTTCCTCACTGGCATTTGGAGGACGAGCCACAGCACAGAGCTCCTGGACCTGCAGCCTGGCTGCTGTTGGTTCTCCTTTCACTCAAGCCTAAATCAGGAAAAGCTCCGATGCAAATTGCAACAGAGTAACACTAGCACAGGAGGAAAATCAGACCACAGAATATCTGAAAAGAACAAATAATTGTTTTTTCTGATAGCATTTTTCCGATAGCATTTTAAAATAAAAGCCAGCATTAATTTGTAGCGTATGGAAGCAGAGATCACATACACTGAGCAGTGCCCTCTTCTCTATCCATGCAGTGTCAGGAAAACAAAGCAAACAACGTCAGCTGCCCTCATGGGAGCAAGAAGGCTCCAAGTCCCTGAATGCTGATCCTTGGTCTTGCATCATTTCTACACAGATCACTGCTAAAAGACCCCCTAGAAAGTGAATTACAGGTTAGAGGTGGAGGAAGTGAATACATTATTCTACACTTGGGATCAGGCTGGGGTTTAATAACTTACACTGATGTTTAAAAGTGACCCAAAGATCACTATGGCTCATTTTCTGGAGGAGAACAGGAATAATATCAGTCCTACCCAAAATGCAGCATCTAATTCTGTGATGCTGGAAGTTTCATGACAAGGTCAAAGAAAAAAAAGAAAATGTTCTGCAGCTGCAGTGGTTCAGGCAGAAAATTTTACCTTTTGCCTCCATTCAGATTGCTGAGGAACATCATCTTCAGCCTGAATTAACCCCAGAATCACTGTGAGCCTCAGCCCAAGCCATGCATGGCTTTTCAGTCGGGTTTGAATCAGAGAGGTGCCTGCGGTTTTCCACAAAGCCACAAAGCAATGCGAGTTTGGGGCTACTCTACCAAAGCCGAGCCCAAGTTTGTCACAGCAGAGATGCGAAAGCAGGCGGTCCCACCTGGCTGCGGTTCTGCTGCGAACACATCACACAGCTCTGAGTACAGCAGGAAACGGATTTCTGAGGCCAAAGGAAACGCTGAGGTGAAGACATTTTCTAGGAAATGAGCTGAAACGCGCAGATGTACACCCAGCGCAGCGCAACCTGAGAGAGAAAACAAACCCACAGCTGTGGCTGGAAAATAAACCTGCTCTCGCTGCCCAGCTTTTCACATCTCAGGAGCCAATGAAAAAGTGCTCGAGTGTTCTCACTGCTCAGACATGTGCAACCTGGACCCTTCGCTGAGCTTATTGTTCCCTTGCAAAAGGCCCATTTATAGCAAGCCCAGCAAGCCTGAGAGGGGACAGAGGACAATGGCAATCTCTCCCATTCAGCAGCAGAGGCCTAGGAAATATTTGCTACTCCAGGAGAGCAGCAGAGGCGCCTTTTCAAAGCTGCCTTTGCTGGGAGCTGAGTGACAGCTGAATCACAGCGCTGCTTTCCAAGAGCCAGACCTCAGTAGCACTGCCAAGAGTGGCCTGTTGTATTCAGAGCCCCGACACAGCTGCAGTTACTGGGAGGTCCTGCCATTGTCCTGCCCAGCAGAAAGATGTTTCTGTCCCCCCTTCATAGACCTCCATCGCTGCCCAGTACCGACAGGCTGAATGAAAATGTCAGCAGCAAGCACTGAGCAGATGTGAGGGGACCATGCTCTCTGACCTGGATTCACCCATCACATGGGCCAGGCTGAGAACTGCTCTGTGAGAGCCATCAGGGGGACAGGAGCTGCCGCTTGGCGCGGGGCACAGACCTGGCTGACAGCAGCACTGCCTTGGGGCAGCAGGGGGGAAACCTTCCCGGGGAGTCAGGCAGAGTCAGGCAGTGCTGAGCAGGGCTGGGTTCCTGCACCACCTGGGAACTCCCCAGCAAACCCCACGCTCCATTTCCACACCGCACACGGGTCACAGGCAATTAACACCCTGTTTCTGAAGGGAGGCTGTAGACTCAAAAACCAAGCTTTTCTAATCATAGAACTGATAAAAAGAAGAAGTTTTAAAAAAGCATTAATAATACAATATGTCCAGGAAGTAAAGATGACAGCCTGTAGTGTCATTCTGTCTGCAGAACAGTAAAGGGAAATTTATTCAAAACAAAAAAAAAAAGGGAAATAACTAGAATAGTTTCACAGTCCAAAATAAATAAGATGCGGGGAAAAAAAACACATTGAGCAAACTAAGAAAAAAATGCCACAAATGTTCAAAACAAATTTTAAGCAAATATTGTCCCCATTATGTTTGCAACACTTCTGCAGCGAGCACTGGAACCACAGCTCATTAGCCAGGTGCTCACGTTGGGATCCAAAATATTCCTCAGAGCTGAACGCACTGCGCCGCACAAACCCCCACAGCCCCACACTGCTAACAGTGTGCCCGTGGGGCCCAGCAGCCAAAGAAAGGACTGAGCGCTGGGCAAAAAGGGGAGAGGAAAGGGAAAAGACCTGGGGGAAATGTCAGCAGGGCAGGCAGTTGGGCCGGGGGCATTTTAATCCTTCAGGAAACAACGGGACGCACAGAAAAGGGCTGTGCTCCTGGGGACAGCACAGGAGAGCAGCTGCCTCGTGCTGTCAGCCTGCACAGGGACTGCGTGGGACAGCAGCCAGGTGTGCAGCAGCCATGGACACCTCCAGTGTGGGGCCAGCAATCTCTCACCAGGGTTGAAGCGCGGATGCGGGTCTGCAGAAAGGACAGCAACACAAATATCACGGAGCTGAGATGAGACAACTTTGAAGAGAAATGAGACAAAGCTGAAGGAAATTGACTCAGATTCAATAAAGCCTGAGAAATGCACAACAGACAGGGTTTGATGCAGTCAGAAAGTAATTACGTAAAAATAATTCTATTTTACAACATTTTTTTGCATCACCAGAATGTTTTTTGTATCCTTCCTCAAGCAGTGGCAGAAGGCAACGGTTTCACAAGAAAACAGCCCTGAAAGAAATCCCATGTGCAATGCACTGACACCACAAATCCTCCCCGTGGCCGCTCCACCTGCAATGCATGTGCAGCCAGGGCAGGAGAGCACTGCTGAGCAAAGGGAGGAAGCATCGGGATGGAGCAACTTCTTCCCCATGCTCGAAACCAGGCAAAGTGCAGGCACCAATAGCACAATGGGGCCATTGAAAGCAGGGAGTGATAATGGGAGAGGAGGCGGCACCACACAGCTTAAAACCAAAGCAGATTCTTCCCAGAATTCACTCCCAGAGGCATTGCAGCAAAGAGAAAAACAAGAGGGTAAAAATAAATTCAACTCTGATCCACAGTAATTGCACAACGGGAATAATAGGGATCTCAGAGGTGGAGATTATAAAGTAGCAGAGTTTTAAAACTTAAAGCTGTGAGCACCAAGAATTAAAGCATAAGTTGATGAATCCGTAAAGTACATCTTAAATGGCTGCTGCAGCGCTGCACCCCAGAATGGTCCTCCCAGGGCTGCAGCTGCCACAGCATTGGGGCTGTGCTGAGACAGCAGGATCTATCAGAGGGGAGCACCGAGCCCTGAGCCCTGCAGTGAGCAGGGCAGCACGCAGCCCCTGCCGCCCTCCCACCATCCACTCTCTGCCCCAACGAACCGCAGCGCTCCCCAGCACAGCGCAGAGACGCTTCCACTTCTCCTCCTTTGCTTTCTGGTCTCTGAGCCAGCAGGCTGCATTCATTTCATGTTTTAGAGAGTTCTCACGTAACCACAAAGATTAGAAATATATTTTCTAAAATCAGAGCTTAAATTGCACCAAACTCCATTTCTCTCAACATCTGGAAGTAAAGCCCCACCAAATACCACAGCGCTTAGTCACGTACCCACAGGACACCCGCGAGCCTCTTCCCGTCAGCGCAGGCTGCCTGGGTGCCGGGGTCCCACAAGCTCTGCCCTGGGAATGTGGCCAAGGAGAGCGCTGACCTCGACCTCCCGGGCCATGCGGAGCCAACTCCTCCCCAGGCTGACAGTTCTCTCATATCCGTAAGGAAATGTCGCGCATACTGCACGCAATTGTACCACCTGCTGATGCCTCCTATGCAAAACAGTCCTCGCCATGTGACCGTACCATACTTCAGGAAGAGATCAGGAAACTTCTTTCCATTATCACTCTTCCTCTTGCCAGGGGAAAAAATAAAGTTATTGCTCTGTGAGGAGAGAAAGCTCAACTATTGCTTTCACACCATGAAGCCAATCAAAAAAACTGAATGCCTGCTACTGGGACAGCCTCAGGACAAGAAAATTATGGGAGCCATGGGAGGAGGACATCATCAGCGCTGGAGTTAAGGAGGGACTCACAGCCACATACTGGCAGCAGCAGTGCAGGCGTCCCACCTTCAAGGTCTCCTTCAGTGTCACACCAAATTTCTACGTACCTCAGAGCAGAGATGTGTGTCATTCTTCTCCGATTAACACATTTCTAATGGGATCCAGGCAAGTCTAACGAGATGCAGGGTTTGGGGGAAAATGAGGTGGTTTTGATTCAAGCCCTGGCTTCCATCAGAATGCTGTGGTCTGCTCAGAGTATCTGTGGACATCATTTTACAACAATTTAACACACATACATACATACAAAAAAAAAAATCCCTGGAGGTTATAAACTGTGATTTGCAGCTGGACCCTGAAAACTAACTAAAAACCTGTGCAAGCAGAAGGCACGATGGGGCCCTGCAGAGCTGCAGTGGCCGGGTAGGGAAGCAGCAGGCATAGGTGCTTAGGGGCCCCCATCCCACCACCTGCCCAGGCCCAGTAGCGGCAGCCACAGTCATGTCTCTGCTGCCTTGGAATCTGCAGGCAGCTCCTCCTGAGCCACCCCTACTGCTGCCTGTGAGCCGAAGGTGCCTGGGCACCATCCCTCCACCTCCTGCCGCCCGATGGGCTCCCAGCGCTGGTGGTCTGGCTGTAGGCACAGCCATAAAGACAGGCACAGGCACATGGGTTTTTTCATACCCACTAGATTATAACTAAAAATATTTCAACAGCTGTTTCTTTTTGCTGCAGAGGAAGGCAAGGAAAGGGAAGCACATGGTCCAATTTACTGTCTCAAGAATATTTGCCTTAATGTTGCTACTAAAAAGAACAGGCATCTAATATATTGCCAAAAATCTATATCCTGCTGTGCACTGGAGATCAGCAAGTTCCCCCTCCATCTACAAACAGCTCTCATCCAGCCACCCACGACACAGACTCAGGGAGCACCTGAAGTGCCCTACTGTCCAGTGCAACAGGTTAACTGGTGGTTCAGGGCCTTGGCTGAATCTTTTCTCACCCTCTAAAGCACAATGGCTACTGAAAAGCAGGAGGAAGGGCCCAGTCCCACCGCCTCCCAGGAGATGCTGAGGTAGGTGAGTGCCACTTGTGCACATTCACTGCTCTTTGCCAACAGCTGCTCCTGGCCGACATCGCCACATCCAGAGGTACAGCTGAACTCACTCTCATGCAGCCCCAGATCAGAGAATGGCACTAACTCTTCCAGGAGGTTTTACAAATGCTTCAGGAAGTGCCTCCTGAAAGCCAACCATTGGCCTTGCTGATTGCTTAAGGCTCCATCACAGCTACCCTGGAGGAATTGCTTCCTTCACGCTGACTCCTGGTGTGACATCTGATCTGGCAAGGCAGCATCTCCACTATTTTAACTGCCTAGTAAATATTTCACATGCTTCTGGGTTGCAGTTCATGCAGTACAGGCAGCCTTGTCCCAGGTAATAAGCTACCCCTGCCTATAAGGAGCAATAGTGTGCGTCTCAATCCGAGCACATGAGAAAACAGTAGCAGTGTCACTATCCTTAGCTAATTTGGCACTTCAAGCAGAAACAGGGCTTTTATCTCTTCCTTTTCATTATAACATGGGGAGCCAAACATGAGATATCAATAACTAACTAAGCTGGCTACCGAGGACAAACAAATAATTGCAGACAGTTGCTTGGTAAGTGATAAGCCTTTGGGGTTCGATCACCACCTGTAGGCAAGCTTTGATTCATACATGAGATCATGGAGGAGAAAGGCACAGAGCAGGCATGCATGGAGCAGCACATCATTTCTCCTGGTACCCAGCACAGCAAACACAACCAAGTCTGCTTTTGCCAAACCAGTGTGGAGAAGGAGGCAGAGGAAGCTACTGCAATGCTTTCTCATCACACGTCTATCTGCTTTTTGCCCATCTGCTCCTCCCTGCTCCCATCGAAGCACTCACGCTCCATGGCAGGACAATGCTCAGAATGCCAGAGCTGTTCCGAGCGCCGCACAGCCCAGCACAGCACATCCCCACCCCGCACAGCACAGCCCAGCACATCTCCATCCCGCACAGCACAGCCCTGAGGCCGTGGGCCGGCCGGAGCTCCCTGACAAACACAGCAGCCGCTAGATGGCAAACTCACAGCCCAAACGAAACGCTACGGACTGTAACGGGTTGCCCGAGAGCTGTGAAATCGAGAGAGCCAAGAGCCAACAGGGTTGGAAAAAAAAAAGAAAAAAAAACAAACACAGAGAAACACAGCTTGCTCCTCTCCCAAGTTCAGTTCCTTCGTGTATTTCTGTCCCACCACCACACTGCACGAGGATGAGCAGCACAGAGCACTTCCAACAGCCATAATCCATCCCAGGAACCCACCCGCGGCTCCGGCCATCCCTGGCACCGTTACCGCAGGAGGAACACAACCACATTCCAGCACAGCCACCGAAACAGCCACTGCTTAAGCCAGAAAACGATGCGGCCTGCAAACAGCACGGCAAAGGGAGCCCAGATTGCAGATCATGCATTATTCATTGCTATCACTGTAAGCCCCCAGCCGACCTGGCTTTCCGGTGGCAGCTGCAGGAAAGGTGGGGCCACTATGTAGATCAGAAATATCTTGCAAATGACTCTTAGATATTAGCTGCATGTCTGTGAAAAGGAATGAATTGCACAGTAGCCAAAGCCCTACACAAGCAATCATCTTTGTCTCGCAAAGTGGCCATTTGTATTTTATGTCAGCCCGTTATTATCCTAAACCAGTTCTTGAGCAAAGATCAAAGCCGGCCCGGCCAAGGCAGTCCCCACTCATTACGTGCCGGTAATTTTTCTGAGCAGGAGTCCTTTCCAGGCGCTGGAGTCGCAGCGGTGGGCGTTGCTGTATGCGCAGCTTCTGAAACAAATGGGTCTCGGGGAGCCTAAATTTCAACAGCGCTGCCGAAGGAGCTCCTGCCTCCACACCCAGAGACTGAATGCTCAGAATCGCTGTGCGCCTGCAGAAATACACAGGCAGCAATGTGACAGCAACTGTACAGAAAGCTCTGCTCTTACTGTTCAGCTGGAAGGGGAATCATCCCTTACTTCAAGAAGAATGGGAAACAGACAGGCTTTTGTTTGGCGTCCAAGAGACTTCACCGTGCTGCTGAGCAGGGCAAGACCAACTCCAGGCAGCGAACTTACCGTACACCTGTCACAAAGAGTCCATCAAAACTATCTTCCTTTGTAGGCCAGTTTCAGAAGCTCACTGCCCCCCCTACAGCAGGGCTGCTCCCTGTACTCAAAGCAGCAGCAGTTGCTGTGTAACTCAGACTCAAATATTCCTCCCATCCACGGTTATTTTAAGAATGCCAAAGAAGAATAATAAACTCACAGGCATTATTGAAAATATTTGCCTGATTGATGGTATTCCTTCATGCCCCTCTGCAAATCCAGCCTAATCTATAAAAACAGAGATCCTACTGATCCCTGCTTGTGTACCTGCAGAGCCATTCATCAGAAGAACTCTCAATATTATTTCCCAGATTACACTTTCACGTGATTTATTGAGAAATTTTGCACCATCAGTTCTGAACCACATTAACTCATTAGATCTGTTGATCACCAAAGTCAGGGTGTTCCCTGCCCATGAGACTCACGTAGCCATCTGCTGCTTGCAGCTGCGAACTTAGCTCCAGAAAAAGGATATTTTCATTGACTCTCTGCAAAAAACCCAAACTGGGGCACTCAGAAGTCCATTTGGGTGGCTCAACCACATACCCTCTCTGCTCTGCCTTTTTAATTTCATTTGCACAAGCTGGACAAATTTCTTCTGCAAGGGAAGCGTGCAGCCCTAAGCAGCAACACACTTCTTGCTCTGCTCTTCTGGTCCCACTGCTCCCTGCTTTCGCACCCACTCTGTTAAATTGTTGACACATCTCATAACCATGACCGTTATGACCAACACATTTGATCAGTATGTTTCAAACCTGAGTGCTGCATTTGCCCATTTAACGAGCAATATTTCAGACATTTTCCAAACTTCCTGTCACCAGCATTAGCTAACACGAGAGCGATCTAGACAGGCTCTTTTGTTCAGAGCAGCTGTGCTGTAAAACAGGCTGAGTATCTTTGTGGCCACGAACTGCTCTCCAAGGTCTCCCCATCTCCAATCTGCCATATGTTGCCCCTATAGTTTGTACAAAATCTTTCATTTCCTCTCTACCCTGTTGCATTTCATCAGGTTAATCTAAGAGTGCACACTAGCATCCAAACGCCATCCACTTGTAGCACTGCGTGCCCCGCTCTGTTTTGCAGAGGGCAGACAGCCTTGCACTGCAGTTCCTTACATGATCTCACTAAGTTCTCTGGTTTTCACGTTTCTCAGCTTTGCAGCTATCCCGCTTCCAAGGAAACTGCTGAAGGGCCACATCCAATGCAGCCCATGGCAAAGACAGCGCTTGGCAGCCATGCTGCAGTGGGACTATCCGTGGTCCAGAAGTCAAAGAGATTTAAATCTGGAAAACCAGCAAAGAATGGGAACAGCCACATGGAAGGGCAGAACTGTGCTGTGTAGACACCACAGGCTGCAAGAGGGGAGAGTCTGTGTCTGATGCTTGCCAGGGAGAGCCTGCAGCGCCTTGCTAAGTGACAAGCAACAATGGTAAGAGTGAAGAAATGCTTGCAGTCTCTTGAGCAATAAACAAGAGGAGCCTCTTCAGTTCTGTTTCAGCTTTGGAGGCCAAAGAGACATGAACATATGTCAGACTTAGTGTCGGAAGGATGCTGATGTATCTATAGCCCAGTCTGATGGGCAGCCCCACTGCCTGCGGATTTGCCACCCAGAAACCCTGCACAGTGGCTGCTGGGAGCTGTGGGCACAGCCGGCGGTTGGGCAGCGTTCCCAAACCCACACCCTTCTGTCTGGATGGGGCCCCGGGACTGCCATGCCCCAGCTGTGGACAAACTGGCTGCACTCCACACTCATATTTAGGAAATGCCGTCCCTGCTCCGAAAGCCACAGCCTGAAGTCAGCAGGGCTCAGTCAGAACGCCTCAGCTCCTGGGGTCTCGGGGACTCCCCGCCCTCCTGCACGACAGCTCATCTCCCGTCACTACGAACAATCTGAGCAAGATGCAGGCATCAGCAGCATTAAATCCTGCTCTCCTCTGGGTAAAAGCCAAGGCTGAGTGTAAAGCACAGGATGTGATTTCCTGCCCCTCCTGCAAAAGGAAGCTACAGTCCAAAAAGTAGAGAAAGAACTATTAATCCTGGAACAACCATTTTAATGTTGGTGATCACATGATACAGCTGCAGAAATACCAATTCAATTCAAACAGAACGTGTAATATGCTAAACATGCTGGACTCATGACACAGAGGAGGAGATACCAGATCAGGGTGCTAAGAAGAGGAATTACTGTTCACGGACCCCCAGGGAAACAGGCCTCTGTAACCACTGCTCTTTCGGCAGATCTCTTATATGAAGGAAGAACAAGAAAAACATTAAAAATGGCAGATTCTCTACAGAATCTCCTACAGTTCTACTTTGTATTGTCCAGAGCAGCGAGGTGCTGGGCTTCTTGGGAAAGGAACCGCTTATGGACTCTGAAGGAAACTAATGCACAGCTCCAGCAGGTTCAGTTTTACACAGGTTTTAAAGAGACGGAGAAATAAGCAGTGCTATTGAGATAGTGCAGAGATGGGCTGTGCAGTTCCAGTGGCTACTGCCTGCTTAAGCACAAAGAAATAGGATGAATAAGACCCTAATGTGACTGACTCACCCTCGTTACCCAAGGGCCTAAAATGGCAGGGTGGGTCTTCAAAGATCAGAAAACACACTTTTAGGTGTGAGGCTGTATGGATTGTGCAGCCCAAGCTTTGAGGGCCCATTGCTTTCCACGGGCTGCATCTGTATGACTGTAAGAACTCTCCCATATGCACAGCTCAACAACCACTTTGCTTTCAGAGCGTCTGCAACCATTTGCAGAAGACTGACAGACATGTGTGTGCAGACACACGCCGTGCTGCCATGGGGACTTGCCTTCTGTTCTTTCTCACTACAGCTTTCCACAGTCTAAAAGAAAAGTGTTATGCTGTGCCCTTCGTGCAAGAAAACATAACACAAAAGTGTTTATTTGCCTATGAACATCATAATCTTCATAGATCGATATTAAAACCCTCCACACTTATTTTCACTGCATTATACAATTGAACTTAGAAATTCCAGTGTATCTTGAGAGAGTGCTGAACAGCTGCAAACTAGCCAAGGGATCACATTCCCACAGATGGTATTAGAGTCCAAAGCCCTTCATGTTTGACTGTGGGATATGCACAGGTCAAACGAGAAGTTATACTGTCTGGGAACAAAGTTTCACAATCCTCGCAGACAGCGCGATTTCTTTCCACAGCTCTTTGATTTAATGCTGCTCTCTTGCAAACTGCTATTTTACAGTGGGGGGTTTCTGCAGAGGTAATGCAGGGCCAATTAACTTCCACCAGAGGCCATCTTCTATGTAAATTCTGTTATATCCAAACTCTGTAGCGTCTCCACTGACTGCCTGATTAAATGTAAGGTTTGAAGCAGTGTTTTCAGCACTGATCTGACAGGTGCCCAGAGAAATGCACTGGGCTGCGCAGCAGTGTGGGGAGGTGACCGGGAGCCAGGACTACAAAACTCCAGATCTGCTCAGCATTATTAATTACACTTTGCCAAATTTCTTACCCTCATTTACAGTCTGTCAGAGACAAGCAGTGAAGGGGAAGGAGGAGGATCTAGCCAAGCAACAGGCTCTCTCCCTGCTCTGCCATTGCTCACAGCACAGCACCGGTGCCAGCGGACGGCCTGAGAGGAGCCCATACGTGTACCTGGAGTTTGCTCAGCAAAAGGCAAACGGCTGACGATGGACACAGCAACTTGCTCTTGCTTGTCATTAGCAGCACCAGAGAGGATGCTATGAAGTTCAGAAAGACTCAAAAGCACAAAACCACAGCATCTGAACAGAAACCGCTTCCATGTGCTTTCTGCCATGTTCAATAACTCAAGTTTCAGAATATGTATTTGGGAGGTAATGACCCTCAGCAAAGTCAGAAAAAAAGACAAAACTTAGGAGAAATAGATGCTTTCATGATGACTATTTCAGAAATGAGGAGAGCAAAAAGATGCCGATGCCTCACGCAGTGCAGCTCAGTCACGCTCAGGGGCAGCAGCAGCTTATTCCCAGCCACTGCCTGGAGAGGTGAACCCTAGAGTCCTCTTTCTTTATTTTTAACCAAAGCTCAAGAGAGCTGCTTGGCAGATACAAGCTCTGGATTGCTAGGCAAGCACAAGGTTTTGTTGTCTCTTGTAGCTGAGAGGCTAGCCCGACTCCCTCAACAGCTTTGTTTCCTGACCTTGAGTATTCAGCAAACACTGTAAAGGGCACAATGGTCAATGGGGCAGCCCATTTGCAACAGGCAGGGCAATAGGCAATTATGTTTATTATGTTTTGGAGACAAAATGATTGCATGCACGTATATATGAGAATAAGCAAGAGAGACCAGGGGAGAAATAAATGGTAGGAACAAAACAGGCTACTTCTTAAATGCCATACCCATCCTCAAAGTGCCCAAAGCAGTTGTGGCCTCTAAGGAAAGCGTCACCTGCAAAACCAAAGGCAAGCAGTAAGCAGAGGCACAGGATGAGATACGCTACTGACTGAGATCAGCAGCCTTCCTTCCTCAACACCTGCATCGCACTCAGCTCAGGCTGGCCTGGCAGGAACATTTACCATCAGCAGTTGGTCTGAGAGGATCCCTGCTCAGGGCTGTCCTGTGGTGCAGAAAGACAAGAATTACCCAATGCAACCTGGGCATAATGTATCTACTCTGCCCATTCCGCTGCAATTTCAGAGTTTTCCAGTGGTATTCACAATGTCTTTCTTATCATGTGCTTCCAGAATTAATCACCAGTGTGTGAATTTGGCTTCCCATCCCTTTTCCCAGCTGACAGGAATTGATGGCACCAACTGCCATCGCCACAAAAGATAAGCGATTCCTTCACTAGCATGGCAGACATATGCCAGCCAGGAAGAGAAGATCTGATCATCAGACTTGCTTGTTTTGGCTTTTCAATGCACAAAAGGCTGTTTTTCTCAGAATTAGGGTGGCTGCGACAATCTGTTTTTAGACAGAGTTAGAATCACAAGATAAAAGAGGCAGAAATCTTCTCATCTGCATATTTATCATCAAAATGCAGCAACTGCATAATTTAAGCTTAGCGTTAAAAGTATTGTATGTATATTTTAAGGTTTTCCTACTCGGGTGCAAAGGAGACATGCTTTCACTAAGGAGGTTAATTATTTCCTAATGGTGTGAAAACAACAGGAAAAAAAAAAAATCAAAAGGAATTTTCTTACCCTCCCCCCTCCCCTGAGGCACAGCGCAGAGACATCTCCATCCACATCCCTCCCAGACACTGGTAGGGAAGGGACTCACAACAATAGAGGCAGGGCACACCAGCAGTGGGTCCCACAGAGCCCACTGAGGTTCTGGATGTTTGCACAAGGATGTGAGTTGCAGACGATTGGTAGAGAGAGGATCAGCCTCATTACAGCGCTCACCTGAGGCGGGCAGCTCTCACACGCAGCCGATGGGCATAGCACTCAGCCACCCACCAGATGCTGCAGAGCTCAGCGGGCTCCTGGCCCCAGGGTGCACGCAGCCAGGTAAGCATCAGTCCCAGCCACTGCCTCCCACGTGGGTGAGGAGGGGGGGACAGAAGGACTGGGCAGTCTGTCTCCACCATTGGTACGATGGAGGTTTCCCCATCCTACCTCTCCACCTCTGATATGCACATCGTGCCCTTGCAATCTGCAAAAAAGCACCAACTATTTGTGCATGGGATCCATCTTCTTAGCGAGAGGATGCATCCAGGCTTATTGCTGTCTTTCTAACCGGCTGCATCCTTAATGGAGCTGTTTTTCACATGACCTCCAGAGCTGACCATGCAGACACACAATGTTCCAGACCAGGCCTTGTTTTCACACTCCTCCTCTGCTCCGCCCTTGCCCAGTCATATCCCCACACCCAGCAGGTCCCACACACCCACAGCTGGCTGCTGTCCCCTCACTGATGCAGCTCCTGTGCTCCTTGCTGGCTGCCACCGTGCCCTCGCATGGCCACACCATCACTGTGCCATGGCAGCCCCATCCCTGGGATCCACAGTGCCCACAGCCGGCTGATGTGTACGCATGGCTCCTGTTTAAAGAGACAAGTTGGAAGGGCAGTGCCTGACAATGCACCGCAGCCTGAAGACAGCCGATCAAACCAATAAATCCCCACTCGCTCCCCAACAGCTGTAGCCCAATTAAACTCAACGGTTCACAGGTGTTCATGTAATGACTTTAACACAAAACGCACCGTTCCCTTTAGGGGCCTTTAAAAAAATTTAGAGCTCTTTAAATTTTATATACCAACAACATCAAACCAAAGTAGGAAATAATAAAGAAAGAAAGGAGATAGAGCAAAGAAAATACACAGTGTCAGCATCAACAACAGCCTAATTAAACAACGGCCACCAGGAAAACGCACGTCCTGCTCAGCCAGGCACAGCTTTCTGTTCAACCTGCTGCACCGCTGCTGCAGCCACGCTTCCACCCCCCAAGCCCTGCGCTTCCATCCACAGAGCAGCGCTGCAGCCGAGCGCACTGCAGCAGTGAGGGCCCCACCTGCCTGCCCTCCTGCCCAGAGGTCGGGGCTGGCTGGGCCGTGGTGAGGCAGAGCTGTCCACGCTGGGGACGGACGATGAGCCCACAGCTGGCTGTGGCCCGGCACCTCATGTTACTGGATTCAGGGAGCCCTGGCAGGGCTGACACCTTCCCCTTTCTGCCTGTCAGCACCATCGTGCTGTGCCAGCAGCAGGCTCCAGGTTGGTGCCTCCTTGTACCTGCGTTGTTCCACCTCGCTGGCCACAACACCATTACTTTCTTCTGTAATTCCCCATGGATTGCAGATGTCCCCTCTCCTCCTAACCCACCTTCTTCCCCAGTCTGTTCCCACTGAGCTGCACACATGAGTCCCTTCCAGTGCCCAGACTGCAGCACGGAGCTGCTGTGTCCTGAGCGGCAGGAGGAGTGAGGAGGAAGGAGATGTGATTCTCTCAAATCTCAAGAAGGAGCATCAGGCTGAGAAGAACTGACAGTGCGGGGACCCAGCAGGGCCAGGACAAGACAAATAATTCAAAGTACCTCAAATCTAGGGGAATCTCAGTCCAAAGTTTCCTTACTGCTGCCATTGGCTCACTCACATTTGTGACTCCTAGCTTTCCTATGGTGAGACACTGAAAGTGGATCTGATGCTTCAGTTGTTCATTCTCAGAAATGTATGTGAAGCATTCTCAGAAAGAAACATTTTTGTCCAGAAAATTTTTAGAGGGGCAGTGAAAAAGTCACCAGCTCCATTCTGATCAGGAGGTTCTGAGAAGAGAGATCAGTTTCTCTCCAACTCACCAAAGCAAGAGAATTTAAGATGCTGAAATATTTTCAGACTTCAGAAATGAAAGTCCAGTGTCAAAACAGAGGGCTTTTGCAGGGCTCCACAAGAGGATAAAACTGCATCTTGATAGGTCTGCAAAGCCAGGAATGTGTACAGGACCAAACCAGGCAGCTCCAGATCACGAAGTCCACTTTTCATCACATAGACAGTAGCAGTAAAAACCCTGGCCGCAGCCTGCCTTGCCCAGAATGTGAAACCTGAATCTCCTTCTAAAAGCAAAAAGATGCTGGGTTCCAGCCTGCAACCATCCTCAGCCTCCTCTGCCTAGAGGGGTCACAAGCACACTCAGAGTCCTGCTGGCACTGCAAAACATAACCTTAACCTTAGAGCAACGTGGGGGTATTTGCAGCTGCATATTTCATTCATGCACCTACAGCCTCAAGCACTCTGGGCCCCAACCTGGGAGATTCCTTTAGGAATTACTGTAATATAAATAGTAAATAAATAGGAATAATTATCTGAGGATGATAACCAGTGATTTAGATATGAAACAGCCCCGGGATGCTGTGATAATCTCCTGAGATACTTAGCCATCCTTTCAAGATGCGCGAAGACACACAAGTAGGCTAATTACAAAGGAAAATGTCTCTTGTATATAAATCTCATCTAAATTCAGAAGCGATGCAAAAACAAATCCAGTAGACCTCAGGAAAAGTTCAGTAATGTAGTTGGGAAAGGTTAATTTTTCGAGATTATTTTAAGATAACCCAGAAACTCCTTAAATACAAAAATAGTTAAACCTGAAATAGCAACTGTGAGTGTCACACCAGAAAGGCACTCTAAAATGAATAGAACTATTGAACTGCAGAAGCATCACGGCAAAAAACACAACAATTTCATTTTCTTACTTTTGTTTCAATTTATAATTCACACAAGTAGCTTAAACACGTTGATTTGAGATCAAAACAGAACTGCAGGTTACATAGCATCTGTTCTATAGGAGGGTGCTGTGTGCACTGAGATAATTTTAGATGAACGTGTTATAAACAAGATCTGTGGAACACTGCAGAGTAGCAAGTTCTGGGGGAGAGAAACATACAGTTTAAACGCATGAATTGTTTAAAATGTTTAGAATGTGGTTGTAAAGCAATCAACCAAGGAATCTGTTTCCCAGAATTGGACAGCTCGCAGAGATGAAGCGGTTGCTTCCTCTGCACCCAGTGTAAGATGTTCTCCATCTGGAGGAGCACGTCTTTACGCAGTGATCACAGTCCTTACTCGGCAGCCACAAACCTGCAGCCTTTTCCCACCTTCCTTGCTCTTTTCCAACCCCTGCACAAGCTGTGCTGCAGTGCCACTCCAGCAGACACGAGGCAGCCTGGCCGGAAGAGCCCAGCTGATGGCCACATGCCTCTCCTGAGGCCAGACCGGTCAGAACAGATCAAT
Source organism: Centrocercus urophasianus (assembly GCF_019232065.1). NCBI lineage: Eukaryota > Metazoa > Chordata > Aves > Galliformes > Phasianidae > Centrocercus > Centrocercus urophasianus. The sequence continues at coordinate 7,624,410 of NW_024884911.1, read as the reverse complement.
AGCTGCAAATAAATAAAAAAAATACCTTTACACCTTCCTGGGGAGGATGGTTTGGGAGATACCCAGGAACCACACTACACCACCAGTACTCCTTCCAGATTATAGCAGAGTTCATCTGCCCACGTGTTCAGGGACACAGGGCTGCCAGCTACTGCTTCCTAGCCTGATGGCAGCAACCGGCATACCACGAAGAGTCAGGATGCAAAGGGAAGCAGCTGGCACAGCTCCCCCTGCACCGTGCAAACCTCCAGAATGACCTCACAGCCCTGAGAGCTGCAGACAGGCAGGGCAGGGCAGGGCAGGGCAGCAGGGCATCTCTGCGGCCTTCTGCCACACAGCATCTCCGTACACACCGAGCCGTGTGCTGTCACTCACATGGTTTATATTTAAATAAGCCCTTCTGTTGAACTCAAATTAAATATAACTCTGCTGAATGCGATACCATGAGAGAGCCAAGGCTGGAGGCAGAACAAATGGGCAACCACAACTGAACAAGCACACAACGAGCTGTGAAGTTAACACCAGCCTGCACACCGGGCTGTGGTGCTGGCCGAGCTCATCCCGCAGCATTCATTGCAGTGAGGTCACCACCACACGTCCCTCCACTTTGTGCCCCGCTAGACAGATACACACAGGTCTCCAAATATCACAGGCAGAAGGAAAATTCAGACACTGTGATCTGTCAGCATGCACAGCAGCACCTGACCGATGGGAAGTCAGTGCCCCCAGAGGCCACTACGCCAGGACTATCTCTGCAGCCCGGTGGCAGCAGATCGTGATCCAGCTGGCAGCGGATGCCAAAGAGCCACAACTAGGCTGGCAGCAGCTCCTGCTGTGGTGCAGACCCAGGCTCCTCCTGGCACCCACCTGATGGGGATCTGCTTCCACTGTGCTCAAGCACTGCTCAGACCCACTGGGGAAAGCAGCTGGGGTGGGACATCGGGCAGCACTGCCTGCGTGCATAATGGCAAGGAGGGGATTAAAAGCCTGGGCATTAAAAACAGGCACTGGGTAATGGGAAGGCGTCACCATGGCAGTAGCCAAGTTGTACTGTAGTGGTGAGAGAGTTCACAAGAAGTAATACAACAAAGTCAAACAGATCTCCAGGCCTGTGGGACTCAGGTGTTCAAATTCACTGCGCTGTACATTTAGTTCCCTGAAACATTTCGTTAGGCTTCAGGATAAACCAACACTTGTAAGAATCCTCATCGGTCATCACACTGCACACAGAACTGAATAATCCACATATATTTAAGAAACCTGTCCCGTGTCCAGCTACAAACAGGCCCAGGGCAAGGAGGAGCAGAGAGAATAGCAGGCTCAGAAAACTCGTTGGGCTCACAAGAGTTAAAGATGCTGTGAGCCCCAGTGCCAACAGACTGTCTCCAGTACCGATAAAAGTGTGTATTGAAACATATGCTAGGCAAGCCCTGCTTTGTCCTGCTGCAATCTCTTCAATTATTTTTTGTGTTGTGTATTTTACAAAGGATAAATCAGGGAACATTTCAAGAAATGTTTTCTCATTCTAAAACTTATCAAAATATTGCTGACACTGATCCATGGCTGGGAATGTCATTCCTGAATAAACATGATGTCATTCTCATTCCATTCATACTTCTCCTGGACAGCTGCTGTCAGCCTCAGTGAAGAAAAATGCCACCTCACTGGTGACAGCTGCCACTTGAGGTACTTTGTATATCAGCCTCCATAGGAAAAAAAAAAAAAAAGAAGAGCCAGTCATGCAGATGCTATTTAAAGTATGTTGCATCTTGATGAGAAATGCAAAAGTTAATACAGGGCAGGTTGGTCTGTGTCAAAAGCCTGGACAGCAAAGAGTAAGGAACATTTCTGGTCTCACCTTCCTAAGAAGCAAGGCTCAGACAAGGCCCACACTCCTGCACTGTAGCTGCTATAAAGACAAGAGAAGCACTGGCTAAGATGTGCTTCACTTTTTCTTATTTAGATCTAGTCCTGGAAAGTCTTCCGGAGCTCATGGCTTACAGTGGCAGAAAGAAGTGCATGAGCAGAGACAGTTCTGATGCTCACTGCCCCCACTGCAACCCAGAAAACAGCCCAGAGGTAACACCTGCAGTTTGGTGGTCATCCGCAAGAGTGCTGAGGGTGCCTCCCATCCCATCAACAGCAGCAAGGAGACCCTCACACCCGACTGCCTTTAGAGGAGACTGTGCCAAAGGCTTCAGCCAAATGCCAAAGGGTCTACAAAGGACCATGAGTACAGATTTGCCTCTTTTCCTACAGATTGCATCACAACAAAACTAGCAGAACAATCAACAGCTAGCTCCCCTTCTTTCGTCACATATTAATATAACACAATAACTGAAAGGCAGGAATTTCCCAGCCACATTCAAAAGCAGTTCACCTCAGCCCTTCTATGACTGCTTCCTCCCCCACACATTTTGCAGGTCCTTCCCACAGAAGTCATTCTTTGTGTCAGGGTGCTCCAGACCACTTCCCATTGCACTAGGTGCAGTAGAAAACCCACAGCCGAGAAGTGGTTTGCATCCCACTGGGTAGACAAGGTATCCTCATCTCCATGCTCTCACACAAGGACAGAGGAAGCACACTCATGGAGGAGAAATGCATCTATAGTTTCTCACAACACATGGAACCAAGTCAACAGTATTTAGAAATTATGTGACATTTTCCAGCTTGCACAGGAGGTGCTAAGGAGGTAAGCAGCAATCACTGCCACTCTGTGGGCAACTCTGAGAAGCTGGAAGCAAACGATTCTCACCTCAAAGTTCGTTCAGCAGCACCCATCCGAGACACAACTTGCTCGGCAGGCTTTTGTGGTTAATGCTTACCATAACCCATTTGCTAAAATTCCACTCTTTACTATCACTAACTTTCCCACCTTTCCCGCATTCCTTAATGGCTTAGAATTTGTCATGAACTGGTCAGACAACATTTGACCATGTTTGTGTCTTAGCCTCGCTCCGGCTTTAAGCACTGAACCATCTCCTCCGGCAACTGGAGCAGGAGGGCAACTTTCAATTTACCTGCCATCCATGGACAGTACAACACAGACTTATAAGAAATCATTGCTTTTTCCAGGATTCCAATCACACTTGCAATTTTTTGGCACCAAGACCTCCTGCTCTAAGAATTATCCTAGGTTGGTGTAGCTCACCCACTGCTTTCTAAGCAGACACACCATCCTTGTCCCAAAGAACAGCCCAGATTAGATCTGTTTTGTGTTCTTTCTGGTCTCCAATTTGCACAACTGCTTCAGCATTAAAGGGACAGATGTTTAATCTGGGAAGCTTTTCAGATGCATCTTGAGCAAAACAAAGCTTTGTGAATCACTAAGTGGGATCTTTCAGTCTGCTGCAGTACTACTGGCAGTCACTCTAAATGCACTCACAGTGCACCCGGTTCAGCAGGCACCTCATGGAGTAACTAACACCAGTATCACCACAGCCAGATTCCCAAGGAACAAACAGGACAGCAGTCTTCCCCTGCTGGCTGTGGTGTCACACCATGCACACTGTGCCCCAGCAGAACTGCCCTGCCCCCAGTAGAACAGCAACAAGTCCACGCTAAGCATAAGATCCACTGTCACCATACATGTTCATTAATTCTTTTCCTTGCTGGTACTGGTCCATCACTTCAACGTTTATTACGCTTCCTGTCCCATATATGCTCCAAGGTGCTCTTCCAAGGAGTGAGTGCAGACTGCCACACAGAGAAGAATGACAACGACACGGCCTCTGGCTCTCCTCTCAAACAGCAGCTTTGCTGTCATCCCCTGGAAGAGCTCCCGTTTCTTTACGGCTCTGGAAACACGGCTCAAGCAAGGCTGCCAACACACGTTCCTCCGTGTCAGACATGACGCTGATTCTGGAGCCTGCGAGCGGCCTGTCAGCTATCATTGCGCCAGGAATACCCGGCCCAGCTCTATTTTCAAATTCAGTCTGCGTTAGGTTGAATAAGAGGAGCTGTCAGGTATCTGGAAAAACAATAGCAGCTCTTGCTTTAATTTGCATGGCCAGCATTGAAATCCTTTGTCGCTAACTGAAGTGGGCAGTGGATAAAAACTAAGAGAACAATAATGATGCAACTGACATAAATATGTGAAAATGCATCTCTGCACCCAACCTTACACCCACCGGGATTCAGGTGCCGATTTGTTGTGTCAAAGAGTCGGGAAATAAATGCGTACCCAACACCGCAGCGCCCTGCTGCAAACGGCGTTTCTCAGACCGCCTCCTGCGGGCCGCCCGCATTGCAGAGGAGCAGCGGGGCCGCGGTTCCTCCCCTGGCAGGGCACGCAGCGGGGCTGCCAGGTGTTGTCTTTGCCACTTCGACACGGAGATCCTCCGCTTCCCCACCTCTGCCGCCTGCTGGGCCGCACGCCCGCCGCCACCGCCCGTGCAGGGCAGCACGGCTCCGGGCAGGGCAGCACCGGGCCGCCAAGGGAGCGGGAGGGGAGGGGAGGAGGCGGCCCCACTTCTACACATCACAGCGCCAACCCGCACGGCGGCCACCTGCGTGGCGCTCTTTTAACACCATTTTCACAGGACCTCAACTCCACGCTAGCAGAAATAAAGCCAAGCCTTACCGCCGTCTCACGGCCTCCTCTCCGCACTGCTCTGCTCACGGGCAGCCCCGGACCGACACGGCGCTCACACACGGCGCACTCTGAGGGCTCAGGATGGGAGGACGAGGCCGCGCCTAGCGGTGCACGTGCGCACCAGCCGCCGGGCACGCGCACATCAGCCGCCAGGCACGTGCTGCGAACGCCCCGTGCACAGCCGCCTCCCGGCCACGGCAGCGGCTCCGCCCGTGCGGAGGAAGGCCGGTAGCGGGGACGTCCACGTGGGGGACGGCGGCAGCCAGGACCCGGCTCTTCGGCCGCTCTGCTCGAGGAAGTGCTAGGGTTTTCTTCGTGTCCCTCCGTGCCCACGGAACGCGAGGCCCGCCCGAGGAAAGCCCCGCGGCTCCGCGAAGCGCCGCGCTCAGCACGTGGCTGCCGAGGAGCAGCCGGCGCTCCCTCGGGGCGGTTCTCGGCTGCGCCCCGGGGAGCGACGACCCGGCCTGCCGCGGGGAACCTCCGCTCTCGGCGCCGGAAGGTGCAGCCGTCCCGGGGATGGCGTTCTTCGTAGGTCGGGACGAAGAGCCTGGAAAAGCTGTGGAAAGGAGTCAATCGCGGAGCCACTCCTTGTGAGCACAAAAGCGAGCCCACGCATTCCCACCGCTGGCGATTGCGTCGAGGGCTCTTGGCCGTCGGTGCCGTGAGCTCACGCTGCTGCTGCACTGCGTGGACGGTCCCGCTGTGACACACGGTGCCGGCCGCGGCCCCCCACCCGCTCCGTTCGTTCCTGGAGCTCCGAGCACCACCGGAGCGCTCCGCGCGTCCCCGGCCTGCAGGGCTGGAAGAGCCGCACCCGGGAGGTTCTGGAGGTTCCCGACGTTGCACCGCGGGAACGCGGCCCTGCGGTGCTCCGGGCATCGGCCGGACTGAAAGTTGCGGGACGGCATCAAACGCGGCGTGTCACGAACAGGAAAACCCGCAGCTGCTTTCTCCCATACGTCCCGGCTCCAGAGCTCTCCCTTTGCAAACAATTACATGCTGGTTTGTTACAGTAAGCGATCTCCCCGCACCGTTTGGTTAGCTGAAGCGTGGGCAGCAGCACATGCTCGCGTCTCACGTTGATTCTCCCCCGTAACGGCGCTACGAGCGGCTGCACGCGATGCCCTCAGCTCTGCGGGTCGGTCTGACTGCGCGGGACTGGCCGGCAAACACAGCCCGTGGTGGGCAGCGCCAGGAGACCGAAATGAGCGCTAACGGAAGGGCTAATAGCGAGAGGAGCGCGTTATCTGTGCGCGGAACTGCTTCAAAGGAGGACAGAGTCGGAAAGCAGAAAATTAGAGCTTCAACCGTAAAGTTCAAAGAACGTGGAGAAAAAGCATGAAAAATAATTTTGACACTTTGAAGTAGAACTCAATTGTTGCATTAAACTGTATTTTGAATAAAAAAAATAACAATAACAGCATTCCAAATATCTATTTTATAAGCTTTGCTAATGTGTATTTTTTTAATACATGTCAGAAATTCTTACTTGAGGCAAATGCAATATTTATAGAAAGCAAGAGACTTCAAAACAGCTCCAGAGACTTTAAGCTCTCGATTTATTCACAGATTTAGAATAACTCAGGAATACAAAATGACAAAATGTACATTTTTTATATTGTTTACTAATGTATTGTCTCTTGTCCCTGATCCGTCATTTCCCTGACTGGAGGAAATATATTCAGCTGCTTCACTCCCTTTAATGCTACACAGTTCTGGAGGAAAAAATTCCCATTTGGTGAAAATCTATTACAATTCTGTCTTGCAGAATATCACTCCCGGAGAATTATGTGAAGATCATTAATAAATACATTTTTACAATGACAGTCATTTCTTCTTTGGTCGTAATTTGTATCTATTATTTGCCTCAGCCTCTCCAGTTCCCAGAGAATCCTGCAGTGAGAGTGCAGGAGAGGAGAGGCAGCGCGACTTTGGACCAAAATCCGAATGGAGGATTGCCATGTGGATTTAGCCAGTGGCCATCAGGGAGCTGGAAGTCAGTGAGCCCTGAGCTCACCGTGTCACTGGGTGTGGAAAGATGCTCTCACTGCTGGGAAAGGCCACCTCCATGGGCACTGAGGAGCACAGTGCCTCTCCTGACTGCTGCACAGCCAGGCTGTGCGGAACCACAGCATCCCTCACAGCTGACCGTGCTGAGCCAAAGCTCCTTCCTCAGGCAGGGCCTACGTGTGCCTGGGCCCAAACGGATCAGAGATGCTGGTGAGAGATGCCCTAAGTAGTCACAAACAGGGAATGCATGAGAATGTTGGAAAGATATTCTTCCTTTTAGCATTATAAACCATTAGATTCAAAATGCAATGTTCCCTGTCCCACAGATAGCACATTATTTTAGAAAAGTGCCAAATATTCCTTCTTATGTATTGTCTGGGTAACTTTCTTCATACTGGAGGCATTTCTGAAATTGTGAAACTTACACTGTTTCTTTCTGCCCCTCCAACCCGCAGACGAGCTCATTTCGCTGTTGCTGGCAGTTTTCTGAGGCTGCTTCACTTTTGGTTCTCTCGTGTTTCTCGTTATATTACAGAGCTGCTATATTTTTAGAGCCATACCTAAACCCAGCTAAAACAGAACATGGAGAACTTTTGGAGCAGCCTGCCTGTAACACCCCCTCCTTGGCAGAGGCTCAAGTTTGCTCCAAAAATGACGAGGGGGAAACAGGCAAAAGTATGAAGGAACCAGAAAGCCAGGCGGAGAGCTGCCTGCTGTCCTGGGCTCTGGTGGAAAGTTGCAAAATTTGTTTGTGAACCTTTCAGTGTAACAGTGAAAACTCAAAATTAGTGCCAGGGAAAAAAAAAAAAAAAAAAAAAAGACACTTTTGTATTTGCATTAATAATCTTCACATTTCCTGCTTCTTTTCATTTCCGTATCACGTGAGTTTTAGAGTGAAAATGGTCTGATGTTCTGCTAAGAGGTGATCCAGCCCCAGACTTTAGGGGTGAGTTTATTCTGTGCGCCGTGCACCCAGCAATGGGAGGCAGAGAGGCCCAGGGACACAAATTCCCAGATGTGCAGCACAGTTCAGATCTGAGCAGACTCTGGGTTGTTTTTCCTTTCCAAGACAATCCTGGATCAGAGTTAGTCCAAAAGACGCGTTGCCCTGGCAAAGGTAAGCCCAGAGCTCTCCCAAGTGTACTGCTGATGAATCAACAGCCACAGCACTCAGCCAGCTCAGAGTTGTGCGAGGTGTACAGCAATAAATGATGTATTTTTGATGCACAAATTACAGTAGCAAAGATACGCTGGGAAAATGCATTAACTATTGAAAGGCAATTAGCACACCAGTTCCCTGTAACAATACACTGCTTCTTTTCTCATCTGACTTTCCATGATATTTCCTGCTCCCACCGAATCCTCCTCAAGCAAAATGCTTGGGTTCATTGCGAAAAACACTCCATTTCCTGACAGAGAGGAGACAAATTGTGAAGGCTACCTGTAGATTCGTTCTGTAAGGATGCAGTGTCTGCTCCAGGCTCGGGATGGCACTTCTTACTGGCGTCAAACTTCTTCAGCTCCTCTCAAGGACAGGATGGCAGAGCAAATTTTGGATCCCAGGGAGACCCATGCAAAATCCCACCAGCTCCCATCCCCTCTGCAGCTTTGCTGGCTGCCTTTTACTGCTGAGGCCTTTAGTTTGAAATGCCATGGAGTCCTGCATTAGGTCAGTCCTTTCTATATCAGTTACTGATGTTTCTGCATTCATGTCTCCTGCAGTAGCAATGCTGTTGTCAGGGATCAGCACAGCAAGGGGCTCAGGATGAGCAGCATCCACAGGCTCCTGTGCCAAGGAAGCTCCTTCTCTCTCTGATACTTTGTCTTAGCAGGTCCTCATGGTTTTGCATCTTGCTCCAGTGATCATTCTCAGGGCTGACACACACAGCTGCACCCTGTGAGCCCCCTGGTAATTCATTACAACACTTGTGACTGACAAGAGCTGGCACCTTCCCCATCAACACACACTCTGGGCCGGCATGAACAGCCTATCTACAGTCGAGGAGTCTCAAAGTAAATGCTGGAGTGAGTGCTCATGGCTGAATCTTGCAAAAACTGTTCAAAAGACTTGGCTCCTGGGGCTGGAGTGTATCATCTCCAGTGTGAGCCTTGCTGAAGTTAATATTAATGCTGCAATATTAATGCTACAGCTAACTCAGCCAGCTGCTGCACAGGGCAAGAGGAGAGTTTATATCGGAAAAGTCCCGGCAGCCTTTTAGTTCTCTGCAGGACAGCAGCCTCCTCCTTCCAGATGCGCACTCTGGCATTCAGCTCCAGAACGTCTGAGCGCTGGGGAGGTGGCAAGCTCTGCACGTGCCAAACATGTGTAGGAAACATTTCTGAGAAGCTTCTGCTCGAGCTGCCCGTCCCACTCCGTCCCACGCTGTTCCTGACATGACCGCAAACAGTGGGGCTGTGCAGCAGGGCTCCTGCCTGGGAATGTGGCAAAGCCTCGCTGCTGCTGCCCCGTCCCAGCCCCCAGGGCTGCTGCTGCCCCAGTGCAGGTCTGGATGGCTGTGAGGACCTGCTTCTCTGCTCCGTGTGGCAGATACTCCCACCTGCCCAGCCCATAGGCGTGTATCAGCCCACGTGTGCATTGTTAACATAGGTGGGTTTGTGTTTGCCATACACAGGACTAGCAGGCCAGAGACCAGACCGGTACCTGTACACGACTTAATAACTTTCAGTAAAGGAAATGTTATTCGGTTGAAGGGTGCAATCATAAAAAATAAGCTGTTTCTCTCTGTGTATTTAACTACAGTGAAGTTACCAGTTTGGTGGATGCTATATTTAATTCTCATCCCCACAGAATTAATCAGCTTGCCAGAGCTATGTATTTTCGTGTCCTGAAGTGCTTTTGGGAAAAAAAACAGCCATTGATAGTGATGATTGCTGTGTTCCCACCCTCGGCTAGTTCACCAAAAGAGCTCCTTTAGGGAATGGCAGAGCAGAACTGCTGGCAGCCCCTGTCCCCATGGTGGGCACATGTCATTGCCCAAACCAAAGCTGCACACTGACAGAGAGGCACGTCGCTTTTTATTTGGGGGTAAACAATATTTCAGAGAAAAAGAGTCAATTAACCTAATGATGCAGATGGAGCAGTTATGCAGGATGCACCAGAGGTACGGCGAGCAATGTGCTAATGGGAAAAAGAGGAGGAAGAAGGAGTGATTTTTGTGGACACTTGTGTGTGTGTGCAGAGAGCACACAGTGAGACCTCTCGGTCCGTTGTCAGTCTCGGTGGGGCCACCGCCTGCCCCTACAGACCAATGTTCCCCATTCTGCCTCTCTTTCCACAGAAAAGTTGTAAGTGACATCTCTGTCAGCGCAGAACAAATTCTGTTCCACCGAGTTTTTGTACATTAAATATGCAGGAGATGCAGCAGAATCTAATGCTGTGTGCTCATTGCCTTTGTGATACATCACTACTAAGCAGAGCGTAGAGTGAGCCAGCCCAGAGCAAAACTATTGTTTGCAATTGCCTTTTCCTTTTGACATTTTCATTGTATATTCTTTTAGGATTGTAAATCTCCTGCAATGTCTTTACAACTCAGCTGTGAAGAGGCAATATCTAAAAGGCTGAAGAAGAAAATGTCCTGCCACCTGGGAGCAGCACGTTTTATCTCCCCAGTAACATTCAGGTGTCTTGGGCCGTTTCGGCTCTCTTCTCTTACACTGTGATATTTTTCAGTCAATGCATGCCTGATTCTTTTTTTATTCTTTCCTGAATTGCAGGTAGCTTTGAAAAAAACACGCATGAACCAGCCCTGCCAGGTGAAAAATAAAGGCTCCTGATTGCTATCATTATTATCATACCACTAGACATTTTATTAACACTAAAGTGTGACATTTCCCTCCAAAGAAAGGCCTTCCTCTGCCCTTCTGCACGGCTACTTTATTGAATCCAAACTCCATTTCCGAGGATCTTCACCTGTTTAAACGCTGCTGTGTTTCTAAAAGCAATTTAACCTTTCATCTTTTATGGATGTATCCTTTTTTTATCAAAAATCCTATAGGGCCATTTTTCTTCTCATCTCCTTGTGATCTCAGTGATATTACGTGATGTAGCTTTTGAAGAAGAAATGCCGAAACAGCAGCTGCACCACCTGCAGTTAATGCAGCAGGAAGACGGAAAAGGCAACCTGGAAAAATCCCTTTTCAACATTTCTCTCACAAGCTCCTGGTAAGAATCCCACAAACTGACAGTGTCTCTTGCATAGGAATTAAGGGCAAGTGCTTGGGAAGGGGATAATGGCCTGGAGATTTTGCCCATGTAAAATCCATCAACTTGTTTTCTAGCCCTGTATCCTCTCTTTGCAGCAACAAGTCAAGCACCACCCAGCTTTAATTATTTATTCTTGGCCAAGGCTGTGTGTTGTCCAAGGTAACACGGTCTCCTGGGATGAAGAAAGCCATTCTGAACACAATCAGTGCCTGTGAGATGCGGTGTTTAGAGACAGAACTGTTTTCAAGGCATTGTTGGATGATTTTACTGCTTACTTACTGCATGGCTCCCACGGGACTCTCGGCTCAATAACAAACAGACAAGTGACAGACACTAGTATGTATTTTCTTCCGCCAAATCCTCTAATGCTAGTTCTGTGGAGAGGGACTGTTAAGTGCTGCTAATCAAAGAGCTCTCCTTGGTGTGGGCATCTGTCCCCACACAGGAGTGGTACCCAGTGACCCTCAAACAGGTTAGTCTGCAGATCACCCTCCTCTGTATCTCTGCAAACCAGGTGTCACTTTATGGTTCAGGAACTTTAGCTTTTGTAAAACTTCTCCCAGTCTCACCTGTGAGTGTCCTTCCTTGCCACAGAAGATGCGTTTCACACACGGATGCATGGTTATGGTGTCTCCCGGGTGTGCTGTCTCTTAGCTATACTCAAAATCTACATTTAGCTGAAATTTACTTTGTAAAATACATTAATAAAAACGATTAAAGCCACATAGCCAGAGCATCCACCAACCAAAGAGACATCATTAACATTCCCTGCACCTGAATAACAAGCGAGGAAAAACAACATTGGGATTTAGAGTTCAACTTGCAAAAGATAACACCATGCATTAGAAGCGAATGAGCCTCCCATTGGGAGCAGCACTAGAGAATGGAAAGAAAATAAAGTAGGGCAGTGTGCCAAATTCAGGAGGTTTAAAAAAATAAGCAGCACAGCCATCACAAAAGAATCCCCGTTTCAGCCCAGCATGGGAGGAAGTATGAACTGAAACCCAACGAGGATTTCCACGTTACTGTCTTAATTTGTAAAGGCTTTGAAAAATAACACAATGCTGAGCCGGTCTTTCTTTTTTGGGAAGAAGGGAGAGGGTCAAAGGGAACTGTATTGGTTATCAAATAATGACAGAAAAATCTATTCTCTCTGGCTCTCCTAAACTCCCAAGTGACTTGAAGGGACACAAAACACATCCAAAGAAACCCTTGCTCAGGAAGGCAAAGCAAAGCCTGCACCTTTCTCCAGCATGCTGCTCTTGTGGAGCTGCTCTGGGCCTCTCACCATGCACTGACACACAGCAGCTGTCCACCAGAGGGACAGGAGCTGCACCTTGAATTGCAGGCTGGTGCTTTCCCTCACACAGGAAGACAAGCTTTGGAGACTAGAAAGCATATGGCAATAATGGCAGGATCAGATCTCATGCATTCAGGGACAATTCTGGATGCGCGCCATTAAGCGCACGCGCCTTTTAATTACTTGTCCAAGCAGGAAGGAGGTTATGCTAATGACAGCCACAGGTACTGCACACAGAGCCTATTGGTCCGCGTTGCTGGGAAATGCTGCATCCATACCAAACTTTTACCTTTTTTCCTCCTGTTTTCACACCTGTTTAGGATTTTTTTGCTTTTTTCCCGTTCTCATTCTGTCAATTTTAATTGTATAGACCCAGCTCTTCACCTTTTGTTGCTTAACGGATATAGGAGATGGCAAAATGCAGGTAGGGCACCACAAAAGCAGAAGGCAGGTGAGCTTTGAAGGAAAAGGGATCTGGGAAAGGGACAAAAAGAAGCATAGAAATGGAGGGTTGATCTCTGTTGTACTCACAGCATGCAGTAAGCCAAAGCAACTGTACCTTAACTAGGAGCCAGTAGAAAATCAAACCTTCCCTGTGATCAATAGGATAACGGTGAGAGTTTGATTAGCCTTGGAAAAATTACAATAAGGAGAGAACTTTTTCCCTCCATGGGCTGGGTGATTTCCCTGTGAAAGTTTTTACAAGAATGAGGCTGCATATAATGCGTCTTGTTAACCCAAATTACACACACTCGAATTCCCTCTCTTTCCCCAAAGAAATCAGAGAAGAAATCAGGCGTGAAATGGCGTGTGGGTGGGGCTGAGCGGAGCAAGCCTGCACTTGTAATTAAAATTAAAGGCGATCGCTGAGCCCTGCTTCTCAGAGCCTCGCAGGTTCTGTGCTGGGCTCTGCTCACTGCCCAGGGACACGGCGGTAGTTTGTGTGCAGGTTCTGAGGGCGCTGTTCAAGAGAATTCTTGCTGCAGGGAAGGGGAGGCTCCGGCCCTTCTCTAGGGCAGGAAATCCTCAGACAGAAACTCGATGCTGCAGCCCCAGCTTCTCTGCTATCACTGCATCTCGCGCCGCTTTGCCAAATCCACGTCCAGCGCCCCAAGCAGCAGGGCTTCTGGCCTGTTCACTGGAGGCAGGAGGAGAGCACGGTGCACTGTGATTTCAATTGCTTCTAATCTCGTTCATTGCTTCTACCACCAGATAACTGGCCAAGTTCCTCCCTTGAGATACTGGGAGCCCTTTCTGCCCTGTGCTTTCTGCAGAAGCCCACACCTGAGGGTGCTGTCTGCCTGCTCCAGCTGGCTGCTGGTGGGACAGTGCGTGTGATGCTGCTTTATGGCACAGCACGCCTGCATTTCAGTCTTGAGAGTCTTTTAGCCTTTGGTGGCATAATGCTAAAGTTAGTTTACAGTCTGCTCCTGTAAAGTTTTGCGGGAGAGAGAAGCTAGATCTGGGACAAGGGAAGGCTGAAGAAGCCACATTTTAGGCCTCTGCAACCGCAGTTTGTGAGGAGCTCTGCTTCTGAGAGAATCAGCTCTCCTCATTGACTGACAGCTGCTAAATGTACCAGCAGCTCCAAAGGAGATGTTTTCTGTGCATGTACCTCAGGCTGCCCCTGCTGATCTGCTGCCCGGGTCAGGTGTATCTTATACACTATAAAATAGCAGCATCTTCAGCTGCTCCTGAGACTCTGCCCTCCCCTGCAGTCATCAAAATGCACTCCTCATTCACAGCCTCCTTCCTACACTGGGAATATCTCGACCCTTAGCAACAGGTGATGACAGGGCACGACATGTTGTATCAGTGTTTCAGTCTCTAGAAGATTAAGATTAGATTTCTCTCGTTTTTGCATTAATGTCCTGTGAGATACACAGGGCTCAGCTTTCAATCAAAGTATTGTGTTTCCCACACACGGACGTACAGCTGAGCTCTGTGCACAACGCTCATGTTGGTGTATTGGTAACTTGTTTTTTTTTTTAAGAACACTTTTGCTTGGGGGACAACTTAATGTAATATTTTGACCATCCAGATATCACCTCAGGAACTCACAAAATTAAACCAGTTTTTCATTACTGTTCCCCTTAAACAGTGGAAATAGCCTTGCTGAAAATGTGGACAAAGATGTATATTTTTAAAAGACACTGTGTGCAATTGGCTGTAGATGGAACCTCAGACTGATGGACCCATCTGGTTCCGTTTGGTGAGGACACAAGCAGGGTGCAGCAGGTAGGTTTGCTCTGCTGGGCGCGAGATGGCACAGAGGCAAATAACCCAGCCGGCTCCAGTGCTCCGTGCCATCAGCAGCCTCCTGGGACACACTGCAGCCAGCCGACCAACCTGGCCAGGGCATCACCTGCTAAAAAGCTGCAAGGAGGAGCTGCAGACCTGTGCCAACATATCGGTCCATTTTTGTGAATTAATGAAAATGCAGGGTTGGACAGGTTTGCACAGGGCAGTCGGTGTGTGTCCAACCAAGGGAGCTTTCCCAAAAAGGTGACAGCTACAGCAAGCTCATTCCTAAGCTCCACAGATCATGTGCTGTATAACTGCAAGCCATCAACCTCCCTAATGAATCCCATTAACTGGATCATTAACAATGATCAGTTATACAAATGGCAAAATGGGTAACCAGTTACTAACAGAGGACTCTTGCTGTTTCTAAATATATACCCGAGCAGTTAGGTGTTTTCTTGTTCTCTATGCACACATTAAAGAGAAACTGCAGAGCAATAAATGTTAGTATTTAAAAACAACCAACTTAAACAGGGCACTTCCAATATAACTTCCTCTTTATGGAGGAATAACAAAGGATCCCCAGGCTTCTACGGTTCTATGGAGACTATAAAATGATTGTGAGTTTAACTGAATCTTTCCTGGTTTTGAAGGTAAAAGATTAGTGCATGTCAAGGGAATATGCCTTGCTAATACTTTGGCTCAGTCCAGCTGCATTTTTCCTGTGTTTTATGGCATCTGTTTTTGTCACTTTCAACAGCTAGGTAAAGCCCCAAGATAAGAAACATACCCAAAATTAACTCTGTAAAGAGACGAGAAGTTGGGCTGACAGTTTCCCTCTACAGGCTTTGTAGAGCTGGAAACTCCGATGGCCAGGACTGTGAAGCACTAATGCAGTAAGCGACACCTTTCCTTGTTAATTATTCATAGTGAACAAGAGATTTACTGCTCAGTAAATGTATTTAATGAAGAAAACCAGCTCAAAGTAGTGAAGCACAGTGCTGGCTTCAGGGGCAACAGATGCAGTGCCCCGGGATTGGCCCGTGCATATTTCTGACAGAAAGCTTGGGCACGTGAACGAACACAACCAGCTCTCTGATGTACTCTTACCAGGGTTTACTTTGTGCTAACAGCATGGGCTGGGATGCCAACCAGTTAGAAAGTACTGAATGTTTAAGTATGTCTACCCTCAGTATAGGCTGTTTCCTCCCTAACCTCCTCAGCACAAACCTGAAATCCTTCCTCAAACCACAGCCTTGCTGGTGTCTGGGTTCGTGCCACCTCTGACACTGAACTCCCCCTTATCATAGCAATCCTGCGCTCCTGAACTCTGAGACCCGTGTTCTCCCCAAACACTCTTCCAGTGGTTTTTATACAGAAGTGCATCCTTACCTTCTTTCCATTGTAAAGCTCCTGGGACTTCTCCTGTCTCTCAGGAAAGGAGAACAGATAGCTCTTCATGCTCTCACAGCCTTACCTCTTTTAACCGCATTTCGTTTTCCACAGCCCTGCTTCACAGGTCCGTGCTTTCTGACTACAACTAGCAAATAATATCATCTAGTGTCTCCTTCCCAGGAAGGAAGATTTCCTTCAGTACCAGCCAGTATAAATTCCTCTGTGTTTGTTATGTATGATAGACTTGTGCGTTCTCACATAACTTGCAAATCTCCAAATGGACACACAGTAGTTCATGGTTTCCATTTCCCAAAATAACACAAATCAGATTCTGCTTTTCCCAAAATACCATAAATCTGGTTCTGCTGTCTCCAGCATGGCTTTGTCTAGCATCAGTTAAGGCTCAGAGGCGGAACGAGAGATACACACACATGGCCACATTCACTTGCTGCAGCTTCCTGTGTGAAATGCAGTAACTTCTGCTTTGCAGTTACACACATTTTGCACTCGTTTGGCACTGCTCACTCAAAGATTTCAAAGAACTGTCTCAAAATAAAGTTAAGTAACCTCTGGACAGCTTCCATGTGGCAGCTACGAAGTAAACTCACATCAGTGGTGGAAACCGGATGCAGGAGTTCTGCCTTGGTCTCTGCTCCAACCCATAGAAATAGAGAGAACAGAGAAGTTTGGAGTCCTGCCAGAAACTCATTCTACTTTTAACACCTGGCATCACCTCCAGTATAATTGTGGAATTAAAATGGATTATATTTATATGCAGATCTTGTAAACCATAAAAGCAGCCTGGCTTTCAGTCTTTTCTAAGCCAGCAAGTAATGATGGTGTCTGCATGTAAGCGGCAGCAGCACACCTTACATTCCAAACACAGATCCCCAGGAGCTGGAGCTGTTGTGTGCAGAGAAAGTAGTTCTACAAATAGCTGCAAATGTCTTTTCTATGACTTCTCTTTTGTGCTGGAGCAGCCGGGGAGGGGGGGGGGAGGAGGGGGCTCCAGAGAATCCTGTCAGTGCTGGTGGGTGTTGGTGCACGCAGGCTGTAACCTCTGGGACAAAACAGAAAGGCAGAAAAAGAGTGTGCACACAAAACAAGACAGGGAACAGCCTGCACTTGGGGAGCCAAAGAGTAAAGATCCACAGAAAAGAGCATTGTACAGCTTTTGTATTAATCTAAAATGGATCCCTGAATTCTGTAGGCACAATGGGAGTAGAACTGGAAAAGACATAAAGATAAATGAAGGCCACAAATGGGGATTACATTCAAAAGGCTTTTGGGATGTGTGTGGTTCACCCTATTTCTGTAACGTGAATGAAACTGGCTGCAGCATAACTTTTGCCATCATTTAGTATGTTGGGTGATGTTTTAGAAACCAGTGTCAAGTGTATATGAAATGGAGAAAGTCTAGGTCTGTATTAATTAGGATTGAATGAAAGAGATCGTTGGAACATTCGCGATTGATTTCTTTAAGCATAATACAATCTCCAAAAGGCCTCAGCAGCTGGTCAGTGCAGCAGGCCATTCCAAGATTTCTCTTCCAAAGTCTGCCCAGATGAAAGTGAGCACTGCAGACAGTGCTGGAGGGGAAGAGCCTTGTTTCAAAGAGCAGCGCAGGCTCGTGGGTATGAAACATCTTATCTCCTGAGTCCATGGGTAGCTCGTGCTTGTCTGCCTGCCTCTCCAGAACCAGGCAGATCATACACTAACAAAAATGGATATAAAAGCTTTTGAGCTAGTTCTAAGGGCTCTGTGCATGTGCACTAATAAAGGCAAGTCTGTGGTCAGCTGGGTTAAATCCACTGACAACAGTTTGTAACTCAGTACAAAATGTTCAGCGAGTCTAGTAGAAAATCTGAAACTGCGTGTCCATAATAAATGCTAAAGCCACGTGAAATGAGGAGTCCTGCCTCAAAAAAAACTGTCACCCAACCATTAACAAACCCTCAGAACCTCTAGGGGCAAAAGATGAGATGTCCACAGGGACACGGTCTGGGCGATGCCGCCTGTTTTCTCTCCTGTCTGACTGTGGGTGACAGGTCTGGCCTCTCAGAAATCTTTCTTCCCTACATGCACAGAATCCTTGTCCTGACCAACTTCTTGCCCAAACACAACCTGCAGAACAGTGTTCCAGAGTAGCTTGTTTGTCTTGATTTCCAGAACAAGGACAGCAAAAAGTGAGGGTTCAAGCATGTGGAAATGATGTGAGAAAGCAAATGAAATTACTGGTGGAAAAGCAACTCCTGGATGCTAGAGACTGTAACCAGAAAACTCGGTTGAAACCTGTCCACAATGATCTCACATCTGCACTTCCCACATGCGAGGTTAAGCAGATGGAACATAGCTGATGTCATGTTAGTTAGGTAAAAACCTGGTTCTAACAATATTTTGAAGGTGTGACAAGCTAAGGTGGATCTGAGTGAGCTGCCTGAGCCACTGGGTAGCTCCAGGGGCACAGCTGTATGAGTCAGAGGCATTCAGCCAAACTGAATAAACCACAGCTGCCAGAATCTTCTTGTAAACACACCAAGATCAGAACTGATCAGAACATAAAATGCCTCTTGAACTTAATTCTGCCTTAGACATGAAGGAGAGCAAAAACATCTGACAGAGCTGTACATCAGGAAGGAAGAACTGAGATGTTTGGCCCCTGTGTAGGACCTGATGGAACAAACTGTAGCTTTAAAAGTTTTGGTCAACACAAATAATACATGGATTAGAGTTTCTTACCGTTTTTATTCCTTACTGGACCAATATGTTTGTGGAAATTCAAAATCCCATCCTAGGAACATTCTCAATTACCCAAGCATGTCTGTCTTCTCACTGCTTTCAAACAGTAACCAAGGAACATTAGACTACACAGTAATTACCATGCAGTCTATGGATAACAGCCTGGTTAGTTCTGTGCCAGTGCAAGAAAAAGAGATGGTTATTTCTTTGTTTACTGTGCTGCAGATTCGCTGTGACTTCCCTAACGATAATTCCCAGTAATCTCTCTGCACCTGGAAAAAGTCATTGCTGATTTTTATCGATTAAATCAGCTCTCTGCAGAACTGTGTAACGCTTTCCAAATATTTACGTTCTTCCTATTTTGGCTGTTACTTTTTTTTCGTCAGTACGTGGCTGAACGATGCGATGTCCAGAACAGGTCTTTCTT
Source organism: Centrocercus urophasianus (assembly GCF_019232065.1). Taxonomy (NCBI): domain Eukaryota; kingdom Metazoa; phylum Chordata; class Aves; order Galliformes; family Phasianidae; genus Centrocercus; species Centrocercus urophasianus. Next base: position 7,605,476 of record NW_024884911.1, on the reverse strand, counting down.
TCTGATGAAAAGCTTAACTACTTATTTTTCTCTGGAGGGTGGTGCAAAAACTTTACTTAAGTGCTTGATTTTACAGTCTAATAAATTGATTCTATGCCATGTAAACAAGCTGTGTAAATATGCAGAGAGAGCCATACCATTTACAGAGATTTTTTTAACAAAAGAAGAGTTTCCACAGAAGTGGCATTCCCAGGAAGTAACTGTAATTTGCGCAGTGTTACCATCAGCATGCTAAATGATAATGTTAGATTTGAGTTTACTGACAGCCATCCTTTCCCCATTGACAGTAATTTTCAGACAAATTACTGGTAACTCACCTAATGTCACGACAGAGTCAAACTTGATTCTTCGCTTTCTGGACTGAACTCACATCATTTTAAGCATCTCAGCTAAATCCTGCAATGAATGAAAGACCATCTCTCCATTTATGGAAGTGAAAACACGAGCGCTTGCAGCCCGGCTGCTTTGTTGCTTGTCTTCATAACTGCAGCAGCTTCCTGTGTGCCAGAAAGATGCCCTCTTTATTCCCTTTTTAAAGTGATTTGCCGGTCCTAAGATACTCTTAAAACACATGTTTATGAATTGTAGACCAATAATGTAATTCTTCTGCTTCTCTTTAATTAGGCTGAGGACAGGCTGTGCTATGCATTGCCCCTGCTGTCTGCTGGTAGTGAAGCATGGCACCAGTGACCAACCAGCCTGAAGTGCAATGTATGGCTGTATGGACAGGTGGCCTGGTTTGCTCCATGTAGGTTTTAAACAAAGGTGCTGTGGGCTCAGGAATAATGATTTCAAGCCTGGGAGTAAGCAGAGTTCCAGACAACTCACTTTCAGAACAAAACAAAAAGGACTGGGAGGTCTGGAAAGGGGGTTTCATATTGAAAACTTGGAAAGCAGAAATGCATACTGCTGGCAACTGTGTAAGTTGTATGCACCAAATTGTAGATGCATGAGCATTTCACACACAACCAAACCCTGGCAGCTAATGTGAATTGGGCACCTCACACAAGTATTTCACTCTATAGCTTTTTCAAATGCCAGTCAAAGTGGTCTGGAAAATGCACAGACCATCATTTTGCCAGTCATTATTTTACTATATTGGCTCTCCCAAAGTGTTAAATACACTTCCAAATAAATAAATAAATAAATAAATAAAAATTCCATATTCATTGTGGATAAAATAATTGCTACCAGGAATGATGTAAATGGCTAAAAACTCCTTATTCAGAAGGGATACTTTGTAATCCACTTACATTCGATAAAAATCTCTCCTTCCAAGCAACATGAAATCACTCTGAAGCTCGTAAGCATGCACACTTGGAACTTCTCTTAGTTACCTGATTCCTTTGCTGCCGTTATGCCTAATTCTGAAGGCTGTTTTTTTCTTTTTATTTTGTTGTTGTTCTTATTTTTCTGATCAAATGAGGTGACTATTACAGCTGTCTACGTTTTAATCTTTATATTTCAGTGGGAAAAAAATAGCAAAGAGTCATAAGAAAGTGCTCTAAATGTGTTCCTAACAGTTAGAAATTACAGTTTGGAATACAAAATACTCTACAGGCACATTCACAGTCTATAGTACCTTCTATCAATTCACTTTTGCTTCCAGAGCAAGTATTCAGCGTCGTTTGTATGATGATCCTTAGCATCCTCTGCCCAGATTTGGACAATACGAGTGAAGAAACAAGTTTTATGAAATGTCACTCTGAACTGCATCTCTGCCCAAGGAAGCTGTGGGTGCTCAGCCCCGTTGGTGTTTGAGGGCAGGCTGGATGGGCCCTGGGCAAGCTGCTCTGAAGGGAAGTGTCTCTGCCCAAGAAAGAGGGTTGGAATGAAATGAGCTTAGGGTCCTTTCCAACCCGAACCATTCTCTCACTGTTATCACATATTGCTTACAGAGATACCGTCCCTCCGTGCTGTATATCAAAGTGTGTCTACTCAGCATTCTTAAGATCAAATATTCTTCCTTTGCTTGACAAGAACAATCCAGTATGCTGCCAGGTACCAAGGTGACTTAGAATTGTTTCTAATGTGTGTTTTCCTTTTTTACTCTTTATTGTGTATGAACTCAAAGACAAAATATCTGCATTATCTTAAATAATCTAGATAAAATGTATTTCAAAAAGTTTCTTGAGTCAAAAGGTAGCAAATCATTGTATGTATTTTTCATATATAGGTTTCATTATATTCTCATTCTAAGTTACTCTTTAGTCTCTTTCATATTTAAAAAATGAACTACACACCTATCATGCAAAATGTAAAGAAGTATGTTCAACTAGATCAAATTAGATATACAGTAAAAATACACTTTCAAAGAAATATCATTTCCATTTTTTGTTCATGTTTTTAACAGAATTTCAGACTAATACATCAAATGTGGAACTGTACAAGTATGTGAAGAAACATTAGGATTGCAGTAGTAAAAAAAATGTACAGCATTCAAAACCAACAAGCTCTAAACAACCAAACAATACCACAGGATTGAAACAATCATGGGGGCAACATAGGTCATTGGAGCCAGTGAGTGAATCCTAATGCACCTACATAAAGACCCTACATAGAATATCGTCTCTTATTTATATGCAAAATCCCTGATTTGATTAAACTGGACAATTTATCTAATTGTCTCCTATAGGTTTCAGGTAATATTAACACTAGAGGATTCCCCTTCATAAATTTCAGTCATTTGAAAAGGCAATATTGAGAATTGTTTTGAAAGGTATTTCCAGCCGTGTGGATTCAGGTAGTTAAAACACAAGGTCACAAATAAGAACCATCGGAACAGTCGTCTGCTGTATCAGCCGTAACACTTACAAATTCAGGATTCTGGTTTTTAGAACTTCTGACAGGTGAACACACAGCATTTCTAATTATGGGCTGTATCCATTTAACACTGGACCAACATTGCCTTTTAAATCAAGAAAAGAAACAAGCATGTCAAAAATAAAAATAAGAATCTCCAAGGTAGTTGACAATGAGCAAAACTTTACACACAGCAGAATCTCTGTGCCTGAATTTCTTCAGAAGGCAGATACGTTCTCTGTTACAGTTCATAACCAGTACAATTTACTTATTGGACATTTCTATTTTGAGAAAAAAAGTGCCTTGGACAAATCTGTAAAGGCAAATAATTAAACCCGAATTAGCTTTTAAAATGTTCCATCATTGTGCATGAGCACAAAGGGCTACGCTAGTCTGTTAGTTGTAGAGAGCAGAACGTAATTCCTTTCACAGATCTAAGCTAGTTATGATTTTTGGAACTATCTCGCCTTTCAGATAACTCACCTGATTTTTTTTTAAGCAAAAGCATGAAAAAAGGTTAATATATGACCCGATTATGTCAGCACTTCTATCCACAGTCCTCCTTCTCTGAGATCTCTCACCAAGATTGGAAGGAATGTGGCTTGCACAAGAATGGCAAATTTTCAGCTGAGAAAGCTGAATAAATACAGTGCTTTTAAAACCAAAACATTGTTACCGAAAGGTCTGGCCCAATAAATCATCTTCAGTGCTCTGAAAAGGGCGAACAACACGAATACTGGCACCTGTCTTGCTGTTTATTTGGAATCATCTTTTATCGATCGTGATCCGGCGGGATGACAGAGCGCTGCTGCTGCAGAGCCGCCTAACAGCGCCCGCAGTCGGGCTGCGGCGGGTTTGAAAAGGAACGACCGCATGCACGTGGTGTGCAGCTCCAGATCTGTACAACTGCTGGGCAAACAGCAGAGCGTAACTCATCCTTACACATATTTAAACTTTGCTGAGGTATTTCTTTAATTACAGAAAAGCATCTTTAAGAACAGTAGGAAAAAGAACTCAAAATATCAGTTATATTCTGCACTTTTTTTTTCTCCTGGAGAATGAATTCAGTCATATTCAAAGGTCCATAATAGTTAAAGGAATAATCACATTTATTGGTACTGATAATGTAATATTCTTCCTTGGCTTTTTATTCCTTCAAAGCATTACGAAAAATGTAAGGCTGTGACTTTGTAAAACATAGTTTTGCCTCATTTTTGCCCACCAATTTTGTAAAATTACCTGAAATACTTCCGTCTTTTTCCTAGGGAAAATATTACCTAATGCCACCTCTTAGCAGAGCGCTGGTGGCCGCACGGCCGGCAGGTACCTCGCCTGCCTCCACCATGGAAGGGGACGAGCCATCTCCTGTGCTAAAGCAAGACTGCTTTCATGAATGCCAGCTGAAGTCAAGCTTTTTTCACGCAACAAAATTAAGTATATTTTGTCTGTTTGAATTTTAACGGTATCTGATGATTTCTATCTGCAACTAACATTTATTTCTCTATACTGCAAATAGCTAGACTGTTGCACAAGGCAGACTTCTCACCCATATATACTTCAGGAACAGAAGAAATGCATACATCACATTAGAGTTATTCTAGGCAGATACCATGTTTGAAGTGCAATTTTCTAATCCTTTTAAATACAATCAGCCTATCTGGATTGTGAAACTCACGTTAGATGTAACTGTAGCCATTATGAAGTAGTTTCCAGAAGTGGTTTTATTATTGGTTAGATTTTACAAATTCTGGTATTCAAACAGACTTTGACTTCAAACTTCTAAAACAACAAAGCAACCAATGAAAGACTTAGGACTACTCAAAGTAACAAACTCTTATCATTTTTGCCCTGGTCATAAATATACAGAGAGAAAAAGAGAGAAGTGGACACAGAATTCAAAGTATGTAGATAAAACAGTGTATAAGGCACATGGCAGTCTTTGAAAATACAGAAGCTTTAGCCAACTTAAATTAATTGCTGTTTCCCTTGCTCAGTCCACAAAACTGTACAGTTACACAAATGTTGTGTTGCAATAGATCTTCCAAGTTATTCTTCAGTCCATACTCTGTAACACCAGAACACTAATTTCCTTCTGTTTTCTTAGGAGAGATCCTAACGGTGGTTAGTCAGTTGCTCAAAGCCTCTATTAAAATACACTTGGAATTTCAACTAAGGATAATTTCTTTTTTAAAGAAATTATTAAGAGTCATCAGAAAAGATTTGTAAGAGTTGTCTGTGAAGGACTTCGGGATTCATGAACCTCAAGACTTCCGGGCACTGACGTCAAGACAGATGTCACAGTAGGCATAGTAGGATTAGTCAAGTCCGTTAAGGTAGTGGGAGTGCTGGATGGACTCATGGAGGCATTGGATATTTCTGATGCAGGACCTGATGGGGTCCCTGCTTGGAGTGTTGAATCTGAAGTCTTATCCACCCCTGTGTTTTCTTGACGTAAGAGGTTCCGTCTGAATTTGGCTCGAGCATTTTGAAACCAAACCTGAAATAGTTTAATATAACAGGGTAGCATTTAAAGAGCTGCAGTGTTTAGAAAGCAAAAGCAAACTCACAAATTCATCAAAGCTTGAATGGGGGAAGATGCTTTTATGGTAACATGTAAGAAAAGTAGCCCCAGTCACGAAAAGTGTCCTCTGGATGCCTATGAAGCCTTCCTCTTTCCCTTTCCTGCAGTTCTCTGTGTAAACAGTCTGCTTGGGGCAGAAACAGGCTGAGGAGGGAGGAGGGGAGTTGTGTCAAGGCTGCCTGTGAAGATGCCGATAGGTTTGGGGGCTCCTGCAAACGCTCAATTTCTCTCGCTCCCAGAAGTACTTCTCAGGATGAGATGGAAATCAAGCATCTGATGAATACAAGCTAATGGGTTTGAGCACCTCACATCTCAAGTCTGCCTCCCATGGCATGCAGCAGTGACCTGGCCTGCAGTGCCCTGCCTGCCCGTGCTCCTGGAGCCCTCCTGGGAGCTTTCTCATGCCTCGGCCTCAGCAGCGCTCTCATTTTTTCTGCCTCTCTTTCTTACTCTTCTTTCTCAAATGCTTCAGCTCCTATGCCAAACTTATTTTAAATTTTTCCATCCTGGAATAATGATTGAAAAAGTGTCTTGAGTGGTATTAAATACTCACATTACATTAAAAAAATGTGATTTCAGAATAGGTGATATCCATATACAGCAAAGTTGTTTCCAAGATTTCTACTTCCTGCATTATTTATTATCTCACTGTATGTAAAGGACAAAAATAGGACTTCAGCTTTTTCAGTTAAATTGCTGCGTTTAGGTCAAAGTTAATAACCCTCTCCAAGCAGAGTTTGTTTAAAGATATAATACTTTTCTGACCTATTTGAAAATAGATATAATAAAATTTATTTCTGAAACTCACACAAAATCTAGGAACAGAATATTACGTGGATTAAATTTGAAAATGTCATTAAATGCTCCATATTCAACTTGTTGGTGCCATCCAATTCTACTGCTGCAACTAGCCGAAATTCCATAGTGCTTGTTTATCAGGAGGCCTTCTGTCACTGCCACTTTCTCTGTAATTGACTCAGTGCTGATCCCACTGTTCTCACATTGACCTATTTAAGGAATAAGATCGGGTCTTTCAATTCCAGGTGTAATTAAATTCATCATCTCTGTGTCTGTCAAAGAAAGGAACTGAGAGAGTCAAAGTACCTGCTCAGCCTTATTCCATCAGATTTCTCCCCGGTGGTTCATAGAGGAAAAATAAGTGTGCAGAGCTCACGAGGCTGTGATGTGGTCACAACATCCTACACAGAAACTCTGACTTCTAACTCTGAGCCAGCCCAGCTCCTGCTGCAAGATCTGCTTTAAGCTAGACTGCTAGCAGAGGAGTAATACACAAGTTGCAGTCCTGTGAAGTCTCCTCTTTCTCCTCTCATCTCACCAGCTGCAGTTAGAATTGATGAAGATGTCTCAGACCATTTTTCCTTTGACTGGTTTGCTTCTCATCTGCAGATGGTCCAGCCCCAAGTTTCCCCTATTATGCACTCCTGCTTTTTCTCAGGAAAGCCATCACCCCCAGCCAAGGATCTGTAAGTGCACGCACTCCCTCTTGCACTTCCTCCCATCAGTGCCACAAGGAAATGATTCTCAGGCATTGGTTCTCTTGGTGGCCATGAGAGCTGCATTCATACCTTACACCCTCACTTGTTTCTGGAAGTTTAGTATTTCAAAGCATTTTATGACTCCCTTTGTTAAAACACTTGGTTTAAAGAGTAAATATTGGTTTTACATATATCAAGAAAACAAAAATCTTCTAGATCAGCACTGGCAAAAATATATGTATTATTTTTTTAAACAGTCCGTAATAGCAGTGATGCTATTAAAGGCCAGTGATGCTGTATGAAAACAATAAATGCAGTACTTTTGCTTGAAACATTGTCAGCCAGCACATTCCTCTCACATGGCTGCTCATTCAGAGCCTGCAAGAAGGAGAAGTGGAAGAGCCACTGCACGGCTCTGAGCCAACATCCTGTGCAGGGTGTGCAGGTGAACCAAATTACTTTTGCTCTGGTCATTCAAGCTGTAAAGTCTCAATCACCAATGAGTAGGAATGGTAAAAATCAGCAATTCTATCACTTTTGGGATTGTTTTACTTTTCTATAAGAGATCATTTATATTTGTCCCACAAATGAATTTATTTGGCTTTGATTTTTTTTAAATACCCTTTCCAAAAAGGATCACGTGTATGAAGTTTAAATGTAAATTTAGAGAGGTGCCACTGTTGATATGTACCATAGTTACATCATAATTAAAGCAGAAAAAATCACTAGACCAGTTGTGTATACACACACCTCTGCAAAATTTCACATTTGTGTTCACTGAAAATACAGTTGTTTACGTATGTCAGTCTCAAATATGAGTAAAATTTCCATTCCTACTCACAGACAATTTTCTTGTGTAAAGTATGTGAAACTGCAGAACAGCATTTTGTTCAGTCCAGCTGCTCCTTAACTTTCACAGGGCAAAAAACTCTATGGTATTATTTCTGATTCTGATTTGAAATGTAGTAAGAAAATGAGCAAGATTGTTGGTGCTTCTGTATTCCCCTCTATCTTCTACTAAACATGAAAACCTGAGCCCAGATGGCTCTCAACCACTAATGCTGCTTTCAGGAGCTGTGAATGTGAGGTGGTTCATCCTCTCTTTAGCAGTGTTAGCTCACATCAGGCATAGCAAATATTTCATATTCTTGCAAGCATTATTAAAAAAATAGACAATATGACCCTTTCTCCTTCTTCCTCACTGAGTTATTGCCAAGGTTTTCCAGCTAATGACTGTAGAGCTCTCTCAATTCGTCTAACAATAAATATTTGAGTTATTACTGAAAAGGCATCTAAATATTTCTTAGCTGAAATTCTGAAAATGCTGTGTTTTATTATAGAAATGAATAACAAAATAATTACTGTAACAGTGATATTCCAGTATGCAATTAAGATACAGAAGTATTTAGCAAAGGCTTCACATTGAAGAGCAGTGAAAGAATTGGAACTACTGTTTTCTGAGCTGTAGGAAGGCAGTCCTGATTCTCTGCTGCTCTGCACTGTTACTCAGAGCTGTGCACAGCAGCATGCAGGAGCTGCCAAGGCAGGACTGCTGCCCCGTGCAGAATAGCAGCAGTGCTGCACCCGGAACAGCATTACATTGAAGTAAAGCAATAATAATCCAAATATACATAACTGAAAGAATTGTTCCAGAAGGACTTAACTCACATCAATTACACAATTAGGAATCTGGCCTTCTGAAAAAATAAACAAAATCATTGAGAAGTATGTAGTGTTTTTCTGTCCAACTGTATCATTTATAGGGCTGAGCTATTTCAAATCAAAGGGGAAAAATATGGATTAAAAACTCCCAGTGAAAAATAAAAGCAGCTGTGAGATCCACTGATGCTCCTACATTCTGGTGAGCAGAGCTGAATGCCTGTCGCTGGGCACTCAGCAGCTAGGCAGAGTGGTGCTGCAGTTAAAATGTCATGCTAGTGCTTCAGAGATCTGCACAACTAGTTCAGCTCTCTTTGTCTCCATTCTCCAACTGTAAAATGGGAATAAAATATTATCTCCATAAGAAAGGAAAGTATTGATAATAAATATGCTAAGTGTTGTAAAGAATTCTGATACTGTCATGTATGAAGCCAAGTAATCGTCTGAGATAACTTAATTTTGTAATGTCTCCATTGTTGCAATTGTTATATGCTGGTTGTACAAATAAAAATGCAAAGGATGTGCCAGCACATAGCAAACTGTTCAGTCACTGCACACACATTCTGGCTGTTCTGTCCCTATTATTAAGTGCACAGTTGAAAGAACTGTAGGATATTATAGGAACAAAGTCTCAGTAAGTCGTCCGCAGTATGCTGACCTACAGCAAACCTTCACCACAGAGGAGTGCAGGAAACTCATGCGTGATTGAGAAAATTTTCATATTTGTCAACTAGCGGAAAGTTAGCAAAGTGCAAATGTATGCAGTAACCTTTGGGAGGTCTTCAGAGCAACATTATTGGAGAGCGATTCCAAAAGGATGAGCGGTGTAAAGACACCACTGAAAAACAATGGTTCATGTTCCTAAACTGCTTCTGCCAGGGGTACGGCAGACCTGGCCGTATTGCAGACTCCTGGGTAGAGAGGAGGTACGCATAGCTATGGCCAGCAAATCCTATGTCCTTATGTCTATCTACTTCCACCTTCAGTTTCTGAACTCATAAAAATAAAGATCAATTCCAAATGAGTAACATTTATGACATTTACTTGGCTTACCATTAACTGGTCACTTTAATTACAAATGATAGTTCACAGCAATGGGCTTGTGCACCCTAGCTGCAGTTGCATTAAATTGCAAACATGAGGCTAAATGAGAGTCAAGATAAATCAAACAGGGAGTAAAAGTATAAAGAGGCTTACTGTAATTCTAATGTGTTTACTTTAGGAAAATAGTCTGCATTACAGGGCCACTGAAGGAAACGTCATTCTTGAAGCAGTGTGTTACATTTCCCTGCCATTCTGCTTCTGGATTTGGCCAGCTGATGACTGATTGTATACAAAGGCAAGACAGAAGTCAGGTCTTCCAGGTCTAATATTATAGATCATTAAGAAGATGGACAAACCCGGTTCTGATTTACAGATAAACCACCTTCATTACATGTTATATGGCACTGCCTCTACAGTAAGGGCTCTAAAACATTAGGAACTCTGCTCTGTGTGTTTGGAAATCCCACCGGTTTCAGAATTTGTTTGTCCCTTCATCTGCTACCTTATGCTTTCTATTAAAATACATTCTTCTAACGATATATGAAGTCATTATCCTTCATCTGCTGAACTGAAATCTGAGCATACAGAAAATAGAAGAGCTTACAGATACACCTAGAAACAACACAGGGAAAACAGAAAATTTCTCACCACTGGAATGTGTGCGCATACATCTGGGAGTCCGTGCGCCTCTAATATGTAAGGCAGACTAATACTAATGGTGCTTGTTTAGATCAATAGTGTCAGGGAATTACTTTGTGTTCAGTAAATGACACAGATAGAATGCCAACCTTTCTGGTACAGAAGAATTAACAAGTGACACTATCTCAGTAACCAACATCATGAAGAGTTTTCCCCAGCAAGGAGCAACCTTGAAACTTGTACAGGTAAACTTCAGTGTTTGAAAAATTACCTCCACAGCTTCACAAGACCGCATTATTTGCTCTCAAAGGTTAGAAATAAGCCAACTGGGCACAAAGATTCCAAAATTTTTTAAAATAAATATTTTTTAACTGGCCCAAATTAATTTTCAAACACAAACAACCAGCAAAGTATAAAGTAGAGAATGCTCCTAGCAGACAGGAAAACTCAAGCAATACGAGACAAGGTATCACTCGGAGTCATTTTCTTGAAGTGCCTCCAACAGATCATCCTCTGTGTGCAGTCCCCACCACCAACTGTTACCTTGCAACTCTCTTTATCTAAAGACACCCAGAGATAAAGGAGTATTTAACTGTGGAAGTAAGAGAAGTGAAACACTAATTACTGAAACCATGAAAAAAAAGTTAGTGAAATTGTAAGGGATTGGCACAAAAAAAAAGCACACCTTAAAACAGGAAGTTGTATTTAATATGGAAACAGAAGCAATCAAGAAAATGAAATAGAGTCTGAATGGAGACATGGAGTTCAGTTTCGGAGATGAGGAAATGTAAATAAGAAGGAAGGGACAGACAAAATGTCTTAGAAAGCAGTTGGAAGGACAGACCTGTGAGGTGAAATAAAAGGAGAGATGGAAGTCAGGTGGTGGTGCAGGTTGAGGAAAGAAAACAGAAAGATGACCAAGACAGAGGTGTTTTCCAGACACGGAAGTGATTTCTTCACACACTGTGTGAAATTTCTAAGATAATTCAGGTGTGAATATACTGTAACAGACAGCAGATACTACTGAAGTGTGCAAACTGATGATGAAATGAAGAAGTTTCAAAATAATGATAGCTAAATGCTGAAAATCCTTTCCTCCACATGCGTGGATAAAGGAGAGCCGCTGTAAGAGACACTATGCCAAGTGCCAGGATGTGCACCAGTAATGAAGGAGGAATCCGTTCCACCACCGCAAATCAGCTTCAAAAAACAAACAAAATCCAGTTCTGGGGGATCTAGCCAAGAAAATGAATTACACACAGTCTTTTATTAGCAGTTTTTATTAGGAAGCCTACAGACCTTTAGGTATTAACTCTGTAAGACCCACAATATCTCCAGTAAAGTCAGGTTTTTCTGTATTTTTGTCTACTGCCCTCTGTTTGGCTGCAAGAGCTATCCACTGTGCTTTCCCACGAGTCCATCTCTGAGCTCCAGCTTTCTCTATGAGGCCCCAAACTTTATTTTTCTATTATTAAGATCTATTTAAAGATTTCAGTTCTGGATTCTGGAGCATCACAGCTCCTATATGCCTAAATTTATCTCTAGTTACAGTTATTGAATAAGTGCTCATTAAAATGGACTTACTGAATCAGAACTACAAATTAAAATGGAACTGAGCCAACTGATATTCTTACCTTTCCTTCCCATAAAAACTCAGAGCATGTACCCTCCTACTCGAAAAAGTACTTTCAAAGCAGTCTTCTTTCACTCTAAGCCCTATGCTATGACTAAACAAAATGTATCTTTGCGAAATTAAATGTGTCCTCTTGCATTTTGACAGAAAAGAGATCTTTCCTGTCCAGATAAAATAGATCCAAATGCCTGATTACTTTCTTATAAAGACAACTGCTCACATTAATTTCTAAATTAAAACCTATTTACATTAACTGAAATAATTTACTTTTTCTTGCAGCAGATCAGAAGTCAAACCATGCACCAGAGTTAACTAACTTCAGGAAAGTAAGCAGACCCCAAACCTTAACAACTGCCATTAAAAATCAGAGCGCGAGCGATCTGCTTTTGGGAAGCTGAAACTAAACAACTTTTCTCATACTTTCCAGAATTGAACTGAATTTTCCCAGGAGGTATGAATGACTATGAAAAGCTCGAGGATAAGCAAAATCCACAGCATTCCAAACATAAAATTGATATTTTATTTACTTTTCAAGACAAAAGACTGCTCTTCTTACCTGAAGAACTCTTTTGGTCAGGCCAGTTTTCTGAGCTAGCTGTTTCAAGTCCTTGGCATCAGGATTGTGGTTAATAGCAAAGTATGACTTCATTGTCCGCAACTGGTGGTGTTTGAATGATGTCCTCATTCGCTTTGTTTTTTGATTGCTGGGGTATTGCTGGTCTCTATCCAGGTGGTCACCATCGTTTTCATTGCAGCTTAAAGCTTAAGGCAACAAGAGGAAAAGGCGTGGAAATCTATTGCTCCGTGACCAACATTGTTTGCAGTTCATCTGAGTGCAGCAATTAAAATAACATACCATGGCATGTATTGTACTGGTACAAACCCTACTTGCCTTCCCCTCCATTTCTGCATCTTCTATGTTTCCCTTACAATAACCAGTCTGCAAGGACCCTCACCTGCCTCTTTATGGCTTTTAAAATGTCAAGTCTGTTTCCTTTTTTCTTTCCTCCATCTCCACACAGCCTTTCCTCCACTTTCTGTTTGTAGGACAGTAGCTGTCCTCAACTCTGTAAAGTGTTTTAATGTACTTTGTATCACTATAAATTGCATTGTAATGTACAAAGAAAGCTGCACAATAGAGTCCACTTAAACCTCGATGGAACAGACCAGTTAAAATTATAATTATTTCCTCCATCAAACTAAACCCTGTAGAGTACAAGAGAGACCATTAAATGAAACACTATAAAAGAAATAAAGTTTGTAGGTACCAGACAGCAAATTATAATTTGACTAGCTCGAGAAATAAAGCTGTTAATACAATATATCAGCACCAAATTCAAAATTAATTTTTTTTATTATTAATATTTCACTCTTTAAGTATTTGAAAGTAATAGTTTGAATGATTGATTCTCTTAAAATCTTTTAAATCACTGAATGGGAATGACTGATACATTTGCATAAATTAAAGTCTGCAAGAGACCTCTGCAACCAAGGAACACTGCAATAATTATCCAATTGTATTGCATGTTGAATGCCAAGCAAAACAGTCTCACGGACCAAAAGTCAATCTTGATTTATATGTGCATGCAGCAAGTCATAGAAAAACTCTGGAAAAAAAAAAAACAAACCATTAAGCACCAAGCTTAGATTCAGTAAAAAAATCATGGATCTATCTAAAAATGAGCTCTGATGAGCTGTCATTCATTTACTTTTTCTGCACCAATATCTGCAACTCCCTTTTAATTCCCTATAAGTTTTATGTTAAAAGTAATGACAACTCACCAATGTCTGTTCTGTGCTGCATGCAAAAAAAAACCTCTCACAAACACATTTTAAAATGTGAATTATTGGTGAAACTCTTAAGCAGATAAACAGGTTTTTTTTCACTTCTCCACTACAGCTCGTTTGCTACAATGGAGTCCATCTCATGGACATGCATATATTTGTAGTCTAACTTAACTTCATATCATTTATCAGTTTTTTAGCCCTGCTGAATACATACGATTTCTGAAAGGCATGCATTAAAATTGCTTTTTAAAAACCTACATTAAATGTGTGTTCTTATAAGAAAAACGTGCAAAGAGAGACAATGGAAAGCAGTTCAGCAGCATGTACTGTAGCTGCTTTGTGAACTTCAGCTTCTCAAAAACTTTTTACAAGCTATGGTGCAGTACAAACGAGGCCTGCGAGAGCTCAGTGCTACAACATCTCTGTGCTTCTGTACTGCTACAATTAAAAAAAAAAAGACAAAAATTGTGCTGTACATGTAAGTGTGTGTGTGCATACATCTGTATAAACCCTTCACAGTCAGCTTCCTTATGCCCAATTCCTAGTAATAAGAAGCATTTCTGCTTCTTGTCGTGTATGGAGGAACTGGAGCACCTGAACTTAGAAGGTGTAAGACATACAAAAGGAGACTGTAAAATCATAGAATCCATGGAGCTGGACAGAGTGCAGCAAGATCTGTCCTTTGGTTGAAGAACTGAGATCCAAGGTGCAAAGCTGCAGCAATCCCACCAGCCCCAGAATCCTTCACAGCTAAGTTCTTCCTCTGAAGAATACTGTGAAGAATAACTGAAACTATATTGCTTATAGCAAATGGCATTATGGAAATGTGGAACAACATGGTGTTTGGTTCTAAACATACAGAGTTTCATATATTAGAAATAGAAAAGATCTCTGTGTTCCCTTAAACGCTTTCAAATTCCAGAAATAACAAGGCCAAGAGCTAGGAGAAAATGCAGCAAAATATCTATCTGGAGGACTGAGATCTGTTCATGTTGATATGCAACAAAACAAGTCCTACGGCTGCTAGTAGTTGGATCTTATCCTCTTCTGTAAAGAATGATATACAATCAGGACCCAAGAAAATAGACTTGATTCTAAACGCTCCCAGAAGGGAATGAAGGTATCAGCTTTTCATCAAGCCCTTACTTGATAATGAGCAATTTGCTCTATGAATTTCTCATAATTCTTAATAAAAATAATACTAAAATAGCAGTAAATATGCACCACTCTTGTCCTTTGCTGGGAAGAAAGTCACAAAGCAGATTTTGAAGTGCGTGAGAGCATGAGCTGCTCCTCACCAGGCACCACCCAGCTTGACATTAGCGCCAGTCTCACATGTGGTTGTGGTACTTGGCACCATCTCCAAAATGCTGTTTTATTAGATCTGATCCGAGGTACATCTCTTACATCAACATGCCATGTCTATGGGCATTGCAGGTGTGGAGGTACAGAAGCACAAGGAGGTTTGCAGAGTGGAGTTTCTGCAGAAGGTGTCACGATGCCAGACACCATACAGGCTCCTCCTGCAGCCAGCTTCTTTTCAGGCACGTGCTCCCTGTTCCTTCGTGGCATCCCTGTGTCTCCCAAAGGAACTGCTCAACCACCCATGCTTACAGTTCCCATTCAATTGCAGTGCCTAGGACTCATGCTGGGAATTTCAGAAATACAACTGGCAAAATTCAGGTCAAACTGAAGAGTTTTAAATTAACCATTTCATTTCTGCTTTGTGATAAAACAAATTCTGAAGTGGTGCCAAGTGTCTTTTAGATCCCAGACCATTTATTTCTAGGCCCTTTCTGCCCCCCAACCCTCAACAGTCCCACACCAGACCATCACCCTGCCGTCCCCCAGCTGCTCTCAGCTCACAGCCTTACCACAGCATTGTGACAGAGATTCTTTTTGGCCACAGAAAGTGAAGTCCACTGAGAACATCACTAGAAATTGGGTCCTGCTCCCTAAGATCAATATTGGTGATCAAAATATCATCTACAGAATAATGTGCACAGCTGTCTCTAAAACCAACAATGTGAGAACAAAGAGGGATGCACTGTTATCCTTACAGTAAATACTATTTGAAGAAGAAAACTCAGGAGCACTGCTTCACACTTCGATCACCAGATTGTGTGTGCTGGGAGTCAGAGCAAAGCACGTGCTTTGCTAGCAGGTAGAAAAGTTATGGAACGTGAAGAAGATGGGAAAGAGGAATTTCCTTGGGAGGAACTTCTCTTCTTAGTAGTTTGTTTGACACGTCAAGTTACCCAAAAAGAAAACAAATGAATCCTGATGCTGAAAGCATGGTGAAACAAGAAGCACATTAGGAGCACGTATCAGCTAGCCGTTCCAATGGCTCTGGAACATGCACCCCTTTCCTTCTGCAAGAGACCTCTGCCTGGAGACAGAACTTAGGTTAAGGAGATGGGGCAGGGCTGCGGCCCCGTTTGTTGCTGGGTAGGAGCACTCGAAGGACTCTGTGGAGAAACAGTGGGGTCGGAAGCAGCCTTCCTCCCCAGTGGCAGGAGGAGACACTCAGTCACCGGAACCCTCATCGCAACCAGGATTAAAATTTAACCCGGCTCCCGTAAGGATTCCGTGGTGTGCGGAGCACGCGACGTTTCCCCCCTGCCGCTGGGGCGCCCGGCGGCACCCTGGAGAAGCACCGGGCAGGGCCGCAGAGCGCGGGGCGCGGAACGGCGGCCCTGCCACGGCACCCCGAGAGCGGCCCGGCCCCGCGGCGCCTCTAGGGGGAGAGAGCGGCCCGGGCCCGGAGCGGACAAAGGGCGGGAGGCGGCCGGGCCGGGCGCTGCGGGAGGAGCCGTCCGCGGAGGGCTTTTCCCCTCAATTAAGCCAATTGAATGGCGCTGAATGGCCGGTGCGAGCGCGCCGTCGGTCCCCGCGCTCCGCGATTAACCCGGCCGGCCGCGGATCCGCTCTGCCCGCAGGGTCCGGAGCGGGCGGAGGCTGCACGGGGCGCCCACGGGACACGGCGGAGCCCCCGGCAGCCCCGGGCCGGCAGTGCGCCCTGGAGAGCGGCTGCTTGCGCCCGGGGTGACCCGTCCGAGCGCCGGGGGAAGAAAAGGAGGAGGGAAAGGACGGAACTCTCATTTTTTCTTAGGAAACTGCTGTGAAACGACCCCTATTTTAGCTGTGGCTTCTGTTTGCTCGTTCTGCTACTGTACCCGCGGGAACGCTGATTTTGAGCTTTCGGTCCCGGAGGACGTGAGGAGAGAAAAGAGAAATCAGCTCTGCGAAACTTTCCGGGTTTTTCCGAATTCCGTCGAGAGAAAACTTTCCGCAAAGGCGCCTGCAGGGCGGCGATCCGCAGAGCCCCGCGCTGCCACACGGAGCGGCCCGGCCCCGCAACGCCCCGCAACGCCCCGCAGCACGCAGCTAGCGATGGAAGGAAATGTTTCTCGACACCTTTGCTGTTTGCACAGATCGCGGGTGTTTTACCAGCTCGTGCCGCCCCCAGCCCCTACAACTATCATGTTAAGGGTTATTGTACTGTCTTCATATTAAAGACAGACCAGATAGACATGAATAAAATATAGCAAGCTGTGGGAGGTTTGGGGCCTAATTCACAAAGGGAGCGTTCAGAATTCTTTACAGGTGCGTCTGTGTTCAGCAAGCTTTCAGCCACTGATTTACTGACCTAAAAAAAAAGGAAAACCAAACAAAAAAAAAAAAAAAAAATAATCAAGAATCCAACCCAAAAGTGAAAAAAGGAGCGATGATCACAGAACACACTTTGGGGGTTGGGGGGAGGGGAGGGAAAAAAAAAAAACCACGAAATCTTTTTGAAGTTTCGGCATCCTTCTAAGCTATTTTCCACTTGTCAGGCTCCATCCACATCCAGAACTCATCGTCCCCGTGCAAACAGCGTTTCGTTTAAGTAGAAAAAAAGAGGCAGCGAGCCAGACCAATTCACGTCGCAGATGAATGTTTGCTGCTACTTACGAAATAATTCCCATCTCAACTCCGGCTGTATTTACGGGTCCCCCTTTTCCCACCACCTCTGGGTGTAGATTTATTTACACAAAGTATTCTACACAAATTACCAGCAACAAACACTCTCGAAGGACAATATTGTTCGTTCCTAGTGCAATTCTCAGAAGGGAAGGAGAAGGTCCATTAAAAATAACTCGAGAGAAACCATCACGCACTTTTCAACGGTCTCCTTTAGAAGACACAAAATAGAAGGCTTTGCAATCATTTCCTGCTTTGTGAAATTTTAAACCAACGGAACACCCGCTCTGATTTCCAAGCTCAATGGCACTTATTACCATGTAAATTAATTGATTATTGGTTTAGTAAGCAGTTAAGTAGATAAATAGCTTCAGCAGAGAAGCTGAAGATTCCTCGAAGACCTGTTAAGCTTCAGTTACGGGGTCTAACCCAAAATTAGAAAAGCAAAACGGGAGGGCAATTATTTTTGAACGATTTGTTAAGGTACATTTAAGGACGGTTCCTTCGGGAGGTCAGGGAGCGGCAGGGCTTTCTCAGGCTGCTCCCAGCCGGGACAGATGCCGCCGGTTCGGTTACAGGTCCTTTGAAACCGAACATCTGCCCTGCACAGGGGGACAGCGGAACGGCAATTACAGTCGAATCCCTCCGAAAAGGAAACATTTCTAAACGGGCAGGACGCACATTTTCTGAGCGTTTGAAAGCTCGCAGTTGCACACACCTTTCACCACGGGACACCTACGGATTTTTGTACGGATTTCCATATTATTCAGCTATCGGTAAAACCCGCGATTGGTGGCAATTTTATTCCTGAGGCGTACTTGGCACTCGGAGACGCTCCTTTTCTCCTTGCCATTTTCAGCACAAAGCGTCGGCTCCGGCTCCCCGTTCCCCACGCGTTCTCTCTCCCTGCCCGCTGCCCGGTCCGGATGCTCCCTTCCCTCCTTCCCCCCCCATCTGGCGCCACCTCGGGGAGGCAAAACGCGACGGAAGGACGGGAGCCCTACGGGACGAATCTGAGCCCCGCAGATTGAAGAGAAAACGCGCTCGAAACAACGGGAAACATCGCAAACAATACGGAAGTGGCACAACGAAACGGGCGCCTAACGGGACAGCTTATGGGTGCTCAGGTCTGAAGGAAACCCCACCTCCGCCTTGAGTTCGAACCGCACCTAGATCTAAGCGTTTTCTACCGTCCAAGAACTTTTCCCTTTTGCACACAAGGAGCAGCGCCGGCGATCACGGTGTTCTGGCGAGGGAAGGAGGGAGGCAGGAGACTGCCGGAATTCCTTTACCTACGGAATTACAGTGCTGTTATGGTGGGGAGATTAAACGAGGAAGGACATCAGCTCAGCAGCTGAGCGCCTAGAGCCTGAGACACGGAGTTCCTGCGCAGTCCGCAGGCTTGTGGCTGTCACCGGGTTTGCCCACTTTCTTCTTACTGCTGTTCTCAGTTAAGAGGAAGAGGCTGCGACTCGGGGCAGCGAATGGAGATGCTGTGAGTTTCCTGACTCCTCTGAATCACCTCTGATGCACACAAATCCGGCCGAGTCTGGCACCGCAGGAGCAGACTCGAGGCTGCTGCAGCACATGCTTCCTGCAGCCCCTGCAGGCTCCGCGGGCACCGCAGCCCAACCTGCCAGGAAACAGCCACCCCTGTCCCTCCTCTCTCTCTCCTTTTCCTTCCAAAACTCCGAGGCGCAAGAGCTCGGGAGAAGGACAGAAACATTCACTCATCAGCAGCCTTTGAGGGTGTAGCTACTAAAGAAAATTCACAGCTCTCTGAAGTGCTAACTTACAATCTCTGGTTTCCAGATTTTATTTCAGGCTACACCCCCCCCCCCCCCCCCCTTCTCCCCCTCCTTAACCAGATGACCTTGCTTCAAAACATTTTATTTCCAGCTGAAGTGAAAAATGCTAACATATTAGCTTCTGTAATTGCAGTTTGACAGCACTTGATCTCAATAATTATGCTGCAGCTAAACTATTATTAACGGTTTAAGCTAAAATAAACGGAAATCCCCCTTTGGAAGTGAACAGAAACAAACCGTTTGAATTGTTGCTGGGGGAAGACAGGGTCTCTTACCTGCATTGTAGGCTGCCAGATCTGCCCCAGGCCCTGGGCTTTTCCTTTTCCTGGGTCTCCCCTTCTGGACAGTCCCCACGCCGTTATAATAAGGCAGTCCCAAAGTATTGGCAGAGCCCGCACCCAACGCTGGGCCCTTCCCAGCGGCTACATCCGAGTGATTGAAATGCACCTGGTACTCCCCCTGGATGAGAGTCTCGAAATGGAGGCGGCAATACACCAGATTGTCCTTCATGCCGAAGTGGTCGCCGGTGGTCAGCATCTTGTTGCAAGTGGTGCAAGTGAAGCAGTTTAAGTGGTATACCAAATCCCTGGCCCTCATGACCATTTCGGAGGCAGAAATCCCCAGGTGACATCTCGCACATCTCTGCACGGAAAATCTCCTGCAAAACAGAACGGCCAGAGGAGGCGGTGAGAGGCGCATCCCGCTCTTCGTCGTGTCTGCTTGGGAGACGACAGAAGAAGAGGGGCCGCGGGCCGGGGCCGTACAGAGCCGGCGCCGCACAGAGCCGCCAGCGGCCTCGGGGCCGCTTCCCACCGGCATCGCGGCGGTCGGGGCTGCCCCCCACCCCACGAACGGTCCCGGCGGTGGGCCCGCAACCGGCCGGGAGGACAGCGTGCCCCGAGTCCTCGGCCCCGCGCGGAGACACGCGTGGGGACAGCGAGCCCTCCCGGTACGGCTCTGCTCCCTGCCCCGCGCACAGCCGGGGAGAGCCGCGTCCCTTCCCCGCGCCATCCCCCCCGCCGGCGCTTCGGAAGCTGCCGCCCCCGGGGACCCGCGCCCTCCGACCCCTACGCAGCCCCCAGGACCGACCGGACGTGAGAAGTCCGAGCGGGTCCCCCCGCGCCGGGACGGGCTGTACCTGTAGTAATCCTCCTTGCAGTAAATGCTGCCGTCCTTGCTGAAGCAGGTGAGCTCGGACTCCAGGTTGAGTTTACATTCACAGCACTTCAGGCAGCGCATGTGCCACTGTTTGTCCACAGCCAGGAGGTAATAACGGTCGGAGATTTTCCCCCCGCAGCCGGCGCACAGGGCAGCCCGGTCACTGCTGATGGAAGGCATGGTCTGCTGGGGGAAAACAATTTCGGACCGTTAGCGAGAGGGAGAAGCTCGGGCGCTGCTGCGCTCTCCCGCCTCTGCACGGCCGCGTGTCCCCCCGCTGCAGCGCAGAGCGCGCCGTTGGGGCTCCGTCCGGTCCGGCCCCGTGGCTCCCCGGGGGCAGACACTGCCCGGCCCGGCGGGAGGGGGAAACGCAGCAAGAAGGAACCTGGGAGGCGTCTGGATGAGACCCAGGAATTCTTTTTTTTTTTTTTTCTCTCTCTCTTTTTTTTTTTTTTTTTTTTTTTTTTTTTTCTTTTATGAATTTGCCAATCCCAGGAACGAGAAAAGATGCTCCTCACCAGCCAGGTGCAACAATCAGAACAGGGAAAATCGCAGACAGTTCATTTTAAATTTGATTATTATGGATACACGGAGAGTATCTGCATAGTTAATGCTCCGTGAGTGCGTATATGTGGAGCGTGTCCGCGTGTGTATTTTCCTAGCAATAAAACTCCAAGTGAATTACGATCAAACCCCCAGCAGCCACAGTGGCACAGGCGCAGCTCCCTGCAAGCTGCTTCCAAACAAATGTACCCAAAGCTGCCGTGACCCAAAGCACCGGAGGGATCGGTAAATAAAACTGTGAAGAAGACGAGCGTTACTAAATCTGAGGTGCAGAATGTTTTACCGGGAAAACGAAATAGTGAGAAATAAAGTGGGACGAAACAACAGAATGCTTTAGATTATGCTGGGATAAACTTGGAAGCAATAAAACTAAATGTAACCCCTATATAATTTAATAGTTCAGTGTCAAATCGCAATCCAATCGAAACCCCCTGGAAAAAAGAAAGAAAGAAAGAAAAACAAATACATACAAATTCTGTCAACTCCTACCAAGAGGGAGAAAAAAAAAAAAAAGCAAAAAATATCGGAAACCGTTTAAGTGCTCTCATGTGTTTCACCCCGCACCCCAAAACAGAGTTGGAGACGAGAGGTGCAGAACAGAGCAATATTTACGGCAGGTCTGGCAATGCCCATTTCATTCTAAACTTACTGTTATCATGGCACTCTGCTCAAAACCACACTGCAGATTTGTCCTTGTGCAAGACAACTCCAAACACTTTCCCCCCCCCAAACACGCAGTTTGTTTTGATTCGGGAAGGGGGGCGATCTGTTTGTTTACTTTTACCTCCTCTAGAGCCTGAAGTCCCTGCGCAAAGCGAGAAGAGAGAATGCAGCTAACCGGGAGACCCAAAAGAAAGGAGCTATTTGTTCCAGCACAGGCGAGACCGGCTGCATCCACCCAGCAGATCACAAAACCCCATCGCTGTGAGCACCACTGTTTGCAGTACAGCATTTCCACTATCAGAAGTGCATGTGAACACAACGATGGCACTACGACAGCCACGAGTCCACTGATGCCTAATTTCCTTAAGGCATGAACTGAACTCCGACTGGGGATTGTTTTACACAAGAAGTAGTTTCTCATAAACCAACTTCAAATGAAACGCAACTTTTCTGCTTTGCTTATCCAGTATCAAAAATATTCTGATGCCTGGAATTGGTATTTAAGAATCCAGTATTCTATTCCACTATTCATTGCATCCACATGTGAATGTAAATAAATTATATCAATAGATAAAGATATCGTGCCACAATATTTATTCCAGTAAAGAAAACTTGATATTGTTTAATTATATGCAGAAATATAAACTTAAAAAAAAACAATGACCAAAAAAACCCAAAAAAACACAAAAAACAAAAAACAACCAACCAAACCCTTCAGATGAGAAATCATGCTATTGTACAAAGGCTGCTCTAGCCCATATTTTGGGATTAAATAATCTGACTGTCACTTTTAAGAACATTTCTACATAACATTTAGACGTAACGCATTGCTGAAGCCTTGAAAGCCACGATCAGACACCCTCCTTGCACATCACCTTACAGGACAGAGTTACTTAAATGGAATAATTTCACTCCAGAAATTTCTTTTCTTTAAAAAAAATAAAAAATAAAAAAAAATAAAGTACACGATAAATACTGACTCAGTTAAATTAATATTCTTATAAAATTTCTTCTGCTTTGCTGCTTAATTCTGGCTCGAAGGATGCATCCTTTTATCATCTAAAAGCACTGCCCACCAGCAGATATAAGATAAGATGTGGTAAAGTTACAAAGACTTGCATCCATTTCCCTGAAACTCGTCTTCCAGATCCGTTCACCAAGTTCAGAAATCCAGTGCTCATGGATCTTCCTACTACAAGAAATCATGATTTAAAGATGGTAGAAATTTGGGGATTTTGTTTTGCTTATTTGTTTGTTTGCTTTTGTTTGGGCTTTTCTATGCTATAATGTCTACTTCAGTGTAGATATCTCACCTGAAAAACAACACCGAATTGGATTCTCTGGTATTTATTTCCATTCTGCAGACAAAAATTTTGCTGTGCCCAAACGTTATCTGTACAAAAGCATACTTTGCCTCTCCCAAAAAACTTCTGAAGGCCGAACTGGCTGGGGGAAGGGAAGGCGTGCGTGGACGCTACCAAAAGGCTGCTCCAGCTTTCTGTTTCTTGCAAGAGCAGCACCGTTTGTTCCACCCAAGCGTTACTATTACTATGCATGTTATTAATAATTAACAGTTTCATGCCTTTCCCCATGGTTTTACTCAATCTTTTGGAGTGCCTTCATGCTTAAATTTCTTCCGATTTAGTATTATGCAGACGTTTCCCCCCGATCTGTTACTTTAAGGGAAAAGCTGTATTTTTGAAGGGTTCGTTACGTTTAGGGAGTTGAACGACTCTCCCATTCCTTTGCCTCCTACCGTTTCGGTCTCTCCCCTGTCTATAGCCGAGCTGATGGCCGGTGCTTCGCTTTTGGTTCTCCGATCCATCTCGTCGATGACCCCGTGCATCTCCGAGCCGGACAGGCTGTGGAAAAGCATCGCTGAGGAAGACGAGGAGGAGGCCCCGAATTGCTGCTTCAGCTGACAGTTGTCGGGGTCCCTGCAGGAGCCCAGAACTTGCATTAAGCGGAGCCCTCCCCCATGCATCTAGCACGCCCCGTCTTTCCTCGGGCTCAGGGCTCTCCACCCGGCGGAGATCTCCGGAGCGGGGCGCAGGCTCTGATCCGAGGTTTCAAGGGGACGGGGTGCAAAGCAGGCGAGCGGAGGGGATGAGGGAGAGGGGCCGAGAGGCGCTGCGCGCCCCGGGACGCCGAGCTAGGCTGCTGCGCGGCCCCGGCGCATCCCTCCGGGAGGCTTCTTCAGCGCAGGGCTCATCGCCCCAGGTGCAGTCCCAGGCTTTATGCTCTGGCCCAGCTGACAGGAGGCTGGGCAGGCATACGATCGGGAGGAATTAATAAATAAGATAAATATATATTAAAAAAAATACACCATCTTCGGTGAGAAATAAAAAGAGTGATGACCAGCCCCTACATCGTACAGTGCGAAATTTAGAAAGCGAGGGAGAGGGAGCGCGGCAGGCGGAGAGCAGGCTGATGCTGCAAGAGGATGGGGCGGGTGCCCACCGTACGCACTCACAGTCCAGAGGGCTGGCAGCGGCAGCAGCTCAGGGGCAAAGTTTGCTCCTTCCCCCGCTCCTCCCCCAGCCTGCTGGAGCTCATTGGGAAAAGAAAAAGCCAAGGGGAAGGAGGAAGAGTTGGATGGGCACCAGATGGGACGGGCACTCGGCGGCCCCCCTCTCTCCTTAAAGCGGCGCGGCCCGCGGGCCCGGGAGGCTGCTGGCGGGGCACTGCTGGCGGGGGGCGGCCGCGCCGCACCGCGGGGGAGCACAGCAGGAGCACAGCAGAAGCGGTGGCGGTAGCAGAAGCGGCGGCGGTGGCGGCGGCGGCGGTGGCAGCGGAGCCGGAGCCGCCGCCCGCCGCGGTGCCTGCGAGCGGCGCGTCTGCAGCTCGGGCGCCGCGCGAGGCTCCGCGCCTTTTCTACAGCCCCTCTGACATCATGTCCTGCCCCGCCGCCATTGGCTGCCGCCGCGCCCGGGCCCGCCGGCATGTGCTCGGGGCTGGGAGGCGCGCAGGGGCCGCGGCCCTCCTCGGCCCTCGTCGGCCCCGCCGCCCCGCTCCCGGCCGCTCCGCTCCCGGCCCAGCGTGCACGGCGGCTCGCGTCCCGCGTTGGCGGCGCTCTGGGGACTGCGGAGGTCGGTAGCCCTCCGAGTTGGAGGCACCGAACCCGCTGATGGCACGCCGAGCGCCTCCAACGAGGCCCTTCCCGAACAACGTCTGCCACGAGAACGTGGCCGGCTGTGCCGCCCTTGGCCGCGAAGCCTTCTGCTGGTGGCGGCTTCTGCTCCTCCGCCCGAGCCGGCCGCAGGAGCGCTGGGCCAGAAAGGCCTGCCCTGAACTTCAGGAGAAGCTTCGGGAAACCTCCAGAAAAGACGGGGAGTGCAAAATGGGAAAGCGCTCATCATGTCTTAGTATGTACTCAGAAGGTGGATACTAAGGGTGCAGTAATTAGTGTTAAAGACGCCAATATCACAGTTAGAATTATACTAGAAAAGTAGAGCAATGGAAAGTAAACCTGAACGTACATCTGAGATGATGAGACCCGCTGCTTTGTCCGTGCCTGCAAATGATTACATCACTTGGGGCACCAGAATTACGGGTCTGAAGCAGGGATGTACCTCTTCCAGGTGCGGTAAAGGTATCGCTGTCTTTGCTACAATTGGAGTGACTTCATTTAGATTCACAGCTGGCTAGGTTTATGTGTTCTGTTCTTAGAATAATCAAGGCTTTTTACCATCTTTCTGGTGAATTGCTCTGAGCAGTTAAATATACTTGCATGTCACAGAGGAGAACAAAGTCTCTGGTAGAGGTGCGTGTGAAATTGCCACTGGACTGCACTGGAAACCGTTCAGAACACAAGCTAGTTTGTCATCCATGGGAACTAGTCAAAGACTGTCCTAAAACCACATCTTGAAGACAGCAGATGTTCATGTTTTAGTTCAGATTAGAATTCTACAAAGAATTACTAGGACTGTGTAATGCTTATGTCAATAAAGTAATTTATCCCTTCCTTCAATTACAAGACATCTCAAACACCGTCTCACGCGGGAGGTTTGCCTCCAGTAATGCTGATGTGGAGTACTGCTCACTTGACACCATGGACACCGTATCTTGCCGTGCAACAGCAGCATGCAGTTCAGTTCTGTGTCATGTAACTGATCACACAGATTTTGGAAGTGGGAAAGGTCATGGATTTGTACACTCCATCTGACAATACCGATTATCTAAAAGATTTTTTTTTTTAAATTAAAATACGATATTTTATGTATTGCCTAAGTGGCTGGAACCATTAAAACCAGTAGCATGTCAGGCAGGTAAGCCGTGACTTCCAACCACAGGCCATCTCTGATTACCTTCTAAATGCATATACAAACACATGAAGACATCCAACCCTTGCTACCAAAACACAGGGAGAGTAGCAGAATGTAAACACAAAGCTGCTAATGTACACACTGACACATGAATGACATTTACATTGTTCAGAATAAAATCCAGGGTATTCTTGAATAATGAGCAGCAGAAAAATTGCTACAGCAAAATAATCTTTACAATCAACTGCAGATTCATTTGAAGTAAGAGTTTTTTTTCATTAAAAAATGGTGCAGCTAATAATAAAGTCTTTTAACCTGTATTTTGTTATAGGTGACAGGTGAACAAATCACAGGTCTTGAGTTTCTCTACCCTGCCTCTCTTGGTAACGTCATCTCCAGCACCATCTGCTACCTACCAGACAAACAGACCAACCACATAATGAGGTACCAGCTTCCACCCAGCTACCGTGACTAAATCAGAACAAAAGACTCAACGCCTCCTTCAACAAAGGAACACAAGTCTAAGCTGTCTTTGCTAATTGCTGGGTTTCAGGTTGTCTGTTACAGATTTTAAGTGAGCTACAAACTTCCATCAAATACTTATAGCTGTTGGATAAAGGTACTAAGAATAAAAGATAAATGGAAGCAAAAGGTAAGAGATAAGAAAGCTTAGGAAATAAGTAACTACTTATGGTAATTTAAAGGCTGTGAAATAATATAAACATGAAAAACCAGGGGGCAGAGTGATTGATATCTCATATGTTTTTGATGCCCCTACGGTTATTAGACTGCAATATATGGGGGCATACAATAAACTATGAATTAAAATGTAATTGTAGCTTCAGGCATCTTCTTCATTGTCTGCTGTGGTGTTATGTCTTCATGCACCGTGATTGACAAGGTGTAATTAATCATCTTACTCAGTTGTAAATATGGGCACCCTTCACAGTAGGCATCAGGAAGTGTGTACCAGCAAAGGAAGCAATAGTTGACGCTGATACACCATTAAATCAAAATCAGAGCGCTTATACGTTCGGAAATGTGTGTTTGGTGTGATGCTGTTATCATTTATTTCTAAAATACTGTATCAACAGATTTACTTGATTTGCAAGTTAACTACAACATTAACTGGTTTTATTTATTTTGTCTCTTCTTCATTTTTATAGGCAATGATGTTGTTCTCCTAAAATGCGAGACAGTTTGCTTCTTGTCAGCAAGTGGAGCTCAGCTCAGCTTCATCTCCCTGAGCTGCTGGAGGCAGACCAGTGTGCTACAGATTCACTTGCTCAATAGGCTGACTTGAAACGATTCTGGGAAATTATTGCTCCATTCATATATCACTTTTTGCACTTGCTATATGCCAAATGAGGCACTTTGGGTGATTTTAAAGTGAAAGAAAATAATGAAATAAGCTTATTAAGAAACACCATTCAGTTTTAAAAAAAGACTCTTCTTGCCACAGATGCTGTCCCCAAACTGTAAATGAGCATATTTATAGATGTTTTTAGTATTCCAGGGTAAGAAAGATTTAATATCTGTTTCTCTGTCTAAATGATTGCTGTCCCTACCCAGTTAGTGCAGAAATGGTGCATGAGTCACAGGAAATTTAAGTGGTTTGTCTCAGGAAAATTTGGTGGTATGCATTTTTTTGATGCATGTAGAGCTGTTGAATGAATAATTGGCAACCTATTTAATGTCCCTTGCTTTAAAGCTGTCTAGTACATTTGCTGTATAAAAAATGTCTTTCAAAGCTGTTAAATATGTAACAAAAAGAGGTTGCTATCACCATTCTGACATGAACAAAGCCATACAGCGAGCTGCCTGAGGTACTTCCAGCATGGTACTAATTGCAAACACAATAAAAAATGAAAATTCGCAAAGTTCTCAAATTCCATTTCTTTGCAGCATCAGCTGATTACTGTTATAAAAAAACATACAGTAAAAGCATCAGTCTAGGAATTAGCCATTAAATATTACCTAAGCCAGGCATTCTGGGGGGAGTGGGGAATCTGTTGGATCTGTAATTTCACCGTTTACCCCTGGCTGAATAAGATCTCTGGCTGTCTCTGAAGCAAACCGAGCTTAAAACAGCAACATGCTTTCAAGAAGATGATTGGCTAAGAATGGGTTTTATTTTGATTTGAAAAACTGTCAATCATAGATAAAAAGACCAAGTAGTATCATTATATAAGAGCTAATAATGTTTGTCTGATAATCCAAGAATACGCAGGAAAAATAAATCACAAAGTTTCAAAGGAAAATATTCAGAATGTTTTGCCCAGATGTTGTGTAGAAATTGTTTGGTGCTGGTACAAGCGGTAGATTTCAGATAAATATACAAGCATCTATCTGTGTGTGCAAGAGAGAAACAAGATACCCATAATCTTGAATACTTCAGTTTATATAGCCACAGCTATTTAAACAATTCCAAAACTGCCTCTACGGGTGTTAGAGAGGGAGGGAAATCTTCAGCCACATGATCTTCTCTCCAGAGTCCTGTTAAATCCACTGAACTTAAAACAGAACAAGAAGTGTGAAATATGGGTTTGAACATGTTATGTCAGAAATGTAAAGGTTGGAAGCCTTTTTAGTAACTGATATTAATATTGTATTAAATGTTATGAAAAGGTAGGTGTTGGAGAGAAGGGCTGGGCTCATGTGCAGTTTTGTCAAGGTTTTTATCTGTGATTATGATTCCAGATGTATCTATTCCCTGAGGAGAAAAACGAAGTAAAGTTGGCATGTGACATGTGTTTTAAGGTGTTTGGCACAGTTTCCCAAAGTGATGACAAAATGTTCATTTTTATTACAGTGAATTGGTAAAGAAAATAGGATTCTGAAGGTCAGTGGCTGTATATCCAAGATAGCTGTGGAGAGTTTTTCTGGAGAATATAGATTTTTGATACTGTATTTAGATTTGATTGCCTGACTTGAGATTCTACCGTAGTAAATAATATAATATTTTTACATAATATGAATTGTTAATTTTTAGTCATTTGGCAAAATTCATGCACAGAAAATGGTAAAGATTGCAAAAACGTCTCTTTTTGAATCTGGCAGTGCAGCTGGTTCTTAATAATTTATTTTTAATTTATCCTATATAGACAGTACACAGTTTGAGCTCGCGTACCTGCAATCTGTAGCACAACATTTTTTTAGAGTAAGTGTACGGATTTTTTTTAAACAAAGCAGTGAAGTTTTTTGGTGAAAATTATTTTGTCTAAATGCACGCCAAGACTTCAGATGAGGAAGTTCCCTGCCATTACCCAGCTCCCCTTCTCTTCCCTCCAAACCCTGCGAGTGTAATAGTATCAGTAATTCCGTGCTGACAGCAGGGCACCCAGGGCTACATTACCAGGCAAACACTCACTCATAAACATTTTACAAGTTCAATACCAGCCAATCCTGGAGCTCTGGGAGGCTGCCCTGATTGGGTATATCATGGATTTGGTAAACATGGCTACATAGCAAAAATAAGGTTGGTAGATGAAGAGTCCGACAGTGTTACCCCTGCTGAATAATCAGAGGCTAAGAATATGATGATTTCCATATTTCATAAGTAAACTGCCACAGCTCTGCGTCCATCTGCAAATATTCAGAGTGATGTGCTCAATGCATTCCCTTCTGCTCTACAACCGCATTTCTTCGTGAGTTTAACCACATCAGAAAGCACTTCAGATTTCCAACACAAATATTAGATGCATTTAATGTAAGGAAGCTTCCTTTATTGGAGGTGATTGGGAACATTTTGTATTTTATACGTATATTTAAGAGGTTAGCAGTAGGGGGGAATCGTCTGTGGAAAATCTGTCTGCAGCTGAAATTTTTAGATGCAGAAGTGTTGCTGAAATGCCTAATACATACACACACTTTTATTAAGTAACTCACAAGAGTATCCTCTTGGCTACCAGATACTTCTTTTTTTAAGTCGAATAACATTACTTTCAGTGGTATATACTTCTTTTTATTCTTCTGTGTGCAATTAGAAGGAGATTTTCATTCTCAAGGGCTTTATTTTTATCTACAATCTCGTTTTCTTTTGTATAATCTGCAACTTTATTTTATCTTCAGTGCATGAATGAGAAGCATGAAGCCACTCATCTGCTAGTAAATTATTGATAAAGATTTACAAGTTTGCACAGATTAATTTTACATGGGGTAATTTTTCTCCACTATAAAAAAGCAATAATTAAAGAATGCCAAAGGTTTGAGTATTTTATAATACAGGTTAGAAGTTCATATTTGAAGTCATTTTTATATTTAGAATCCTACCTATACTTCAGTATGAGAAAAATAATAGGAAGTGTTTAAAAATTAGTACTCTGGCATTTTTCAGATATGGAAATGTGCCTGCCTAATGAAGGCAGAAGACTGGCTCGCTAGATTTATTTTAAGAGAATACTTTTACATATTCATAAATTAAAATGGCAGTTTTCAATGAGATACTTATTAGTATTTTATCTGTTATTTGCAAGATACCTGACCATTTAATATTTGTCCTTTATTTTTTTTCTGAGCTGATCTAATTGCACCTCTCTATTTTGCACTTATTTCTCTTTGCAAACACTACATTATTCACTCTCTCCTGTGCTTATTAAACAGTGCCACCTGCACCAAAT
This sequence comes from Centrocercus urophasianus, assembly GCF_019232065.1. NCBI lineage: Eukaryota > Metazoa > Chordata > Aves > Galliformes > Phasianidae > Centrocercus > Centrocercus urophasianus. Next base: position 7,574,794 of record NW_024884911.1, on the reverse strand, counting down.
GAAACAAAGCTTCTCCATCAATCTACCCCAGCTAAAGCACCCTGACTATATATTATAATTAATTGAGGCTCAATTGAACACTTGAGTCTGAACCAGATACAGTAACCTGGAAAAAAAATTAAAAAAAATTAGGATGTACTTTAAAGAAATCCTTTAAGTGAAAATGTTCAGTCAAAACTGAGAACCTAACCTTGTACCAAGCACTCTTCATCATCTCCACACAGTACCTCAAGTAGCAATTAGCAGGTCCTTTAATTAATTAACTATTCCCTGTACATCACAGGGATTTTTGTGGCACTAACGTCATCCTTCATAAGTGAATACCAAATCCAGTCAATATTTTGTCACTATAAATCCTTATCTGGACTACCTGAAAGCCCACTGCACGTCTCCGAAAAAATGATCTGAAAACACAGAAAGCAGGTATGGAAAGCAGATGCAAACTTTACAGCACCAGCCTGGGTAATTAGAACAGATGCAGCTGAAAGAAGAGAGGCAAATGCAGACTCTTACGTGTAAATATTTGCAATCAGGATAAATCAGATGAGATACAAACTGAAGTAGAAATTATGAATCTTATCAATATAGCCAAGTAAGTGAAATCATTTTATAGAAAAGCTGAATAGATATTCAAAGTGCTGTAGGCTTTGCTCACTGTGCTGCTTATCTTTAACACTGTCTGCTCTCAGACAAGAACAGATTAATTAAATGGCAGGTCAGACACAAGGAGGTGAAAGGGCATTTCCAACCAATCGGTGACGCTTTGCCAATTTTATACTTTGCAAACTTTTTATGTAAGTGTGTACGTGGCTGATTATTTTCAAGGTAGTTCACATTTAGAGAGATAGGAAGTAACTTTAAGGGAATTAACCCCTAAAAATGAGATACAAGATACGTGTTGTTGATTTTAAAATTTACAAAAGACTCTGTATGTAAATTTGTTTATATAAATATGTATAAGAGACATGACTATGAGGCTATGTGTGTGTGTGAGTGAGCATATGTGTGTATATCCATCTATCTATTTGTAGATTCAGACACAGACATATGCCATCATTTCTTAGAGGCAAATATCTGCAGAAATAATTCTTTGTGTTCAGTAGTTTTCCTCAATGTGTAGTAAGTTTATCTTAACTGATCTCTGTGTTCAGGGAAGATCTTGTGAATTTATGGAATGTAAAGCATAACGAAGTCAAATAAAGTATGCCTACTGATTTTGCAAGAATTATACATTAGCACTCCCTTTCAACACATGCAATATTCTGAATTACGGAACAAACCTTATAGTCAATCTTCAAATAATAAATAGTATGTAAGGAGGACTTGAAGAAACAGATGCAGTAGAAATATCAAGAAACAAAAAAGGAATTATTATTCAAATATTTTGGGACTTTTGCCAAATGGTGACACGGTAAGAAAACATTTAATTGGAAGTACTCATGAGAAGTAATATTTATTAAACTACCAGAAGACAGTAACAGCACCTCGGTGAAATCTGCTATTTTGTAAAAAGAACAGAAATTTCCACTTTTCCATTGCGGATTCTCTTAAATCCCTCTCACTGCGACTTCAGAAATTTTTTGCACGAGCACAATGTAAGATGAAAAGTAAAGGTCAGTGGATTAGCAACGCTTGTACCTCTGGCTTTTTTCTGCGTAAATCTGCTCTTATCAATAATTCACTATTCATGTTCTACAAAGACTGTCTTCACATTTTCAAATTAGCATTTAAAATTAAACAAAGATAATTTAAAAAGGGAGAACCTGATTTCTGCACTTTGAGTTATAGTGTCATCATTTATCACACAATTTTTCCCACAGATTTGGCAAATGAATACTCTGTTTTAATACATCAATCTCAAACAAAGGTGGACTCTGATGCAATTTTTCACTGTTCATTTCCCTGAATCTTTTGGGATATAAAGAATCGTGAACAAATACTTAACAGTCTGATCAATAATCATTGACCGTTTTGAGCCCCTCATACCCTAACAAGCACAGCTTGATCATGTATATTTGATCACTGTAAAATTTCAAAGCATCTTGATGCAGCAGAGCAAGTCTTTCTATGGGATCTTTTTGTTGTTTCATAAAGTACAGATTTCACAAGATTTAGCTTTACAATTAATGGAAACGTATTGCAAATATATCTGATGCAGGACAAGATCATTAATTTCAGTGTTACACATCCACTGTATTTCTATCAGTGCCACACGTAGAATGCTATTCTAACATTTGGGAGAGGAAACTCTAGATGTGCCTATGGATTCAATGGACCCCAGAGTACAAATCTAAAAAGCCCTATTGCTATAAATCTTGCATTCCTGTTAAGTGTTGACATGCACGTTACACTGAGGTGTGTTAAGTTTATTTTAGTGGAAATATTGTAGCAAAAACCTTTCTTTTTATATCCTTTCAAATATACGTTCACATATGTGCAAAATAAAAAAAATATGCCAGTTCACATGTGTGCTAGCCCTCAGTCTTATTAATATCAAGTAAAGAGATAATGATCCAAGTAAAAATATTTATAGAGAAAATCTCTTTGCAGAACTTTATTATTGTTTGCAGTCCCACATCCTATGTTTTTCATACAGGAATTTCAGATTATCATTAAAATATTGCATTGATGCTACATTTGTATAGCTGCCTTTTCAGCTTATAATCATAATGTTTATTCTAAGTTTCAGGGCTTATTATTTTAGACAGATATCAGTTTAATTAGCTTAAGCTGTCATACTCTAATAAATACAGACGGGTTGCCTGGTTCGGGAGGAGGAAGGTGGCTGCAGATTTCAGAAGCACAGACAGTTAATGCGTTGTGCATTATCATGTAAACAGCAAAAGGACAAAAATAATTACCTGATAAACTTTCCATTTCTGACTCTCCCCTATATGCTTTCTGACCAATTTTTTCTATAGAAAATCCATTCAGATTAAGCAAGTCCTTTAAATATCTGCAGCATCTGCTGGTTCAGACACCTTCCTTTATGCAGAGTACCATTTTCATATGATAATACATGTAATATGATATAGAATGACAGAATGCATGACAGTTGCCCATAATACATAGAAAGTCACTCAAAGGACAGAAGCGACATTTGGATAATTAGCATCCATTGGGCAGTCAATCATGCGAATAGAAAAAACTGAACAAAACCCACAATGGAGTTAGAAAACAAAAGGGACCCTAGCCAGTCTCAGGATTAACTGCTCTAAAGCGATCTAAATGCTTTTGTATCTAAAGAACTGAGGCTCCCAGGGCTGCCCTGTTCCCCTCTAGATACCCAGGGAACTAATTGTGGCGATCAAAGTTAAAGCATTCTCTCTTCTTTATAAGCAGCTAAATACACAGAAAAATTATTTCTCCATTCGTGTTCATTAAACTATTTTAAAGTTAAAAAACTGATGCCATGTTCTTTTGCCAAGTGAAATGAGCTACTGCACTGAGATCGTCCTGCTTTTATGGGAACACGACAGCACATTTAATTTAAAGTCTGCCTTTGTTTGACTAATATTTCTTTGCTGTTGTCCTGTCTGCTATATCTTTCTTTTTGCATTACGAAGGCAATCTTCATTTTCCCATGTGAGAAAAACCTGAAAACAATCAGGAGTAACAATAATAGTAACAAAGCCAATTAACAAAACTAAGCAGGAAAGGTCTCATAATTTCTTAGTAACTATCACTTTATAAAATAAAATACTTTTTCATTCAATATATGCAGCTCAGATTATTTCCTTCCCCCAGATTAGCTGGAAGATGAGTGCAGCCTCCTTTAAAGCTCCATCTAACAGAAGAGAGAGAAAGAGATACAGAGAAAGCCCCAGGATGTGGAGAGTCATGAAAATACCTACCCTGGAGACAGTATTCCCATAGGATCCTTTTCATACAAATTCCAACTTGCCTAATGCCCTTAATGAATGAAATAAAGAGAGAATTCAGAAAGGCCCATGCTGATGGCTCCTGCTGGAAAGTGTGTGGTTTGAGGCATAGCTGCAGCAGTTCTGGGAGGGAATCGGCTCCGGTCCCCATCAGACAGGCAAACAGGAATCACTGGGGTGAAATCTTCCCCTCTCACACATTTGCAATTGACTTGAAATAACATCACGACACCTTTGATAATTTATGCCTTCTTACCTTTTGTTGTCCTTTGTAATTAATATTTGTAGATCTAGATGTTTCTCCCAGCCACAGATAACAAGAAGGTGGAAGGGGTGGGGAGAGAATGTGTGCGTGTGTGTGTGCGTGAGTATGTGTGAGAGAGAGGGGGAGAGAGAGGGAAAGGGAAGGACAGAGGCTTTGGTTATGTGTTTCTGCGTGGGGAATGGCGTGCTTGTATTTGTCTGTATGTGTATTTGGGGCTTTGTAAACCTCTGGAGATCTAAAGGCAAGATAGAAAATGAGAAGTATGATGAGCTGGATCTCTCTTGTCTGTCGTTATACGTTTTCGGCAGCAATGACCTTCAACCCTTTTGCTCTGTGTCGGCCACAACTTGAGTCCCCTTGCCCAGATGCTGTGCCAGTGTCAAAATGTAGAGAAGGAGAAAGGGATAGCAGAGGTAAGGAGACAGAGAGAGACTGAGATCAGAAGGGCTTTTTGCCCAGTCAAATGGGCCTCCGGTGACAAATCAATCACGGCCTGTTCAAACCAATGATGCTGCCAGTCTTCAGTTCGCCAACCCCTCCACAGCCTCCCCCAGCTCTTCCTGCCTCTCTACATGACACTCAGCTGATGGCTGGGGCTCCAGTCAGAGCAGGCTGCTTTTTACAGGTTGGTTTGGTCATTAGCATTGTTTCCTTCTCCCTCCTGCTCAGTCTTTCTCAATTATCGATTTATTTATCAAATATTAAAAAGTAATATTAGAAGAGGGATTGTGACACACAGAAACACTTATAAATAAGTTTATATATTGCCTTCTTAAAAGCCACTAGATTCATTAGTTTGTTTGATTTTGCACACCTAGGAGTATAGATACCTGTTTTAATGAAATTACTAGATTTGATCAAGATAGTCAGGAAAAAAGAAAGGAGCCTTCGGAATCTCCTCAGTGCACCTCCCCTTCCCTTTATTTACTTCATGCTAGTAAAAATGAATTCAGTGATGTTTACTTTTTTTTTCTTTTCACTGCACCCATAGGACAGGAATTATTTTTCATTTAGCTTTTTTTTTCCTCCCAGGCATTTGCTAAAAAATGATACTTAAGTCTCTTTTAAATCTATGAGGCATATCGTTAGCTGAAAAACATTTGTATTGTCACTGAAATTCTGTCTTTTGAGGACTATGTAGCGATGAAGTCCAAAATAAGGTAGAGCAACAAACAAATAAAAAATCACTACTTAATCATAGTAGGTACTTCTTTCAATAATGGCTTTCATCTGGACATTGTGTAATCTTTAAAATGTCAAAAAGAAGAAGCAATATAAGAAGATCACTTTAAAAGTTTAGGAGGAACAAAGTATTCTCTTGCAGGCTTTGTTTTCTTATGGATTGCATTCTCCATTTCTTTTTCTCTCCTCATCCTCCCAGCCCCTAATGGGAAGGGGAAAAAAGTCAAAATAGGGTCTTAATAAAGCATATGTTGCTCCAAGTCCCTGCTAACTGTAATCCCTGGGATAGAATTCTATATGGGGGGGAGTGGGGGAGAAAAGGAAAGAGAGAAAGCAATCCGGGAGGAATGGGAGGGAAGGGGGGGG